>NC_089253.1:47978600-48278600 GCF_963930625.1 Muntiacus reevesi
TGCTGCCGCAACACAGGGCAAGACCCAGTGTCTCCAGGGAACGGCGTCCGAGCCCCGGGGACCGCATCTCCTGCAGGACTTCCACCTGGGATCCTTTTCACCCTTCTCTCACAGAGACACGTTCAGCACCAGCCCTAACCCTCAGTGAGTATCTGCCTACGTTCAGAGAGGGGGAACAGCAACATGCCGAGCATGGACGAAGAGGGAGCCCCATGGTCCCCCTGAGCCCGTCTGCATGGCCCAGGCTGCGAGCTGCTGCAGGACTGTGGCACCAGCGCTTCCTCCCAGGACCCCACAGGCCCAACTGCACCCCACTGTTACAACCACGTGGGACCACTGCACACCCCCCGGAGAACCAAGGCTTAACTGCTAGTCATACCACGCGCTGGCAAGAACACGGAGGAGCCGGGAACTCACACTCGGCCGAGCGGGCACAAAACAGGGCAGCCGCTCCAGAAAACGCGGGACAGGTTCTTAGAAGGTCAAACACGCAGCTGTCACGCAAGCCAGCGGCTGCACCCTCAGGCACCTTCCTGAAGGGAAGGACACCACGCGTCTACACCAGCCCCGCACGCAGGACTCACGGCAGCTCCACACCAGGCCCACGGGGAGCCAGCACCACACTCAGCCTGCCGAGACACGGGCAGACCGCGAAGACACACACGAAGCCAGGGAGCAGACACGGGGGCCTCCGCCGCAGGAAGAGCAGCAGGACGGCGCTGGCCGAGGGCAGGTCCGTGCTGCCAGGCGGGGGGGGCCAAGGTGCCAGAGACACAAGGGGACGTTCCCAGGGGACGCTCTCCACCTTGGCCGTGGGGGTGGCTGCACAAATACTTGCATTTGCTAAAAACCACAGTGCACACTCGACTGATTAAGTTATATCTCAGAAAGGCAATTTTTAAAAAATTACTGTGTCAGAATCTCCCAGAAAAAAAAGAAAAGAGCGAAAGACGAAAGCACACAGGCAAAAGGGTGGCACGTGTTGAAGCCGCGAAGGCCCCCAAGCAGGAGGACGGATGAATGAGCCCACGATGCACACACTACGCTCCCTCAATGCAAACAGATGCTTTTTCCAAGTCTCTCTACACCTGTAAAACACACGTTCCTTACAGAAACTCCTTTCATTCGTCTTTCTACCCCAGCACCTGGGACAAGTGAGCACCCAGCAGTGAATGCGCACGTGAACACGTCCCCCGAAGCCCAGCACTGAGACAACACACCTGACCCCCAACAGGACAGCACAGCGGCCGTCTCCAGAGGGCCCAGGACCGAGGGCAGGCCCACCAGTGTCCACGAGCAGCCTGACCCCCGCTCTTGCGTTCCCAGGCCAGCCGGGCAGCCAGGGCAGGGGGCCACCTGCCCACAAGGGGTCCAGGGCTGCCCGGCAGAGACCAGAGGCGGCCTTCACGCTTCGACAGGGAAGCTGCACACGAGGCTGTGGCCGCCGGTCCCGCCGTGGACCAGGTCTCACGCGGACGCTGCCCTGGCGCCAGGCCCTGTCCATGCCTCCCGCCTCCAGCTGTCTGTTGCCAAGGACGCCACGCCCCGTGCACATCCAACACCCCCAGCGGCCCGTCCAACGCCCACATGCCCACCACGGTCATCCTCCGTCGGCGTCCCGGACCGTCTGCTTCTGCACTGAAGCAGGTCACTTACTCTCCATTAGCACAAGCTTCCTGGTGGAAACTCTCCGTTTTCGTCTGGAAAGGCCTCTTTTAGCTTCGTTCTCATGGAGCCGGCAGCTAGATGCAGACTGCTTGGGGCTGCCCCTTCCAGCGCGCTGATAGCAGCCCCCGCCCCGCTGCTCCTCGGCCCTCCAACGAGCCTGGCCGCACGGCTCCTGGGAGGAGGGCCCATCTCCCGCCCCCTCTGGCAACTTCAAACATTTCCTGTCACAGGCTCAGCATTCTCACATCGGTGTCTCTGGATGTAGAGTTCATTATTTAGTGTAACTGTGGCCTCTGCGTCTGAGGTTCAGTGAGCTTCACGAATCTTCACACGCTGTCTGTCACACCAGCTCTCTCTCCTCCCAGGAGGCCAGCCAACCCTTCCAAATTTCATCCCCCACCCCCGTCTCTCACCCACTCTTCGTCACACTCAGGACAGGCTGTCTCCTCACCCACCTTCCAGGACACCGTCTGTCTTCAATAAGCGTGTTGCTATATCCACGTGAGCTCTTTATTTTAGTCACTCCATGTTTTGCTCCTAGAATTTCCATTTGGTCTTATTTCAAAACCTGCTATGTACCCTTTAATACTGTCTAAGGTCCCCACTGAAGCTTCCACGTTTGTCTCACTGCTTCACAAGCAGTGGCCCAGCTCTGCCATCCTCGGAGTCTCGTCTCAGAGGCCCCTGCGAGCCTGCTGCTGTCACCCCTCTGACCCGGCCGCGCCCTCGGGCTCCTCTGTGACGGTGCTGAGACGACCCCCTTGAAAAGTCAGCTGCAGATGGTACGTGACGCCTACTGCATGGCTCCACCTGCAACGGTCACCTCTTCCTCCAGAGGACTGGGACAGGGCGGCTGGCTCCCAGGTCACTCCCGCCTAAGGGCACTGCGTCTCAGGGCTCAGCTTGAAGTGCAAAGAGGCCTCTTGTTGGTGAGCTCTGGGCTGACTTCCTCCTAGAGCCCAGCTGCTCAACCTCAGCACTGGGCCTCCTCAGGCAGGCGGTTCTGGGGTGTCTGGTGGCCTACCAGGCCTCCACCCAGTAGGTGGCAGTAGCTTGCCAAACCCAGCGGGACCAGCCTCTGGCCCTGGGGACAAAAATCATTCTGACTGATAACCACCCTCCAAGACTTTGAAGAATGGGAAAGACTAGAGACCTCTTCAAGAATATCAGAGATACCAAGGGAACATTCCATGCAAGGATGACCTCAATAAAGGACAGAAATGGCAAGGACCAAACAGAAGCAGAAGAGATTAAGGAGAGGCGGCAAAGATACACAGAGCTAGACGGGAGACGGTCTTAACAACCCAGAAAACCATGGTGGCGCGGTCACTCACCTACAACCAGACATCCTAGAGTGTGAAGTCAAGTGGGCCTTATTAGGAAGCGTTACTAGGAACAAAGCTAGCAGAGGTGATGGAATTCCAACTGAACTATTTCAAATCCTAAAAGATACTGTTAAAATGCTGTACTCAATATGTCAGCAAATTTGGAAAACTCAACAGTCGCCACAGGACTGGGAAAGGTCAGTTTTCATTCCAATCCCAAAGAAAGGCAATGCTGAAGAATATTCACACTACCACATAATCGTGCTCATTTTCCATGCTAGTAAGGTTATGTTCAAAATCCTTCAAGCTAGGCTTCAGCAATACGTGAACTGAGAACTTCCAGATGTACAAGCTGGACTTAGAAAAGGCAGAGGAACCAGAGATCAAATTACCAACATCCACTGGATCATATAAAAAGCAAGGGAATTCCAGAAAAACATCTACTTCTGCTTCAATGACCACACTCAAGCCTTTGACTGTGTGGATCACAACAAATTGTGGAAAATTCTTAAAAAGACCAGAATACCAGACTACCTTACCTGTCTCCAGAGAAACCTGTATGCAGGACAAGAAGCAACAGTCAGAACCAGACATGAAACAAGAATGGTTCAAAACTGGGAAAGGAGTACAACAGCGCTATATATTGTCACCCTGCTTATTTAACTTATATGCAGAGTACATCATATGAAATGCTGGGATGGCTGACTCACAAGCTAGAATTAAGATTTCTGGGAGATATCAACAACCTACGATACATAGATGATACTCTAATGGCAGAAAGTGAAGAGGAACTAAAGAGCCTCTTGATGAGGGTGAAAGAGGAGAGTGAAAAAGCTGACTTGACACTCACCATAAAAAAAAAAAAACTAAGATCATGGCATCTGGTCCATCACTCCATGGCAAACAGATGTGGGAAAAAATAAAAAGTGACAGACTTTATTTTCTGAGACTCCAAAATCACTGCAGATGGTGACTGCGGCCATGAAATGAAAAGGCACTTGTTTGGAAAGAAAGCTATGACAAAACTAGACAGTGTATTAAAAAGCAGAAACATAACTTTGCCAACAAAGGTCCGTCTAGTCAAAGCTATGGTTTTTCCAGTAGTCATTTACGAATGTGAGAGTTGGACTACAAAGAAGGCCAAGAGAAGAAGAACTGGTGTTTTCAAATTGTGGTGTTGGAGAAGACTCTTGAGAGTCCCTTGGACTGCAAGGAGATCCAACCAGTCCATCCTAAAGGAGATCAGTCCTGAATATTCATTGGAAGGACTGATGTTGATGCTGAAGCGCTATACTTTGTCCACCTGATGCAAAGAACTGACTCATTGGAAAAGATCCTGATGCTGAGCAAGACTGAAGGCAGGAGGAGAAGGGGACGACAGAGGATGAGATGGTTGGATGGCATCAGTGACTTGACAGACAGGGGTTTGAGCGAGCTCCGGGAGATGGGGAAGGACGGGGAGGCCTGGCGGCTGCAGTTCACAGGTGGGATGCAAATGCGCGGCCCCCGTGGAGAGAGCTGGGTGGCTTCTCACAAACGTGCACACTCTCTCACCACGTGATCAGCAATCACGCTCCTTGAAAACACAACCACAGTAAAACCTGCACACTGATGTTTATAGCAGCTTTATTCATAACTACCCACACCTGGAAACAACCAAGATGTCCTTCAATAGGTGAATGGATAAATGAACTGTGGTACACTGAACAATGGAATATGAGTCATCTAAAAAGAAATGAGCTGTCAGGCCACAGTGAGACATGAAGGAACCTTACATGCATGTAACTGAGTGAGAGGAGCAAACGGGAAAAAGCCATGCTGCGCCCCCAGCGCTGTGACTTTCTAGAAAGGGGAGCCGTGCAGAGAGCACCAAGGCCAGCGGGAGCGGGGCTGGGGGGCGGGGGCGAGGAAGCACGCGGAGGGCGTCCCCACAGGGAACGGCTCCGTGTGCGGCTGTGACAGAAGGCGCGCGCCGGGACATCTGTGGGGACAGCGGGGGCCTGAAGGGGTCTCTGCACCTCCCTCTCAACCTTGCTGGGAACCTAAAACCGCTGCACACGAACACTGGGGGGGCTGCAACTGACATACACACACACTGAGGTCTCCACATGGCGCTAGTGGTGAAGAACCCACCTGCCAATGCAGGAGGGTTCCCTGGGTCGGGAAGATCCCCTGGAGGAGAGCAAGGCAGCCCACTCCAGTATTCACGCCTGGAGAATCCCACGGACAGAGGAGCCTGGCGGGCTACAGTTCACAAGGTCACAAAAAGTCAAACACTTCTGAAGAGAGTCAGCACTCGTGTGTAAAAGAGACAAGTAGTGCAAACCTACCACACAGCATGGGGCTCTCCTCAGTGGCCTGTGCTGATGTGAAGGAAACCCAAAACTAAGGGGACACATGTACACGCAGAGCTGATTCACCTTGCTGTCTAGCAGAGACCGACCCGGACTTCCCTGATGGCACAGAGGATAAGAATCTGCCCGTGAGTGCAGGGGAGGCGGGTTCGATCCCTGGTCCAGGAAGAGTCCATGTGATGCAGAGCAACCAGGCCCACGCGTCACAACCACCGCAGCCGGCACACCCTGGGGCCTGTGTTCCACCAGAGAAGGCCCCAGGCTGCTGCAACTGTCAACAGAAAAAGCCTGCCAAGCCAATGACGACCCAGCAGCAGCCAAAAACAATTAAAAAAAAAACAACAAAAAACTGACATTGTAAAGCAACTACACTCCAATAAAAATTTAAAAATAAATAAAACTGTTCTACAAAAGAGTCTAAATTTTTTAAAAATTTAAGCAATGAAAGTTATAGACATCCCCCCATACACACACACACAAGAAACATTTGTATAAGCAAACCACTCCACATAAAAATCCAAGACTTTCTCAGGCCTCCCAGAGAATCCTTGGACTGGTCAACAGTAAGACAGAACACCTCCCTGAGTCCGTGAGGACCAGCCCTGGCCCCACGAGGGCCTGCATCCTGACCGTACCGGATGTCCGCGCTCGCCCGCAGCAGCAACCGCCCAGCAGCCCTGCCATCCGTGGCCCCTCCGTTCCGTGGGCTCACCCCGCCCTCTCCTCTACGCACTTTTTCTAGGTGATTTCAGCCACTCCTCTGGCTAACGTCTGTGCAGAGATTTGAACCAGGTCTCAAATTTGTAAAAATTTACTGAAAATTTAAAGTCTACGTCCTAAGGGACATAAGATGTCCCTTGGGACATCCTATGTCCCAAGAATGAAAATCTACACTTGACAATTCTCCCAAATGTGGCCGCTCAGGGAGCGCCCGCCCCGCAGGCTGGCCGACAAAGAGGTCGTGTGTTCACCACGCAGACACAGCTAAGATGCCTCCGGCAGGAAGAGCTCAGGTAAGCACAGGGGCCCCCACGCAGAGCAGGGAGCTGGCTGGAGCTCCTGCACCCTGTGGAGCAGAGTCGGGGTCAGGGGGATTGCTCCAGGCCAGTGTCCCCCCAGCTCCAGGAAAA
This sequence comes from Muntiacus reevesi, assembly GCF_963930625.1. Classification (NCBI taxonomy): domain Eukaryota; kingdom Metazoa; phylum Chordata; class Mammalia; order Artiodactyla; family Cervidae; genus Muntiacus; species Muntiacus reevesi. The sequence continues at coordinate 47,985,078 of NC_089253.1, forward strand.
GGCTGGACCGGGGAGGAGCCCCGCTATCCAGGATCAACTCTACATACACCATCAAACAACTCCAGAATAACCACAGGCTTTGTTTAAACATCAACAGAGCCAGGACAGCATCTGTACTGCCTTCACTCTGATTTGAAATGAAAAAAATAAAGATGAGATTAAGAGATTAAGTCCCTTTTGCAAAATTTACAAAAGAATATTGTGTGTGTGGACAAAGGTTAACACTTACCTTTAAATTTGGATCTAATGTTTGCCAGCTCTTTGTTTATTCTCTTTATTTCTGCTTCTTTACTTTTGCCTAAAAAAGAAAACACAAAGGCATCACTTTAACTGATTTCTAAACAAACACCTCTTCCCTGACAACAGCGACACATCAGAGCTAAAGGCAGAATCAGGCTCGTAGGAGCCCCAGGGAAGACGCCACCGGCCTCCAGGGAGGCCAGGCAGTGGGGCGCGGCCCCCCGTCAGGGCCAGCGAGCCCGTGGACGCCCCCCACGTGAGGGGAGCCCCCAGCAGCACACAGTCAGCTCTGCTCACCTTCTCGCCGGCCTGGACCGGGGCGCGCTCAGAGCGCCGCTGAGCATGCTCCGTGACAGACCACGCTCGGCTACGCGACTGCTCCTAAAGCTGACTTTTACTTCGAGATCATTTTTTAAAGTGTTATGTTTTAATTACTGTAGGCTTCTAATTTTCTTTCTTTATGAAATTCCAGGCCCACAAAATCTGACAGGTGCACGTCTATAGTAAGCAGTGAAGTCTGGGAACCGCCTACTCATAAAGAAGGAAGGAAGGCGCACTGACTGCAGGCAGCCACAGCCCCACACCCTGCTCTGCGCCCCTCGCCGCCCTCGCCACGCTCGGCCTGTGCGCTCACCTCCGTCCACTGACAGCTGTGCACACAGCCTGAGGGGCAGACGCCACTCCCCAGGGCCACGTGTCTCAACAGCACTGCACAGGAGGCTGCTCATCACACAGGCAAGCTGCGTCACGCGCTCCCTGTGTAACATCCCACTGCTGCTTCAGAGCAGGAGCGCAGCCGCTACCAAAGGCCTCTGGGGGCAGGCAAGTAAGTCCCTACCCCAGAGGGAGAAGAGGTTTCCACAGCAACCGCCTCGGGACCACCGACAGGCTGGGCGCTGACAGACGCCCTGAAGACACGTCGCCCACCGCCCAGCTTCCACCGCTGCCCCTTGTGGGACTGATCCCACCTCGCAGAGAGGCAGCGCCCTCCCAGCACCAGCTCTTTCACCACTAACTTGCCGACAAACTGGGCTGCACATCTCCGAAATAAAAGAATCCTCCTTCGACGAACCCCTTCTGCTCTAGCAAGGCCCCGGCCGGGTGGAGAGGCACGCTCACCCACCAGGCACTGCTCAAGGTGCCCAGACTCAGGTTAAAACAACACTTCAGTCCTCAGGGAGACGATGCTCCACGTGGGGGCTGGGGGGGCGAGTGGCGGCTGGGTGTCAGCTCTGGGAGTGAGGGGCGGGCCGAGGGGACTGAGTCTCCTGCCCAGCTCCAAGGCCGGCCCTCTGGAAGAGGCGCCCCAGGACCCAAGGGCACCCCACAAAGCTGCAGGCGGGGCGGTGGGTCAAGCTCAAACTTTTTTAAGTTTTCCTGAAAACGTTAATACCTCTGCAGCAGTAGGCTGACTGGGCGAAAGGGCTACGAAACAAGGTCGTGGGCGCCTCCGCCCTCAGGACCTGCAGAGGGCGCCACAGGCCTGGCCTGAGCGCGGCAGGAGGGCCGCAGGGGAGTGCCCTGCCGGCGTGCGCCTCTCCACGGTGCAGGAACTGCTATGTGCTGCTGGTACGCGACTCGGCTCTACCTGCCAAGCCCGAGGGAAACAGGCCTGCGTGGCAGGAACTCAGTTGAGCAGAAATGACAAAGGGTTGGAAGGGAGTGAAGAGGGCACCAGGCTGAACGGAGGGGATCGACAGCTCAGGCTCGGAGGTCAGGGGAAGGACGCACAGGAGCAAGGGGAACCACGGGACGCTGCCCTGCCTCTGGGCAGCCAGACGGGGCGGGGCACGAAGCTGCGGCTTTTTAGCCTAAGCTGGGTCGATTTACAGCACGCACACACACATTTATTTTAATGAACGGCAGGCACACTCTCCCAAGGACAAGAGCAGACTCTGGAGTGGGGCGCTGAGGCTAGATCCAACCACTGCCTCTGGTTTGCTCTGCAACCAAGGGCAATGATTTCGCCTCTCTGAGCACAGCTCCCTCGACAAGGAAACCACAGAAAGCCACAAGGCCTCACGGCAACACACCTGGGCGGGGAGGCAGGAGAGGGCCAGTTCAGTCCAGTCGCTCAGTCGTGTCCGAATCTCTGCAACCGCATGGACTGCAGCACGTAGGCCTCCCTGTCCATCACCCACTCCCGGAGTTTACTCAGACTCATGTCCATTGCGTCAGTGATGCCATCCAACCATCTCATCCTTTGTCGCCCCCTTCTCCTCCCGCCTTCAACCTTTCCCAGCACCAGGGTCCTTTCCAATGAGTCCATTCTTCGCATCAGGCGGCTGAAGGCACAGCGTGGCTGTATCCCCGCGGCTCTCCTGCTCATGTCCTCCCCCGAGACGCCCAGCCTCATGCCTCCAGTGACACTCAGCTGTGCCTCACCTGGCAAGACAGCGGAGTAGAAGGATGTGCACTCATCTTCTCCTGTGAGAACTCCGAAATTACAACTCGCTGCTGAACGACCATCGACAGGAGAATGTTGGATCCCACCAAAAAAAGATACCCCACATCCAAGGGCAAGAGAGAAGTCCCAGCAAGATGACAGGAAGGGTGAAATCACGTTTAGAATCAAACCCCATACCCGCCAGAGTTGCGCAGAGGGTACAAACAAAAACCTTGTGAGCCCAGGACCCAGAGCCTGAGCCAGACCTCGGAGCCTCCTGCGCGGGGGCATGGCTCCGGGTGGGGCTCCCAGGGTCACACAGCCTGTGACCTGAGCCCCCGTGGAGGAGGTCACCATTAACCCACTAGAGAGCAGATGACCAAGCAGATGACCCACAAACTGCAGGACAACTATACCAAAGAACTTCTCACACTGCTAAGAAAGTTCCAGGACCCATAACCCCACAGGGCTTCCCTCGTAGCTCCATTGGTGAAGAAGCTGCCCGGAGTGCAGGAGACCCAGGTTCAATTCCTGAGTCGGGAAGGTGCTCTGGAGAGGAAATGGCAAACCCATTCCAGTATCCTTACCTGGAAAATCCCACGGACAGAGGAGCCTGGCAGGCTACAGTCCCTGGGATCACAAGACTTAGCAACTAAACCACCACCAGGAGCCATAACAGATTCCCCAACCTGGAGATCTGGCAAAGGTACTGAGAACTCCCAGAGAATTTGACTTTGGAGGCCAGTGGGATTTGATTACAGAACTTACACAGAACTGGGGAAACAGACTCTTGGAGGACTCAAATGAAACCTTGTGCGCCCCAGGACCCAGGAGAAAGGAGCAGTGACCCCACAAGAGCCTGACGCAGACTTGCCTGTGAGTGTCTAGGAGTCTCCAGCAGAGCGTGGGTCGCCATGGCCTGCCGCAGGCTGGGGCACTGACTGCATCACTGCCTGCGTGGGGCCTTTTGAAGGAGGTCGACATTATCTTCATCACCTCCACCAAAGTTTGGTCTCAGGTCTAGTAACAGGAGGGAACACAGCCCCGCCCATCAACAGCAAATTGGATTAAAGATTTACTGAGCATGGCCCCGCCCATCAGAACAAGACCCAGTTTCCACCTCAGTCTCTCCCGTCAGGAAGCTTCCATAAGCCTCTTATCCTTCTCCATCAGAGGGCAGACAGACTGGAAACCACTATCACAGAAAATTAACCAATCTGATCACATGGACCACAACCTTGCCTAACTCAATGAAACTATGAGCCATGTCATGTAGGGCCACCGAAGACTGAGTGGAGAGTTCTGACAAAACATGGTCCACTGGAGAAGGGAATGGCAAACCACTTCAGCACTCTTGCCTTGAGAATCCCATGAACAGTATGAAAAGGGAGAAGGGACTGCCCGCGGGGCAGAGCGCAGGCACTGCTCCTGGCTCAGAGATACCAAGAGCAGCGCCCAGTGCAGACAGCAGAGGAGGGCGTCTGTGCGACAGGAGGGCCACCCTGGACTCCACCACAGGCCAGAGGACTAACCCCACGTAAACCACCACAGGGGCTGAGTCACGCCCACACAGAGACGGCACGCGGCAGGCAGACGGCCCCACAGACAGAGCAGCACCGGAACCGCCAGCCCCAGACAAGCTGGAGAACAGCAAGAAAAGCGGAAAGGGACTGAAAAACTCACAGGACAATCCAGATACTAGGTAAGAGAAATCAGGTAAGACAGACATTTAAAAATCATTTAAAAAATGAATAAAAAGAGGGAGTTCCCTGACGGTCCAGCTGTTAAGACCCTGTGCTCTCTCACTGCCAAGGACCTGAATTCAACCCCTGCCCAGGGAACGAAGACCCCACAAGGTGTGCGGCACAGCCAGAAAGAGAAAGAACAGAAGAACACACACAGGGGCCTGAAGAGGAGCAGAAGATGGAGACAGAATCATTTAGATCAAACAGAAATGAAGAGGGTTCTGCTGGCGGCCCGGTGGTAAAGAATACGCCTGCTAATGCAGGAGGCGCGGGTTCAATCCGCGCTTCAGGAAGACCCCGCACACCACGGAGCAGCTAAGCCCACTCCCCGCAGCTGCCGAGCCTGTGCCCCAGGGCCCATGAGCCGCCACTGCCGAAGCCTCACAGCTGACAGCTCAGGGCCATCCCTGGCCAGCTAACACATCTGCAACTGCAAGGAACAGCCAAAAAAGGAAGGAAAAGAAATCCTTGGAACATCTGGGGAAAAAAGCAGCTGATACAAGGAAGAAAATGAGACTTCCTCAGATCTCTGACCCTAGGGGGCTTGGGTCTGGGCTGGACCACCACGTCCACTGGCTGGACTGCACCTGGGCGCCTCATCACCCGGGGAAGACGACACCCTGGGGGCCGAGGACATACACACTGGCCCTCACGGGCGGGCGGTGCTCCCACTCCGCAGGGCGAGGCTGTGCCTGAGCCACGGCCCGGAGACCCCCACGGCCCAGAGGACGCCCACGGCCCCAGGGACCCCCACGGCCCAGAGGACCCCCACGGCCCTGGGGGTCACAGCCCCGGGGACCCCCACGGCCCAGAAGACACCCACAACCCTGGGGACCCCCACAGCCCCGGGGACCCCCACGGCCCAGAGGACACCCACGGCCCCAGGGACCCCCACAGCCCCGGGGACCCCCACGGCCCAGAGGACACCCACAACCCTGGGGGTCACGGCCCTGGGGACCCCCACGGCCCAGAGGACACCCACGGCCCCAGGGACCCCCACGGCCCAGAGGATACCCACAACCCTGGGGGTCACGGCCCTGGGGACCCCCACGGCCCAGAGGACACCCACGGCCCCAGGGACCCCCACGGCCCAGAGGACACCCACAACCCTGGGGACCCCCACGGCCCCGGGGATCCCCACAGCCTAGAGGACACCCACGGCCCCGAGGACACTCATGACCCCGGAAACCCCCATGGCCCTGGGGACGCCCACGGCCCCGGGGACACCCACGGCCCCGGGGACCCCCATTGCCCTGGGGATGCCCACAACCCTGGGGACCCCCATGGCCCCAGGGACCCTCACAGCCCCGGGGACGGCCCTCCTGACTCCCACCACCCAGGAACTGCTCAGGTTCTGACTCGCCCGAACAGGTGAAGTTTCGAGTATGGCCATGAGGGAGACATACCACACACAGATCAACACGTCCAAATCCACACTTATGCCCCAAATTCACCAAACCACCACCCTCTTCCGCGTGGCGAGGATGCCGGGGAGAAACACAAGCGTGGCCCCACCTCAGGTTCACAAGAGTGACTGGCCCTCCTGGCCCATCATCTCGCCACCAAGCCCTGCCGCCCCACACTGCTGGGAGCAGCTGTAGCAAGAAGGCTGCTCTTTCCAGATAAAGCAGCAGCCCTGGAGAAGGAGAGGAGGCTGCCCACCCTGACTCAGAAGCCCATCCTGACGGGCTGGCCGCAGCCAGAGCACCGGGTGTGGGGCTGGGCTTCAAGGCCTGCAGTGAGACCCCCGTGCCTACCCCACCAGAATGCGGCAGGCTGTCGGCCACAGAAAACAGCAAGCTTCTAACAGGCAGTTCCCACAGTGGGTGTCAGAGCTCTGGGGGCTAATGAGAAACCCAGGCCAGCCCACAACCACCGCCCCCAAACCAGCTAGGGTATGCACCCAGTCGGGAGCAAAGCGCGCGCTCCAGGGGGACAGGCTCTGAAAACCAGCTTGGAGTCTACAGCCACCGCCGGGGCCTTTCTCCCGAAGCACACGCGGGTAACAACGTGCCGGTCAGCCGCCCCTCCTTGTTTGCTGGCCGCGCTCATCAGCTCCCAGCGCCAGCGCTCTCAGAACAGCCTACCTTCACACAAAATCCCAGGGGCCTATCACAGCAAACCGCGAAAATCTTAGAGTGAGAAGTCTGAAATTTACAATAAAATTCGATCGAAATAAAGAAGTTTAGTCTGTGTGTAAAATGACTTCACTGAGGAAACCAAAGGCCCCAAACTGACCACAGAAAAGCCTGCTTCTGAGAGAAGAGGGCGGGCGCGGGGAGGACCGCCCCTCCGGCCCGGCCCTGCCGCTCCTGCCTCGCGCGGGAGCTCCACACAGCGCGCGCGGAGGGCCACACCATGGGCCGCCTGAGCACACGCAGGGCGCCAGGACTACTCTCGGAGCTCTCTCTGCTCGTTACCTCTAGTGCACAGGAAGGCTGGGCCTCAGAGCAGAAACCCTTCAAACAGCGGATGGGAACCCAAGATTCCAGGGAACATTGAGAGCTGCTGTGCCACAGATCAAAGCAGCGTGGTCCAGACAAACCCTAACAGTGTGTCTTATTCTAACAACAGAGTGAGACGTAAGTGACGTGTCCCACAATTCACTCACCTGACGCACACCACTCAACGGCTTCGAGTACATTCAGAGACGTGCATCCATCACCACTGTCTAATTTTGGAAAATGTTCATCTCCGCAAAAAGAACCACCACACCCTCCCGCTGTTGCCCCCCATCTCTCCCTCCTCGGCCAGGCTCCGCTCTTCATCTCCGCGGCTTCACCTCCTCTAAATGCTTCACACGCAAACAACCTGTACATGTTCTTCTGTGGCTAGCTTCCTCCAGCACTCACAAAAGCCGCCACGACTGTGCCAGGGTCGCAGGGGCCGGTGCCTCTCCCCTTCTCACTGCTGAACAGCCATGCTTTATACAGATGTGCCACGTTTGGTTATCCATCACTTGATGCGTTTGGGGCTTGTTACCACTTTTTGGTTACGATGAATATGTTGCTATGAACATCTATGAACAAGTTTTTGCATGAATACACACTTGCAGAACTGCTGGGTCCTATGGCAACTGCATGTTTAACACCTGGAGGAACTGACAAGATGTTTTCCCAAAAGGCAGCATCACCTCTGTTGTCTAGTCACTCAGGCCTGTCCAACTCTTCCGGACTTCACGGCCTGCAGCCCGCCAGCTCCTCTGTCCCTGAGAGTTCCCAGGGAGCAATACTGGAGTGGGTTGCCATTTTCTTCTCCAAGGGATCCTACCAACCCAGGAAGCAAACCCCATCTCCTGCACTGGCAGGTGGATTCTTTACCACTGACCACCAGGAAAGCCCATCTTACTCACCGCCACAAATGAGCCAGGGTTCCAATTTCTCCACAGTTTTGCCGACACTTGTTACTGTCTATCACTCTTACCCCAGCCATCCTAGTGTGTGAGAAGTGGCTGTCACTGGGTTTTCGATTTGCAGCTGCCTAATGGCTTACGTTATCAACTGGGCATCTGTGTATCTGCTTTACGCATCTTTGATCAGCCTATCTGTCTTTTTTCTTTCGGGGGCCACACTACACAGCTCGTTGGATCTTAGTTCCCCGGAGGCCAGAGACTGAAGGCAGGCGCTCTGCAGTGACAGCACAGAGTGCTAACTACGAAACTGCCAGCAAGTCCCTGCTGTGCTGTGGTTTTATCTTCATTTATCTCAGTGTATTTTTTTATCCTCCCTTGTGTCCTCTTCTTTGATTCACTAGCTATTTAGAAGGGTGTTTGATTTCCACAGATTTGGGAATTTCCCGCCATTCAGTTCAATCGCTCAGTCATGTCCTGCTCTGCAATCCCACGTACCTGCAGCGCGCCAGGCCTCCCTGTTTATCACCAACTCCCAGAGCTTGCTCAGATTCATGTCCACGGAGTCAGTGATACAATCCAACCATCTCATCTTCTGGCATCCCCTTCTCCCCATGCCTTCAATCTTTCCAAACATCAGGGTCTTTTCCTATGAGTCAGTTCTTTGCATCAGGTGGCCAAAATATTGGAGATTCAGCTTCAGCATCAGTCCTTCCAATGAATATTCAGGACTGATTTCCTTTAGGATGGGGTGGTTGGATCTCCTTGCAGTCCAAGGGACTCTCAAGAGTCTTCTCCAACACCACAGTTCAAAAGTATCAATTCTTAGGCACTCAGCTTTCCTTATGGCCCAACTCTCACATCCACAGATGACCACTGGAAAAACCATAGCCTTGACTAGACGGACCTTTGTCAGCAAAGTAATCTCTCTGCTTTTCAATATGCTGTCTAGGTTGGTCACAGCTTTTCTTCCAAGGAGCATCTTTTAATTTCATGGCTGCAGTCACCGTCTGCACTGATTCTGGAGCCCAGAAACACAAAGTCTCTCACTGCTTGCACTGTTTCCCCATCTATTTGCCATGAAGTGATGAGACTGCATGCCATGATCCTAGTTTTTTGAATGTTGAGTTTTAAGCCCGCTTTTTCACGCTCCTCTTTCACCTTCATCAGGAGACTCTTCAGTTCCTTTTTGCTTTCTGCAATAAGGGTCATGTCATCTGCATATCTGAGGTCACTGATATTTTTCCCAGCAATGTTATTCCAGCTTGTGCTTCATCCAGCCCAGCGTTTCTCATGATGCACTCTGCACATAAGTTAAATAAGCAGGGTGACAATATACAGCCTTGATGTACTCCTTTCCCAATTTGAACCAGTCCATTGTTCCATGTCCGGTTCTAAGTGTTGCTTCTTGACCTGCATACAAGTTTTGCAGGAGGCTGGTAAGGAGGTCTGGCACTCCCATCTCTTTAAGAATTTTCCAAAGTTTGCTGTGATCCACACAGTCAAAGTCTTTAGCATAGTCAATGAAGCAGAAATAGATGTTTTTCTGAAATTCTCTTGCTTTTTCTATGATCTAACGGGTGTTGGCAATTTGATCTCTGGTTCCTCTGCCTTTTCTAAATCCAGGTTGAACATGTGGAAGTGCTCGGTTCACGTACTGTTAAAGCCTAGCTTGGAGAATTTTTTTTTTCATTTATTTGTATTAGTTGGAAGCTAATTACTTTACCATACATTGACATGAATCAGCCATGGATGTGCATGTGTTCCCCATCCCGATCTCCCCTCCCGCCTCCCTCCCCATCCCATCCCTCTGGGTCTTCCCAGTGCACCAGCCCTGAGCACTTGTCTCATGTATCCAACCTGGGCTGGTGATCTGTTTCATCCTTGATAGTATACTTGTTTCAATGCTGTTCTCTCAGATCATCCCACCCTCTCCCACAGAGTCCCAAAGTCTGTTCTGTACATCTGTGTCTCTTTTTCTGTTTTGCATATATGGTTATTGTCACCATCTTTTTAAATTCCATATATATGCATTAGTATACTGTATTGGTGTTTATGTTTCTGGCTTACTTCACTCTGTATAATGGGCTCTAGTTTCATCCATCTCATTAGAACTGACTCGAATGGCCATGTTTAAGAAGAGTTTGAGAATTAACTCAACAGCAACGCCAGATCAGGACCGTGACAAAATTAAACAATTTGCTTCTCAAGAAGAAAAGAGGCAGAAAAATGAGAGAATGGCTCAGCATCAAAAACATGAGAATCAAATGCGGGATCTTCAGCTGCAGTGTGAAGCCAACGTTCGCGAGCTGCATCAGCTGCAGAATGAAAAATGTCACCTCTTGGTTGAACATGAGACTCAGAAACTAAAGGAGTCAGATGAGGAACACAGCCAAGAATTAAAGGGATGGAGGGAGAAACTGAGACCGAGGAAAAAGACCCTGGAAGAAGAGCTTGCTAGGAAACTACAGGAACAGGAAGTGTTCCTTAAAATGACCGGGAGTCTGAATGCCTTAGCCCATCGACACAGAGCCGGATTTCCAAATTCTACCCCATTCCTAGCTTGCGTTCCACTGGATCATAACAGTGGGAAGCATGCTGTGCTTGGGTTTGACTCTTTAGGTCATTCTCTTCTCTTGTCTTTAGCCATAGTCTGTCAGAGAGCTCACGAAGACAATCACCTGCCTCACCTTCTAGGTGTTTTTTATTTGTTTTACTTGTTTAGTAACGATGAAGGGAAAGGAACTAAGACAGATGCTGGGCCATGTTGGCAAAGTAGCATCTTGCAGTAATTCCCTAAGGTGATTTCTGTATATACTCTTAAAAATTGTGTTATTTAGATACTGTTACCTGAAAGTTATTTAAAGAAAACTGTTACATCATTTAAGTATTAGTAAATATCTTTTTACATGACTTAACTTCTCAGTGATGTCTAAAATCAATAATTGAAGCTCTCTACACTGTGGAGAATTGGAATAATTTTTTGGTGAATTAGCTCTCGTCAAAAAATTTTGAATTGTTCAAAATATGACATTGATTCAGTAAATAAATCTATTATATTTAAATGTTAAAAAAAAAAAAGAACTGATTCAAATGAATTCTTTTTAACGGCTGAGTAATATTCCATGGTGTATATGTACCACAGCTTCCTTATCCATTCATCTGCTGATGAGCATCTAGGTTGCTTCCATGTCCTGGCTATTATAAACAGTGCTGCGATGAACACTGGAGTGCACGTGTCTCTTTCAGATCTGGTTTCCTCAGTGTATATGCCTGGGAGTGGGATTGCTGGGTCATATGGCAGTTCTATTTACAGTTTTTTAAGGAATCAGCACACTGTTCTCCATAATGGCTGTACTAGTTTGCATTCCCATCAACAGTGTAAAAGGGTTCCCTTTTCTCCACACCCTCTAGCTTGGAGAATTTTGAGCATTACTTTGCTGGCGTGTGAGATGAGTGCAAGTGTGCAGTAGTTGAACATTCTTGGGCATTGTTTTTCTTTGGGATTAGAATTACAACTGACCTTTTCCATTTTCCAGTCCTGTGACCACTGCTGAGTTTTCCAAATTTGCTGGCATATTGAGTGCAGCACTTTAACAGCATCATCTTGTAGGATTTGAAAGAGCTCAGCTGAAATTTCATCACCCCCACTAGCTTTGTTCATAGTGATGCTTCCTAAAGCCCACTTGACTTCCAATTCCAGGATGTCTGGTTCTAGGGGAGTGATCACACCATCGTGGTTATCTGGGTCATTAAGATCCTTTTTGTATAGTTTTTCTGTGTATTCTTGCCACCTCTTCTTAATATCTTCTGATTATGTTAGGTCCCTACCATTTCTGTCCTTTATTGTGCCCGTCTTTGCATGAAATGTTCCCTTGGTATCTCTTGGTATCTCTAATTTTCTTGAAGAGATCTCTAGTCTTTCCTATTCTATTGTTTTCCTCTATTTCTTTTCACTGATCGCTGAGGAAGGCTTTCTTATCTCTCCTTGCTATTCTTTGGAACTCTGCATTCAGATGGTATTTCTTTTCTCTTCTCCTTTGCCTTTCACTTCTTTTCTCAGCTATTTGTAAGGCTTCCTCAGGCAACCATTTTGCTTTATTGCATTTCTTTTTCTTGTGGATGGTCTTGATCACTGCCTCCGGTACAATGTCACAAACCTCCTTCCATAGTTCTTCAGGCACTGCCTATCAGACCTAACCTCATGAATCTATTTGTCACTTCCACTGTATAATCGTAAGGGATTTGATTTATGTCATAACTGAATGGGTCTAGTGGTCTTTCCTACTTTTTTTCAATTTAAGTCTGAATTTTGCAACAAGGAGTTCCTGATCTGAGCCACAGTCAGCTCCTGGTCTTGTTTTTGCTGACTGTATAGAGCTTCTCCATCTTCAGCTGCAAAGAATATAATCAGTCTGATTTCGGTGTTGACCATCTGGTGATGTCCACGTGTAGAGTCGTCTCTTGTGTTGTTGGAAGAGGGCGTTTGCTATGACCAGTGTGTTCTCTTGGCAAAACTCTGTTAGTCTTTGCCCTGCTTCGTTTTGTACTCCAAGACCAAACTTGCCTGTTACTACAAGCATCTCTTGACTTCCTACTTTTGCATTCTAGTCCCCTACGATGAAAAGGACATCTTTTTTGGTGTTAGTTCTAGAAGGTCTTGTAGGTCATGACAGAACTATTCAAATTCAGCTTCTTCAGCATTAGTGGTTGGGGCATAGACTTGGATTGATACTGAATGATTTGCCCTGGAAACGAACAAGAGATCATTCTGTCATTTTTGAGATTGCATCCAAGTACTGCATTTCGGACTCTTTTGTTGCCTATGAGGGCTACTCCAATACTTCTAAGGGATTCTCACCTACAGTAGTTACTGATTTCTAATTTCACTCCACTGTGGTTGGTGAACAAACTTTGTATGATTCCAATCCTTTTAAACTTGAGGCTTCTTTTCAATGGCTTAACATACAGAGCATTCTGAGCAACGCCCCCGTGCACCTGAGAACAATGTGCACACCCCGCTCTTGCCGGGCGGCACAGGCGGCAGAGTCCGTGAGGCCCAGCTGCCTGACACTGCAGTCTTCTGTCCGCTGCTGCTCTTTCGTCCACTGTGTCTATTACTGAGCGCCAGGTACTAAAGTCCCAACTACTGACGCTACTGTTGAAGTATCTATCTCTCCCGTCATTTCTTCGGGTATTTTACTTCATGTATCTTGAGGCTCTGGTACTGGGTTTAGAATTGGGAATTGCCTGGCGGTCCAGTGGTTAGGACTCAGCACCTTCACTGCCATGGCCCAGGTTCAGCCCCTGGTCAGGGAACTTAAGATTCCGCAATCCATGAGGCACGATCCAACAAAAAGAATTGACACACTAACCCTCTACCATTGTACAACGTTCTTCTACATCTCTAATGACGACTTTCATTAGAAGGCCTCTCTTGTCTGATGGAGCACTCCAGCTCTCTTCTGGTTACTGTCTGCAAAGCACATCGTTTTCCTTCCTTTCACTAGTATCTTTTGTTTGTACCTTTTATTAATCTACAGTGTCTTTTGAACAAAGTTATTTAGTTGGATCGTGCCTTTTTTTTAACCCATTCTGCCAATCTGTCTTTTAATTCGAGGGCTTAATTCATTTATATTTAAGATAATCACTAATAAGGTAGGATTTACATCTGCGATTTTGCTATGTTTTCTAATGTCTGTCATGTTCCTGCATTCTTCCACTGCCTTCTTTTGTACTGCATGCATGCTAAGTCACTTCAGTCATGTCCAATTTTGCAACTCTACGGACTATAGTCCTCCAGGCTCCTCTGTCCATAGGATTCTCCAGGCAAGAATACTGGAGTGGGTTGCCATGCCCTCCTCCAGGGGATCTTCCCTACCCAGGGATCGAACCCGTGTCTCCTGCATTGTCAGGCAAGTTCTTTACCACTAGCGCCATCTAGGAAGCAGAAGTGCTTTTCAGCACACCAGTTCAATTCCCTGTTTCTTCTTACTATTTATTTATTTATTAGTTACTTTCCTAGTAGCTGCCTGGGGATCATAATTAACACTTAAAACAATCTAGTGTGATTAATATAAATTTAATTTTAGGGAATTCCCTGGCAATCCAGTGGTTAGGACTTAGCACTTTCACTGCCATGGCCTGGGTTCAACCCCTGGTTAAGGAACTAAGATCCTACAAGTCATGTGGCATGGCCAAAAGAAAAACTTTAATAGTATAGAGAAATTCTGTTCCAATATAGCTCTGTTCCTTCCCTCCTCCTGTGTGGTAGTTTTGTCATACAAATTATACATTTAAACACTACAAGATCATCAGTATAATTTTATTTGGGCTTCCCTTGTGGCTCAGCTGGTAAAAAATCCGCCTGCAATGTGGGAGACCTGGGTTGGATCCCGGGTTGGGAGGATCCCCTGGACGAGGGAACAGCTCCCCACTCCAGTATTCTAGCCTAGAGAACTCCATGGACTTCTAATTTTACTCCACTGTGGTTGGTGAACACACTTTGTATGGTTTCAATCCCTTAAAATTTGAGGATTTTTTTTTTTAATGGCTTAACATACAGTCTATTCTGAAGAATGTCCCCTGTGCACCTGAGAATTTTATTTAAACTATATTAAAATTAGTTAAAAACTACTGTTTTATGCAGTTTTCTTTTAAGTCAGGTAGGAGACCAAAAATTACAAAAATATAATGTCTTTTAGATTTACCTATGCAGCTGTCTTTACCACTGCTCTCTATTTCTGCATGTATTCTACCACCGAGTGTTTGTCTCTTCACTGTTGCCTGACCATTCCCTTCAGTATTTTTTAAATTAACTTATTTTAGCTGTGCTGGGTCTTCCTGCTGCATGCAGGCTTTCTCTAGCTGCAGCAAGCAGGGGCTTCTCTCCAGCTGCACTGAGCAGGCTCCTCATTGCTGTGGCTTCTCCTGTGGCAGAGCATGGGACATGCAAGCTCAGTAGTGGTGCACGGGTTAACTGCTCCTCAGCAAGCAGGAGCCTCCCAGACCACGGATCGGACCTGTGTCCCTGCACTGGCAGGTAGACTCCTAACCACTGGACCACCAGGGACGTTTTCCCTTTAATATTTATTGCAGCACAGGTCTCCTAGGAACAAATTTCCTCATTCTTGTTTATTTAGCAATATCTTAATTTCATTTATGAAAAATGCTTTTGTGTGTTAAAAAAGCACAAAAGAGATCTCACTTTGCCGACAAAGGTCCATATGGTGAAAGCAATGGTTTGTCCAGTAGTCATGTACGGATGTGAGACTTGGGACTATAAAGAAGGCTGAGTGCAGAAGAATTGATGCTTTCAAATTGTGGTGCTGGATCTTGAGAGTCCTTTGGACTGCAAGGAGATCAGACCAGTCAATCCGGAAGGAAATCAACTCTGAATATTCATTGGAAGGACTGATGCTGAAGCTGAAGCTCCAGTACTCTGGCTACCTGATGCAAAGAACCGACTCACTGGAAAAGACCCTGATGCTGGGAAAGACTGAAAGCAAAAGGAGAAGGGGAGGGCAGAGGATGAGATGGCACCACTGACTCAACAGACATGAATCTGAGCAAGCTCCAGGAGACAGCAAGCACAGAGGAGCCTGGTGCGCTGCGGTCCGTGGGGTTGCAGAATCAGACAGGACTCAGCGACCGAACAACAGTGCACTTCACGGCGCCCCACAGGCCTCTACAGCCCTGTTCACTTCTCTTCTTTCTTTTTGCTTGCTTTTCCTCAACTGCATCTGTGCTTACCTTGATTTACATCTTATAATTAGAGTAAAAACCCTATTCCCAAATTCACTGACTTCTTTCTTCTGCCAGTTCAAATCTACTCTTGAGCCCCTCTAGTGAATTTTTCATTTTTCACAGTTATTGTCTTTTCAACTCCAGAATTTCTATTTGATGTTTTTGTGTTTTTTTTGATGATTTTTTTTTTAAAATAGTATCTACCTTTTTACTGATAGCTTCTACTTGGTGAGATATCACTTTCATGTGTTAATTATTTGGACATAGTTTATTTTAGTTCTTTGAACACATCTATAATAGACAATTTAAAGTCCTTGTCGAGTATTATTAAACCTGGCGTCTGGGCCCTTTCAAGGACAGTCTCCATGGACTACAGTTCCCTGTGTAAAGACCACAGTTTCCGATTTCTTTGCGCATCTCATCAGTTCTTACTGAAAACGGGTATTGCAGACAATACACTGGGGCCACCCTGCAGTTCAGACTGTCCCCTTCCCCAGGGGCTGCTGGAGCTACTGTTACTTGTTCAGGACTTTCCTGTAACGTCTGTAATTCCCCATAGTTTACAGCCTGCGTAAGTCTCTGCTCAGTCAGCTCAGGGACTTCTTTAAATGTGTTGACTAGTGAGTGTCCTGGATGCCGCCAGGACCTGTGGACATGTTGAGGTGCACCTTCAGCCCTCAGGCAGGTACCCTCCACCTTCAGCTCTCTCTGTGCAGGACTCAGGACTAAACCTCGTGAGAGGCCAGGGCCCCGCGCAGAGCTGCCTTGCGCGCCTTCAAGATCCGCAAGAGTCTGTCAGAGCTGCTCAGAGCCCGGGCCGCAGACACTCCCACTGTCTCAGCCACACTCTTTGCCCCGAGCTGTGACAGTAACAAAGACACAGGGTGGGCTCCTCCCGGTCAGCTCTGCAAATGGGCTCTCCAGAGAGCCAGAGGCCAGTCACACCGCTCTGAGGAGAGGACTCCTGAGGGACCCCAGACCCAATCTGGGCCTTCCAAGAGCTGCAAGGCCACGGCCATGGCTATAAGATGTGGCTCTCAGCGACCCAGGTCATGGCAGAGGAGAATCACAAGAAGTCAAGTTGGAGGTTCAGCAGTTTTTCTTGAATAAATCGTCCTGAGATTATGTCAATGTTTAGTTTATTTGCAGAGCTCCAACACAGTTGATTTTGACCATTTTTACCAGAGCTTTCACTGCTTTTGCAGACGAGTGGATTTACAAGGTCCTCACTCTACCATCCTTTTGAAGGGCGTTTCTGCTGCACAATTCCAGCCACTATGAGTAAACAGTGCTTTTCCTACTCACGCCCCTGGCAGTTCTGACTCCTGGATCCCAAAACCCACCCTGCCTTTCCACTCCTCCTGCCTTGATGCCTGCCATCTCCTCCAGACCAGAGCAATCAACCTAACTGGCTTCCCTGCCTCAAACTTCATCTAAAATCATCCTCTGCATTCAAAATTACTATTCTACTAATAAAAGATAAATTGTAAAGCATCACTCTGCTGTTTAAGACAGGTCAACGGCCCCCACCCCACAGAGGAGGTGCGCGCAGACCAGCTCCAGGGGCTGCCACGCTGAGCGCTCCCATCGCATCCCCCGCCTGCAGGCACGGCTCATTCCAGGACCCCCACAATCCCCGCTGTGTCCCGCTGCCACTCACGCCCCTCTGTGGCGCTCCTCCCGCTTCCTGCACCCTGCAGCTCAGAAAGGCGGCCCAAGCGTGACCCGCGCCACCACGCCTGGCCACCCTCTCCTGACCATCGCCAGCCCTCCCTGAGGAGCTGATTACCCTGGTTTTCACTACTCACCTCACACACTCACCACTCTGGCTACAAGAGCTGGGCCCCTCTAGGGGAAAGGCCACATCTCATCACTCTCAGCGTTTAGCACATGAGGAAGAACAGCCTCTGCACAAGGCCTCTCCCTGTCTAAAACTTCCAGGACCCCAACCTCACCTCCGATCTACCTTCCTCTGGGCGTGCTCCAGAGCAGCCGCACAGCCTCCTGCTGTCTCTTCCACACGCGGACGATCGCCCCACAAAGGCCTCATACCTGCTGTCCCCTCCAACAAGGGCATGGACCAGTGCCTTCCAGCCTGCTCAACTGCTACCTTCAGAGCAAGATCAGCCCTGGCCACCTGGCCTAAAGTGGAGAACCCAGAGCCCCGTGTCCCCCACCACCTCCTCACCCTCATGCTTCCCTCTTGTACGTCCTGTCTTCGGACGCATGACACAACTTTCTATTTTGTTTCCACCCGCCAGAATGTACGCTCCGCGGGAGCGGGCAGTTCTGCGCTTTTCAGTCACGGCTGTGTCCCCAGGTGCCCAGCAGGGATGCACCTGCCGCTGCATGTGCCCCATGACACGGCAGCGATCCTGCACTCGCCACGGTCCCCAGGGCTTTCAAGCGAGTGAGCTGGGAAACAAGTAATGTCATTGATCCCCGGAGGGGCCACCGGAGCAGGCGACGCTCTCACCTCCAGTGGGGAGTTCTCCCGCAAGGCTTCCTGGTCCCTGAGGCCGTCCTCCTGGGGCCTGGTCCGCTCTCCTCCAGGACACTCAGCGCCTTCACTGCCGCAGCACGTGCCATCTCAGCTAGAACACCTCCCACCTCCCACTCAGGCCTCCAGTGAGGCCGAGACCTTCACGTACAGGGGGACCTGTCACTTGCCTGGCTCTTCAGCAGCCTCCCACACGAAACCTCAGAGAGCGCAGACAGCCTGCAGGGAAGGGCCCGCCCTCTACGCTCCGGCGCCCAGGGCTCCCAGGTCCTGGAGTGGGGCCACATCGGTGACTCAGCCCAGCCTGCTCCCTCCAGACCCAGCTCACATGCTGTGTCCCCAGAAAGGCCCTCTGTGAACACCCTACCTGACGCATGCTCCCTTCCGTGCTCCACTACGATGGCATACATTCTAAAAATATTTCTAGCTTCAAAAGTTTGAGCTCAGGGTTAAAAGTGACTCTTTGAAAAGTTAGGAATCCAAACTCTCCTGACTGATTCATTATCAGCGATTACAGAATCCACTGACATCCCCACAAAGACAGACTTTCATTTACCACGTTCCATCACCAGCAAGAAACTGCCTCGATACCACAGGTCACACCTGTGAGACAGATCCTCCCAAGACCCTGTCGCCCTGCCCTGACCTCCGGGGCCTGGAGCGCTGCGAACCGAGCCCCAGGAAGCAGCTGTTGTGTGAACAGAGAACAAGCCCACCCGCTTGCTGCTCGAGTCAGAAGTAAAGTAAGAGCCACAGAATCCCAGGTTCTCTCAGAAATTCTACTAGAAACTCGTGTCAAACATGTCTAGTGAGAACCACCCACCCAAACTTAAGTTCACAATAAACGGTATTATCACTCCACTTAGGAATCAAAGGTAAGAGTACATAAAGTCACATTATTCTTTCCCAACACCTTCCCTCAGGGAGCAATTAATCCATGGCATAAATAATGGCCATTAAGGTGATGAAGGTCCACATCCTCTGTGTGTGTGTGTGTGTGTGTGTGTGTGTGTGTGCGCGCGCGCGCGCGCGTGTATAATATATGAAGGTCTGCATGGGTGTGTGTGTGCGTGTGTGTAATATATGAAGGTCCGCATGCAGTGTGTGTGTGTGTGTGTAATATATGAAGGTCCGCATGCAATGTGTGTGTGTGTGTGTGTGTGCGCGCGCGCGCGCGTGTGTGTAATATATGAAGGTCCGCATGGAGTGTGTGTGTGTGTGTGTGTGTAATATATGAAGGTCTGCATGGGTGTGTGTGTGCGTGTGTGTAATATATGAAGGTCCGCATGGGGGTGTGTGTGTGTGTGTGTAATATACGAAGGTCGGCATGGTGTGTGTGTGTGTCTGTGTGTGGGTAATATACAAAATTAGTCCAAAGCGTATTTAAAAGGAGAAAATTATGATGAGAGTGGATACCACCACAATTCTGGACGCTGGAAAGAGACCACGGTTATGGACTCAGTCTAGTAGAGCAAGCTGGACCCCAGCCGCCCGCAGGAGGAAGGACCAGTGAGAAGCAAGTCTTCGTCAGAGAGCTTGACAGGCTCAGGACCTGAAGGTGCCTCGGGGCGGGGGGGCCCTGGGGGCCGGGGTGGAAGATTTGCAGGGAGCAGCAGCCGCTCCCCCAGCCCGGCCCCCCTAAATCCCAGCAGAAGACAACAGGCTGCCCCCCACAAAAGCAGGAACACAGAGCTGCAGGCCTGGTGACACCACCAGGCGCTGGAGGGAGGCTGAGAAAAGCACCGCTGAGGGACAGACCCCAGAGCAGTGAGACGCCCCCGCCCAGAACGACCAGCCGCAACCGGCTCCCCGCGCCCGCCCGCCCGCCCGCCCGCCTGCCCGCCGAGCAGGAAGGGAGCCGGAACTTCTCTGACGAAGACAGAGAAGACGACTGACACGGCTTCCCTCACGAGAGAGAGACCCTCACCCCTCATCCCTTGGCCCACAGCGGGGCCTCTGCCAGAGCCCTACCCGTGCTGGCCATCACTGGTCCATGTGATGGCCAGACACTGACCACGAGGCATCCCGGACCATCTCACAGCAAAAGCCAGAGACGGACAGACAGAAACCTACAGAAAAAGAATTCAGATCAAAGGGGCAACGCAGAGGAGGAAACCCCAAAACAGTAGATATTCTCACACAAACAGAAGAAAATACACCTTCAAGAGCCAGATGCCCCCAACAAAGCAGCACTCTGACAAGGAAAAAGCCCTGGAGGGGAGGGAGGGCCGATCGGGGGTCTGGGGTTAGTGCACACACTGCTGTATATGAAGCAGGTAACTGAGAAGGCCTGCTGCAGAGCCCTGCACACTCGACCCAATTCTGTAATGACTGATAAGGGAAAAGAACCCTTAAAAAACAGACATACATGTATGTATAACTGAATCACTGTGCTATACACCTGAAACTATCACAACATCGTAAACCAACTATACTTCAACTTAAAAAAGAGAGAAAGCCCTCAAAATGCGCAGGACAGGGAACTCTCGTCCGCTGTTGGTGGGAAGGAAACTGGTGCAGCGCCTATGGAAAACAGTTACTGCGTGGTCTGGGAAGCCCAGTCCTGGACACGTACCCAGAAAAAACTCTGATTCAAAAAGATACACACACCCCAATGTCCACAGCAGCATTATGTGCAACAGCCAAGACATGGAAGCAACCTAAGAATTCACTGACAGATGACTAGATAAAGAATATATACATTCTTTATGAATATGGCATGGAAGTGAAGTGAAAGTCGCTCAGTCGTGTACGACTCTTTGTGACCACATGGACTATACAGTCCATGGAATTCTCCAGGCCAGAATACTGGAGTGGGGGGCCTTTCCCTT
This sequence comes from Muntiacus reevesi, assembly GCF_963930625.1. NCBI lineage: Eukaryota > Metazoa > Chordata > Mammalia > Artiodactyla > Cervidae > Muntiacus > Muntiacus reevesi. The sequence goes on from NC_089253.1 coordinate 48,005,875, forward strand.
CTCCAGGGGATCTTCCCAACCCAAGGATCGAATCCAGGTCTCCCGCATTGCAGGCGGATCTTTACCAGTTGAGCCAGCAGGGAAGCCCTGAGTATGGTATATTTACATACATATATATAGATACACACACACACATGAGTAAAGTACATTCTTTATGAATATGCTGTGTAAGTATTTATATAGATACACACATGCTACTCAGCCATTAAAAGAATGAACTAATGCCATTTGCAGCAACATGAATAGACTGAGATTATCATACTAAGTGAAGTCAAACAGAAAAAGAAAAATATCATGTGATATCACTTATATGTGGAATCCAAAATAATACAAACGAACTTATTTATAAAACAAAAACAGAACTTCTTTGGTGGTACACTGGAAAGAATCTGCCTGCCAAAGCAGAGAACAAGAGTTCAATCTCTGATCCAGGAAGATTCCAGATGCTGCGTAGCAGCTAAGCCCACACCACAGGTACTGAGCCCGCGCCACGGCCCGCAAGCCCCGACTCCTGAGCCCGCGCCGACTCCTGAGCCCGCGCCGCGGCCTCCGAGCCCCGCCTCCTGAGCCCCGCCCCCTGAGCCCCGACCCCTGAGCCCCGCCTCCCGAGCCCCGACTGCTGAGCCCGCATCCTGTGCACCGAGAGCCTGCGCTCCTCAACCAGAGAAGCTACTGTAGTGAGAGCTGCGCGCAGCAACAAAGGCCCCGCAGGGCCAAGAACAAATAAATAAAATAAATAAATGCTTTCTGAGAAGTCAAACCATTATCATTCTCAGCTAAGAATAATATTCTCAGACAGTAATTAAACGCTATAGATGAATTAAATTAAAAACCGTAGCAACCTACATGCCCATCAGCAGACGAATGGATAAGGAAGCTGTGGTACATATACACTATGGAATATTACTCAGCCGTTAAAAAGAATACATTTGAATCAGTTCTAATGAGGTGGATGAAACTGGAGCCCATTATACAGAGTGAAGTAAGCCAGAAAGATAAACACCAATACAGTATACTAACGCATATATATGGAATTTTAAAAGATGGTAATGATAACCCTATATGCAGGACAGAAAAAGAGACACAGATGTATAGAACAAACTTTTGGACTCTGTGGGAGAAGGTGAGGGTGGGATGACCTGAGAGAACAGCATTGAAACATGTATACTATCAAGTGTGAAACAAATCGCCAGCCCAGGTTGGATGCATGAGACAAGTGCTCAGGGCTGGTGCACTGGGAAGATTCAGAGGGATGGGGTGGGGAGGGAGGTGGGAGGGGGGATCGGGATGGGGAACACATGTAAATCCATGGCTGATTCATGTCAATGTATGGCAAAAACCACTACAATATTGTAAAGTAATTAGCCTCCAACTAATAAAATAAATGGGAAAAAAAAAACTGCGACACATCAGAGCATGGGAAAAGGAAAGCTTAGGTAAGTTAATTCCTCATCTTCCACAGTAAGAAGTCAAGTCAATAAATAATGGCTAAATGGAGAAAAACACCCATGACTGATATGCAATTTAGCATATGATTTAGAATAAGTAATCACATTTTTTAAGTAAATATCAGGAGATGGCTGTAAAATGAAAATAATTGACTTAAGTTTAGGAATGAGGGAATGGGGTGAGGGTCAACTGTTTTATAATTTAACGGGATGGCAACCCACTCCAGTATGCTTGCCTGGAGAATTCCGTGGACAGAGGAACCTGGCGGGCTACAGTCCATGGGATCAATAAGAGTCAAGACACAAATGAGTGACTAACCCTTTCTTAAACTATATTCTTGATTTTGTTTTTCATTTCTTTAAACATTTATTTAGGGACAAGTAAATAGCAAAAATTAATATAATTGGGAAGATCTGCCCAAATACCTACTATGACACTACTCCCTCCCCGCCATACAGGTGGCGCCTTAGAAGATCGGGTCCCCCAGAGTCGCCGCTCCAACAGTCACACTCCCCACGCTCCACAGCAAGGACCCCCATCCTCGCAGCTCTAGTGGGCAACTAGATCAGACAAGCAAATTCTGAGCCCCACCGCCCTGCCCAGGCACTGCGACCCACTCTCTCTGCACCTCTCGGCCCTCACCCCATCCCAGCCAGTCCCCACCCATCAGGTAAACCGTGCCAGACCCGCCTCCTCCATCGGAGCACTTGCCGGCAAAACAGCTCCCCTTCTGCCCTGGTCTGTCATTCCAGGTCTACCTCCCCACCCCCTAGGGGTCCTCACCTTTCTCACCTGGCCCAGAGGCTCCTAACCATCTTCCCTCCTGTCTCCCCAAAGCCAAGTCCTTCCTCTGCTCACTTGCCCTGGATCAGCTACAAGATCCCGCCACGCACCCCCACCCTCCTCCGGCTCTGAAGAGCAGGCACAGCTGCCTCCCCACCCACCCACCAGCATACCAAGGAACCTGACCCCTAGCCTCCCGACCCACACCGCAAGCCCCTTCTATTTTCCCCTATATTCCCCTCAACACAGTATGTGTGCACGCGTGTTCTGTCACTAAATCGTGTCTGACTCTGCGACCCCAGGGACTGTAGCCCACCAGGCTCCTCTGTCCACGGGATTTCCCAGGCAAGAAGACTGGAGTGGATCATTTCCTTCTCCAGGGGATCTTCCTGACCCAGGGACCAAACTCCTGTGTCTCCTGCATTGGCAGGTGAATTCTTTACCACTGAGCCACCTGGGAAGCCCCAACACTGACTACAATGCAGTGTATGTTAAACTTACTTATTTTATGTCTACCTCACTGGGATATTAGCCACACGAGGGCACTCTTGGTCGGTTTTTCTGTTCAATGTATGAAATATGCACCTAGGAATTTGCTGAACAAATGAATTAATCTTAAAAAAGCACTCCTGACTCAATCGTGATAGGCAGAATGCCCCCAAAGACACTCACACCCCAATCCTAGGACCCCATGAGTCTACGGATGTCCTCCTAAACCTGAGGAGCCCTGGGAGACCTGAGGGAGCGGTCAGGGAGACCCAGGTCTGGAGATGGACTGGCTGGGGGGCGCGGGGAGGAGAGCAGGAGCGGTCTCCAGGAGGGACTGAGGCTCTGGGAGGCGCAGGCCGAGCGCCTGCTGCCAGGCTGGGCCCGCTTGGCACAGCTGTGCCCGCTTCCAATCACCAGGAGCACTGCTGTGCGCTGCAAAAAGGGCACGCCCATGTCAGAGCAGCCTTCGGGGTCTCCACCTCCTCCCTCCCCTCTCTGCTGCAAAGCTAGGCGGAGACTCCCGTCTCCCAGTTGTTCTGGAAAGCGCCCATCAGGCCCCCTGCCCAGTCCTCTCCTGTGACCCCCTGGCCAGCCCTCCCGCCTGGCCCAGGTTGCCTGACGGCCGCGGCACATCTGGAGCTCTGGCCATCCTCCTGGAGGGCTGGCTCAGCAATGCGCTGCAGAGGAGAGGTCTGGAGCCCCAGTCGCTTGGGTCTGGGTCCTCAGGGGCCATTTCAGGAGCAGTGCCTGGGCCTCCTTTGCCTCCGCTCCTTTCTCCTTAAAACAGGGAGCACCTCAGTACCTGCTATCAAGTATCACCGTGAAGATCAGCTGTGTAAACAGAGGTAAAGCTTCTGTGACGATCGCCACTCCTTCCATCAGCTTCCAGCTCAGATTCGAGTCTCGTTTAACATGCCACCTACACACAACGCCGCCGGCCACTCACCTCCGAATTCCAGCCTTGGGATCCAAACACACACTCAACATCTCTCCCAAACCTACTGCCATAAACAGGGTCAGGATCTACCCTCCCACTTCAGGCAATAAAAACCTGAACAAAATATAGGAAACAATAGTTCTCAGACACTGGACAACAGACTATGGAAGACAGCAAGTCACTGAGAGGATACCTCTCAGGTGACTGAGTGGAGAGGAGCCTCACCACTTCCCTGGGGAGGGGAGACCCAAACAGAGCCCCGATCCCCAAGCCCCCTGAAGTGTGGGGCGGGCACAGGAGGCCAGGTGCATTCCTGTGAGAGCAGACACACAGAATAACGCGGAAATCAGTTCTGTCTACTCTCACAGAATTTACGTCTCTGAAAGAACAGGGACTGTGTCGCTTCGGTTACGCACTGAATCCCCGATGCCTAAGATAATGCCCAGCACACAATGGGCACCAACAGATTTCTCAAATGAACAAATGAATGGAACAATTATGTCAAAAAATACAGTCCAGAAAAACAAAGAGATAAATTTTTAAATACACACCTTTAAAACACCCTTCACCCTTAGAGTTGTATCAAAACTATTACAAAACAAGCATGTAATATGAAAAACAGTATCTTCTTGGCTACTTACACAGCAGATTTACGTCAGATCTACAGTAGACGCTACGTCGGAGAGCACACATCAGACAGACATCAGCCCCGACAGAACAGCGCCTCGTGTCCCTCTGTGGCCAGCTTCCCCAAGACAGTCTGGGAGGCTGTGGACACAGGACCTACAACCCATCCACGGAAGGCAACCTCAGAAAGGCCAGGCCTCGGGAACTGGACTCAGCAGCACAGACCTGCCGGCCCTCCAGGCCTGCTCCACCCCCGAGCCAGGGAGGCCGGGGAGCTGCTCCAGACGAGGACGACTCAGGCCGCAGGTGAGCGGTGAGAGCCGAACGCGGAACTGACTGACCGGAAGCCGTGTGCTAGAGCGCCTGAGGCTGTGAGGGGCGCGTCCAGGGCAGGGGCCCGCGGAAGGCGCCCTGCAGATGCAGTCGAGCCTCCATCCACCACAGGCCACGGTGTGACCGAGCACCCGCCGCATCACCAGAGGCTCCGCTCTCGCAGGCACAGCGAGGGTCAGAAGGTTCTGGTCGGGTAGCACCACACAAGACACACCCCCGCACAGTGACCGGCCAGAAAAGGCTGTTTTTCAATAGCAATAAATGCAATCCAAAAGTATTCCAAAATATTCATTTTATTGCTCTATTTTTCCCACTGCGCTTTAAAAGACTATTCAGTATCAATGCAGTCCCCTTTTTCAGTGCTGTTTAAACTGCAACACAAACACGTAATTGCCCTCCCAACCCCACCACAGGAAAGAAAGACGGCCTTAGGAAAAGATCCCCACACAGCGCCTGACCCCACCTTAAGGAGCTCAAGGTGCTCTAAGTACACTGAACACCTAACCCTCACAACACCCTTCTGCTGCCACCAGAAGGGACTTTAAAGGGGAAAAAAGACACTGCAGTGCAAAACAGAAGCCAAGCACCCCAACTTGGATTTGGTCTTCACACTTTTTTTTTTTTTTTTTTTTTTTGGTCTTCACACTTTTAAGCAATCCTGCAGATAAGGGCAGGTGGAAAGGATCACACAAAGGGAACACCTCAAACACAAGGACGGGTGAACACAAAACCCCTCAAGTTTCACAGAGTGAGGGAGGGGGTAGATGTTTTACTTTCCTTTTTCTTTTTTTTTTTTGCTTATGCTGTATGACTTGCAGGATATGAGTTCCCGGACCAGGGATGTAACCCAGGCCACCGGCGGTGACAGCACCAAGCTTTTTCTATCCACTGGACTGCTGGGGGATTCCCTCACTGGGTTTAAATTTGAGGAAAAATGAAGACCCCCAGCTGCCTAGGGCCACAAGGTGCAAAGGTGAGAAAGAAAAGCGACAGAACCAGGATCCGACTCCAAGCGCCGGCCAGACGCCCCCGCCTTAACGAGCAGGCCTCCTCCTCAGCCAGTCACTCCCCTGCCCAGGGCCAGGAGCGAGTGGGGCAGAGGGGTCGGCCTCTCTTTCTGGAGCACAGGCCGGGGCGGGCACCTCACCGCCCTCCTTTAACGTGGAGCGCCCCACTCACACAGCCCCGAGGGCAGACCGCCGGCCCAGCCCACACCGTGCGCTCCCACGTCTCGCCGGTGGCTCCCCCAGCGGCCCGAGCCCCCGCCCTCAAGCTGGCGGCAGGTGCTGTGAGCCCAGCAGAGGCCGCACCCCAAGGGCACGCTGCGCCGGCGAGGCCGCCGGCGAGGCCGAGCCTGCCTCTTCCCTTGCCGGCACCGCACGCCGGCCCCACGCCCACGTCGGCCTCCGAGGCACTGCTTTATGTCGGGCGCTTCCTCCCGACAGGTTCTCTACTCCACGCATCCTGGCATCCCTCACAGCCCTCCCTCCACACAGAGGGCAAGGGCTGACCTCAGCACACAGCCCCAGCTCCCCACCACGAGCAAACACCCACTGCAAGCCAGCCTGAAATTTTCCTCCTAGGCAAGCGACTCGCATTGTTTTCCATGACATCTCACCCGTGTCGATTTTCATCCCAAAGTCATGAAGACTCTGAAGAAGGCCAACGCCAGCATCAGTGAGCCCAGTTTTGTGGTCTGACGCCTCAGACATCCTGTGACCTAGTGAAAACTGCTCATTTTTCCTTCTAATGAGTATCTCTCAATTCGTTTGGTAAGCTGATGGTGAAGTGACTTCCCTTTCCTCCATGCTGCACCCACGGGAGCTGACAGAAGCCACGGGCTCTCTAACTCCCCCTGTGGGGTTCACCAAGCCCAGTGCCAACCAGAGGGAGGGACGCATCGCTGCACACCCTCCCTTCATTTCCTCACACAGAGCGGGGTAGGGAGCGAGGACCAGACAGGCTTCGAGGGAAAAAAATGCTCCACAGGGCCTCAGGCAAACACGCAGTGCTCCCATGCAGACTCGCACGCCCTGCTTTGGGTGCCAAGCATCTGCGACCCTCTATTACTCCCTCTGCCCCCTCCCCAGACCTCCGCTCTCCAACCTGGGGGCTCTCTCAGGGCAAGGACCCACCTCCTCCACCCTGTCTACCTAGTCCCCCAACTCTGCGGACGCAGAGCAGGAGCTCACCTCCCACGTGTTGTCTGCGAGCACCTCTGGGGCTGGGAGGTTCATAGTCAGCTGCTCAGAACCCCAGCGGTGTTTCACACAACAGGCCCAGACGCTACCCTTTAACTGAAACCTGAGGCCCACGCTGTCCAGAACTCAGAACCGCTCAGCCTCTTGGAGGAAGCCAGCACATGACCGGGGCCACGGCCCCCATGCGTCCTGTTCACCGGGAGGGGACCACCTAGAGCTTCACGGCAGCACTGCGACCAGACATGTTTGCCACAGACTCACAAAGACTTTCCCTCCTTGGAGCCTCCGAAGCTTTGAAATCCAAACTAAGGGAGGCTGACCTCGCAACCAAGACCTGCAAGTGACATCCGAGGAACGAGAGCCCTGCTCCTCAGAGCTCCCACCAGAGCCCGTCGGTCCGCTCACAGTAAGGCCAAGCGCCTCTTCCCACCGCACTCCTGTACCTTACCCTTGGGTCTGACCCTGTTTGACTTTTTTAAAGCCAAGAAATGCCACTTAATCCCCAAAAGACGGTCTTTCCAATAACTTCACAACTATAAAATACTGACACATGTTACTGCCAAAAAATAAAAAAATGAATGAAGTGAAAATCATTTTAAGAGGAAAGAGAGGTAATGCTGAGTATCTGGCCGGAGAATACACTTTTCGCTAGGGCACCTCGACATCTCAGAGGAAACAGAGAGGAGCCAGGAGGACACAGTGGGGACACAGGCACTTCCTGGAAGCCGCAACGTGGTCAGACCAAAGACTTCCTTCCTCTTCCAGCCTAGAGGTCCGTCCCTTCCCCAAGCCTTGGCACAAACTTGCTAAATCAGTTTCTAAGGAATATAAATTATGCATAAGAGTGCAAAAGGAAATATGCAACAAGAGCACTTTTTTCAAAAAGTCAGCATTTTTTATGTACAGACAAGATTAAACTGAACCTTACTTAAAAAACCTTAAAAAGTTAAAATGCAGACTGACCATCCCTGATTCTGATCTTTACTACTACCCAGGAAAATCAAGTGCCAACCCTATGTTTCATTTTAACATTGAAGTTTCACACTGAATTTAAATTTTCATGTCCAATTTATGACTCATAACAAATGGAATTCTACAAACAAGTAAAATTTTTTAAACTTTAGTCATGCTACAATTCAAAGGAGTGCCCAGTTTCAGCGAAGTTATTACCAACAGAAACGGGGGGGCGGAATCGAGCTCCGTGGTGACCACAGGACCGGGCACTGCCAGGCACCCTCTAGTTAAATCACTGAGCCTGCAGGAAAACCACATGCTTTCTCCAAGAACATGGAAACTGCTTTTGGCCAAATGGCTAATTACATCTGTCCACTTGAATCCCTTCATTTGAGTGAGTGCCAGGAGGAATTAAATAAAAAGCCTCCAAGCACCATGGAAGTGTCTCCACTCATCTGTGCAGCCCTAGCTCCCACAACCGCATGCGTGGAGGAAGAAATGGCATTTTCCCGGCCACTGGCAACATGACGGGTTCTACAAGAATGAAGTCTCATCCCTTCTCTCCCTCAGCACGGTCCTGGTTACTCTGTAGTCAGTTCTGACGTTTTCAGCAGGTTCTACATCTGGAGCAATGTTCTAGAATCAACAAGTCAACCCGTAAAGCTCCTCCGCTGATACTATCATATGTGCAAAAGCAAACAAAAGTTCCCAAACAACCAAATAAACAGCAAATAGCCATTATTTTACCAGTTTCAGCAGTTCTTTCCTTTTGTTTGCTGTTTGTTGTTTTGGCCACTCCATGCAGCCTGTGGGATCTTAGTCCCTGACCAGGGGCAGAGTCTCAACCACTGGACCACCAACGAAGGCCCAGATCCTTCCTTTTGACTTCAGTGCCTGAATGGATGGCCCTCCAGGGACTGTACCAGTGAGAAAAGCCAGCCTCGGCAGGTCACACACTGCACGGCAGCCTCGAGAGGTGACGCAGAGACGGAGAACACAGGAGTGGCCAGGGCAGAGGCTGACCACACGACGTGGCACAAGAGGGCTTTGTGATGGTGAAACAGCTCTGCATCTTCTCCGAGGTGGGGTTACACGAAGCTGTACCTGAGGAAAGCACACAGACCTTGGGACTTCTCTGGCAGTCCAGTGGTTAGGACTCCTCGCTTTCACTGCGGAGGACCCTGATGGGGGAACTAAGAGTCCGCAAGCCTTGTGGTGCAGCCAAAAAAAAGTACACAGACCTACACACACATACACACACGCCCTTATGCACACGCACATACATCCTGCATACAACACTTGAGAAATGTGACTACCCCGAGCGTCAGTGTCTTGCTGTTGAAGCTATACTGTCATGAGAGAGGGGAGACAGCTGAGGAATGCTGGGGCCTCCCTGTCCATTTCTTCACAACTTCCTATGACTCCATATTTATTTTTGAATAAAGAAATTATTTTGCAACTAGGACTAAATAAAAGGAATAGAATGTTAACAACATATTTAAAAACGATCGAGAGAAACAGTTCATGAACTCCCACACACCAAATTCACTAAGTCAAATTTAGCTGGCTGAAGTCAGTAAGACAGGACCAAGTTAATGTATGAGGCACAGAGCTGGCTTGCTACCTGAGCCACAAAGCTACACGGAGCACCAGGACTCGGGCACCGCTCAGGCCCGGCAGCATTTTGCAGCCAGCCGCCACCTGAGGCAGAGCTCGCGCTAGTTCAGTTCAGTCGCTCAGTCGTGTCCGACTCTGCGACCCCATGAACGGCAGCACGCCAGGCCTCCCTGTCCATCACCAATTCCCAGAGTACACCCAAACCCATGTCCATCGAGTTGGTGATGCTATCCAACCTTCTCATCCTCTGTCGTCCCCTTCTCCTCCTGCCCTCAAACTTTCCCACCATAAGGGTCTTCTCCAATGAGTCAGCTCTTCGCATCAGGTGGCCAAAGTATTGGAATTTCAGCTTCAACATCAGTCCTTCCAAAGAACACCCAGGACTGATCTCCTTTAGGCTGGACTGGTTGGATCTCCTTGCAGTCCAAGGGACTCTCAAGAGTCTTCTCCAACACCACAGTTTAAAAGCATCAATTCTTCGGCACTCAGCCTTCCTTATAGTCCAACCTTCACATCCATACATGACCACTGGAAAAACCATAGCCTTGACTAGATGGACCTTTGTTGGCAAAGTAATGTCCCTGCTTTTTATTATGTTGTCTAGGTTGGTCATAACTTTCCTTCCAAGGAGTCTTTTAATTTCATGGCTGCAATCACCATCTGCAGTGATTTTGAAATCCAGAAAAATAAAGTCAGCCACTGTGTCCACTGTTTCCCCATCTATTTACCATGAAGTGATGGGACCAGATGCCATGATCTTAGTTTCCTGAATGTTGAGCTTTAAGCCAACTTTTTCACTCTCCTCTTTCATCAAGAAGCTCTTTAGTTCTTCCTCACTTTCTGCCATAAGGGTGGTGTCATCTGCATATCTGAGGTTATTGATATTTCTCCCCGCAATCTTGATTCCAGCTTGTGCTTCCTCCAGCCCAGCGTTTCTCATGATGTACTCTGCTATAAGTTAAATAAGCAGGGTGACAATATACAGCCTTGATGTATTCCTTTTCCTATTTGGAACCAGTCTGTTGTTCCATGTCCACTTCTAACTGCTGCTTCCTGACCTGCATACAGGTTTCTCAAGAGGCAGGTCAGGTGGTCTGGTATTCCCAATTTCTTTGAGAATTTTCCACAGTTTATTGTGATCCTAAAGGGGGACATTTAAGAGACCACATCATGCAAAAAGGTAAAGGAAGCCACAATTTTAGAGCTGAAACACTTCAGTGATACTTCACTTACACACCCACTGTCCGTGTCTCTGCGGCCGTGGGTCCAGGTACCCTCTCTGCACAGGGGTCACTCTCATGACAGGAAAGCAGAGCCACAAGCAGAGGAAACGGGGACCCCTCACCTGCCACCGAGGGCTCAAGCTCAGAGCAGCTCTGACCAGGCGGCAGGTCTCAGGTCAGACCTCCTCCTCCTCCCTGCTGTGCCCATGGTTCACCAGGCCTGGCCAGAACAGGCCCCGGATCACTCCCAGGGGAGAGCTCTGCACTCGCCTACTCAGCTACTGGGTGAACATCCCACACGGACAAGGCGTGTGGCCCCCACTCTGTGGGGCTTCCAGGGTGGGGCAGGGCGGGGACAGAGAGCCACGAACTGGCCACGCTGTCCTGACAGGAGAGGACAGTCTCGCGGCTGACGAGGGGTAGCAAGAAGGTGCGGTGGGAAAGCTGGTTTTGAGGAGAGGGCCACGTTAAACAGAGGCCCGAGCCCACCCCCGGCCCTCCGAAGGATTAGGCACTTCCTACAGCAGCTCCTTCACTGCAGACACTGTCTAATTCTCTGCTCCACACCAGCTGCTCAGGGCACAGAGTGGGGATGCCCCCCAGGACAACAGCTGGAAACATTTCTGGTTGTCACAACTGAAGCATTTAGAAGGTAGAGGCCACAGGAGAGAGTTACACAAGTGATCAGTCTCAAATGCCACAGGGCAGAAGTGGAGAAAGTCTGTCTATACTCAGTCGACAAACCAAATCCTCACGCTGTGGCAGACCCAGCACAGAACACATCTAGTTAGAACTAGTCTACAAAACTGAGAAAAGGGATTTCAAGCTCTATGACCTGCCCAAAGCAATTTTCTTCCAAAATGAAAGGACGGATGTTAAGGTTAATTTAAGGCAGCTGAGCCCTGGCCCAAGGGTCTCCTGAAGCAGCAACACCCCCACACTTAGCTTTACAAGACACATTACCACTATGCATATTATTATCCAGAAAATCACATTACACAGCAAAGGAGGACAAAAGGATACTGCCCTACTTGTAAAAGCGCAGACCTCAGGGTGTGTTTCCACATGGATTTCTTGCAGAAAAGGGGAAGGAACAGAAGATCGAACCTTCCCCAGTCTGGGTCCTTCATTCCAGTGTAAGGAAGTGAGCGATCAAGGGAGGGCTCCGGACAACAGCACAAACCAGCAGGTGGTTACACGCATTTTTTAAAAATATACAGTGAACCTCAACCACTGAAACACACAAATGTCTGGTGGGTAAAAAATGAGAATTAAAGCCAGACAAGAAATTGGTCTTGTGTGTTTTACTTCTTAATTAAATAAAAGGAAAAGTGAAGTCGCTCAGCTGTGTCCAACTCCTTGCGACCCCATGGACTGTAGCCTGCCAGCCTCCTCCACCCATTGAATTTTCCAGGCAAGAACAGTGGAGTGGGTTGTCATTTCCTTTGCCAGAGGACCTTCCTGACCCAGGAATCGAACCCTGGTCTCCCACACCACAGACACTTTACCATCTGAGCCTCAGGGAAGCCCAAACGAAGGGAACATTACCTGAAAATCAACAGGAGTTTCTGCACACCAAAGTTAAATGTATTGGTGGAGGAACGGTGCACCCCCGCCTCCGGCCGTGTTCACGTTTCCGTGCGGATTTTTCCACGCTGTGAGGGGCACACGTCGCTGAGAACGTGGTCCCTGACCGAAGACAGCGGGCAGAGCAGCATTTCCCCTAGGCCATCCCACCCCACCGCCCGGGGCCGATTCCCTGGGAACGAGTCACTTTAATCAGGGCCTAACAGGCCGCCAGGACCCGGGTCAAGCAGCTGCTTCCCCGCAAGACGCGGGTTTCGCTACTCCCACTCCCAGTGAAAAATGCACACTATTCTGGAAAACGCTGGGTTAAACGCTCCATTACTAGAAAGACGGCTCGGGGTGACATCATGCTGGGGAGGGGCGGCTTCGCCAGAAGCCCCTCAGCGGAGCCAGGCCCCTCGCGCGGGTGCTGAACGCTGCCCGCACCCCGGACCCCAACCCCAACCCCAGGCCCCCCGCCCTCCAAGTCCGCGCCCCGGACTCCACCCCCAACCCGAGGACCCCCGCCCGCCAGGTCTGCGCCCGGGAGCCCAGCCCCAATCCCAGGACCCCCGGCCGGGACCCTAGCCCCAACCTCAGGACCCCTGCCCTCCAAGTCCGCGCCCGGGACCCCAGCCCCCAACCCCAGGACCCCCGCCCGCCAGGCCCGCGCCCCGACCCCAGCCCCCAACCCCAGGACCCCCGCCCGCCAGGTCCGCGCCCCGGACCCCAGCCTCTGAAGGCCACTGCCGGCCAGCCCTTCGCCCCGGCCCGCGCCCCCGCCCCCCGCAGGCCGGTCCGGCGCCCAGCCACTCACAGTTGCGGATATCCGAGATGAAGACCGCCAGGCCCCGCATCCCGTCCCCCTTCGACACGGCCGGCATCTTCGGGCCTGGGGAGCGGCCTGGGCTGGCGGGCCCTGCGAAGGAGAGGGCAGCGGGCCGCAGGAGCCGGAGCCGGGAGGAGCCGCCTCAGCCCAGTCGCCTCAGGCTCCAGCGCCGCTGTCGGGGCCGCCGCGCGCGTGCGCGCACGCACGCACGCTCGCTCGCGCCGCGACCGATGGCGGCCGGGGCGCGGGGGCGAGCACGTCGGCAGCGGGCGCGCACAGCCGGGCGGCGGCCCCGGGAGACTGGCGCCGCGGGAGGGCCAGGCGGAGGCGAGAGAGCGCCGGCCTCCGCGGCAGCGCGACTCACTCCGCCCGACTCCGCCGCGCAGAATCCTCACCGCCCGACCCCCGCCGGGAACTCCCTCCGCCAGCCGCCCCGCCTCCGCCCACCCTCTCACCGCCCTCCCCGCCCGGCTCTGGGGGCGCTTGCCGCCGGCCGCCCGCGGGGAACCCGTCCCCACCCAGAGCTCTGGGGCCAGCTGTCCATCACCCGGCCGTCCAGAGCCGGCCCATCTCTTTACAAAGAGGAGACTGAGCCCTGAAGAGACGGCTTCCCCCCACTCCTTGACAGCACCAGGGGACCAGGGCTCAGTCTTGAATCCAGTTCCTTGGTAACCAGCCGCACCTTTTGCCACTGTTGCCGCCTCGCACCTCCGCAGCCTGGGGAAGTGGAGGTGGGGACCAGAGCCCACCGTCGTGCCCTGCAGGGGCCTTAGCAGGCAGAGACCCCCAGGAGTCTGTCTGGAGAGCAGGTGGCCCTGCCAAGCTCTCCTTCACGAAGTGGGATGGCTTTGAAGAGGATCCTTCCTCGTCTGGGTTTATCCAGGCCCTGTAACCTGAGTCTGTCTGGAGAGAGGTTCCAGTGGCACAGCCCAGACCCACCCCGGCTCACTTCCCAGTAAGTGGCCGGCCCCTGATGGACCCTGGCTGGGAGAACAAGGGGCAGGTTCCCTCCCGTGGACCAAGGACCCAAGCTCTGGTCCTTTGGGACTCCTGGGAGAAGCCAGAACCTGTGGAGACACGTATCCATATAAGGCAGCAATTTCACCACCTTCCAAAACTTCCAAAGGGTGGGCCCTAGAGGGCTTCCTGAAGGAGAGAGCCCCTAAGGGCCTGCTTCCCCAGGCCAGGAGATAACCCTACCACAGCTAGGCCAGGGGACTCAGGCGAGGAGAACATGACCCACCTCGGGTAGCCATTCACAGGGCAGGGCAGTGCCAAGAGGCTGCAGGGGCTCGCGCGGGGCATGGACAGATGGCAAACTCAGCCCACAGTAGAGGGGCTTCTTGGAGGACAGGCTTAGAGATGGACAGGCATCACACCTCTCTCAGTGCTGACCCTGGACTTCCTACACCTCCTGGGATCCCTACACATGAGTGTGTATGTTGGGGGGGGGGGGTGGTTGAGGCAGGGGTGGGGGGTGGGGGGCGGCAGTCAGTGTCCAGAGATTGATGAGACACGCCACTGGCCATGAGAAAGACCCCAGCCTCCTGCTTCCTGCCGTGCCTTCACCTGCCCTTCAGGTCACTTAACCTTTCAGCAACATGCAGTGCTCCATTTCTTGGATTGTGTGAACTGGACGAGGCAGTGCTGGTTCCCAGGCCCTCCTCATTCTGTGGCTGGTGGGAGGGGGAGGCCCTTGCATTCTGAAGGAGAAACAAAGGTGCGGGAGCCCAGAGCCAGGGCCCGTGGTGTCCAGAGTGATCCTGCTTGTACCTGGGCCTGTCAGTTTTACGAGTGACCCAGTTTCCTTCCCATAATGTCTGGAGGGGGTTGTTGACAGCAACCTTCCAGAAAATTGGGGTTGGCATCCTGGCCCAGACAGGGCTGGAGGTCCAAGCAGCCCTGTGTGTTCGGGGACAAGATTGGTGTCCTGGACCCTCGTGGCCCCCTGTGCTCACCAGGAATGATTGCTCAGCCAGGCTCCAGGGACTGAGCACATCCCCTGTCTTGGCCTGCAGGCAGGGCGTGAGGAATTCGAGAACTCTGTGGTGGGTGGGGCCTTTGAAGGAACAGACCACCTGGAGGACAGAGATGAGCTCCAGCCCCTGACCGCTCATCTCAGGAAGGTGGGAACCTGCCTGTGGTGGCCCGTCTCCTCTCTCATAGCAGTTAAACAGCCCAGAGTCACACACAGCAGATTCGGGTTGTTGTGAAAGAGACACGGAAGGTGAACCTGTGGCCTCCCCAGCTGGGGCCCAGAGAAGGTGGGTGGGGGGTGGGGCAGCCCAGGCAATGCCAAACCCTATTCTCCAGGAGCCCCGTCACCCTCCACAGCCCTTTTCCCCTCATTAGACAACGTTGTCCCCAAACTTGAAGACCCAGTCATGACATCCCTTGAAGAGGTTACTTTGTAGGAGAAAAGTCACTTCCCCCCAAAGGCCCCTGGCCCAGCCCCATCCCCTGAGACCTGGGAGAGTGAGGTCCCAACACACAGTCACACCCGATGCAGAGGCTTGGCCTCCAGGAGAACTGCAGGAAGCTGAGTATCTGTCGGCAGAACTCTGCAGAATGTGTGCAGGATGGATTCTGAGAGAGCAGACCAATCCCAAGGGGCACTCGGTGATCTGGGTCACGTGAGTCTGCCTGGGCAGTTGAGGGTCTGGAAGCTGGACTCGGTGGCCCCATGTTAAAATAGGGTCGAGATGCTGGAAATTCCTGCATATGATCTAGAGAAAGGAACTCAGCGCTGTGCTCTCTCCCAGTTCTGGAGGCTGGACGCTGTTGATCAAGGTGTCAGCGGGCTGGTTCCTTCGAGGCTGAGACTGATGATCTGGTCCAGACTTCTGTCCTTGGCCTGTTGACAGCCATCTTCAGCCTGTGTCTCTCATACCATCTTCCCTCAACACTTGTCTGTGTCCAAATTTCCCCTTTTTACAAAGACACTCGTCATACTGGACCAGGGGCCAAGTATGAACTCCTCTTAATGAATTACACCTGCAGTGACCCAGATACGGTCCCATCAGAGCTACGGGGACTGAGGACTTCCGCATGTGAAACTTCATAGGACATAATTCAACCCAGGACAGATGGTGACATGAGCACTTTTAGAGACCTGATTTTGAGTCCCTGCCCCTCCTTTTCCATTCTCCTACCTGGAGCACGGTTCTGATGGCCGGAGGTCCGTTTCAGACCACCCCTGCCCTGCATGAGCCCTCAAGCTGTCCATGTTTGTGCTGCTGTGACTGGGGGCTCTGTTACACCTGCCAAACCTAGATGCTGGTTCGCACCTGTTCCCGTGCCCGGGGGTGCTGTGTCAGTGGGATTCTCATGCTCTCAGGGCCTGGGACATGTCAGGATGGCCCCCCAATTTGTCTTGTGGCTTGTCATCAAGACCACTTCACATTCGAGGGCCATTTGGTTGCAACATCTGTCACCCCACTGATCACCAGGGTTGATTTGGCTGATCTGGCTGGCTGGGCAGGTGTCCCCTTCCTCCTCCGAGGCTCCATATGCTTCCCTCCCGAAGCTGCATGCTCATGCGAAGAGGACAACCTCCCCCAGTAGCGGGGGACTATTCTGGGGTCAAGAGATTTGAGTAGCTGTACGCCCCTGCTGGAACCTCCAAACAAGCTCTTGAGGTCTGTTTGGAGGAAAATTTAGGGTAGTCAAGCTTCCAAGACTGCATGCGTGCGTGCTAAGTCCTTTCAGTTGTGTCTGACTCTGCAACCCCACGGACTGTAGCCCGCCAGGCTCCTCTGTCCATGGAATTCTCCAGGCAAGAATACTGGAGTGGGTTGCCATGCCCACCTCCAGGGGATCTTCCCAACCCAGAGAACAAACCTGCATCACTTATGTCTCCTGCATTGGCAGGCAGGTTCTTTACCACCAGTGCCACCTGGGAAGCCCCTCCAAGATGCCAGACACACACAAATGAGGTGCTGCTTGCAGTAGTCTACCTTTCTTTAAACAAAGAAACGAAAACAAACTCTCCAAAACACCCAAAAGCCCCCAAAGACCACTTCACATCCATTCCCCTTGGGCTTGAAGAGACCTTACGAGCACTGTCACTCATGGGCGGCAGGAGCAATGCAGCTGATGACACTGACCAGGGGAGGGGTGGGAGAGGTGGCTGTGAAAATCCTGCGCCCCTCCAGGATGCTGCCAGGTCAGGCATCCCGTTCAAATCCAGAGCAGGAACCTATGACTCTCAGTCTCCCTAAGGTACCTATTGAAAGATACACCCCTTGACCGTAAAGCACAGATCAGCCAGGCCAGTAGGCAGTCAGCTATCACTGAACAGGCCTCTTGTTTTGGACCGTTTGGGGTGTCTCAGGCCTACACTCACCCATTGCAGCTCCTTCCTCTAAGGGTGAGCTGATGGAATCTATGCCAATTTTAAGATTAGCCTGAGAAAAACAGCTTTGGGAAAGAAAATATACCTAAAAATATCACTCCAGACCTTTAGCACCACCATAGGCTCAGTCAGTAAAGAATCCGCCTGTAACGCAGGTGACCTAGGTTCGATCCCTGGATTGGGAAGATCCCCTGGAGAAGGGAATGGCAACCCCCTCCAGTATTCTTGCCTGGAGAATTCCATGGACAGAGGAGCCTGGTGGGCCACAGTCCATGGGGTTGCAGAGTTGGACATGACTGAGCGACTAACTCATAAGAGTTTCCTCCAGGTGCTGCAGCAAATCATCACTAACTGATGGTTTTGGAACGGCAGAAATGGACTCTCATGGTTCTAGCAGCCAGAACTCTATGGTCAAGATGTGTGCAGCGTGGGTTCTCCTGGAGGCGGTACGCAGGACTCCATTTCCTGCATCTTCTAGCTTCAAGGGACTGCCCGCAGCCTCGGCTGGGGGATGTGGGGCCCCATCTCTGCCTCCCTCAGCCCATGGCCTTCTCCCCCATGTCTGTCTCTGATCTTCCTTCCTCTCCTAAGGATCCCGGTCATTGAATTGAGGTCTCCCCCTAGATCCAAGATGACCTCGTCCTGAGCTTCTTACTCACATTCATGAAGACTCTATTTCCAAACAAGGCCTGCGTCACAGGGGCTGGAGATCGGGATGTGGACAGCCTGCCAGCGTCCACCACTCCAGGTGCCCCTCTATAGCCCCCAAGACAGACTGCCCGTTTGGCTTTGTGGATTCGCGTACCGTCTCACCCTTGCTGTAAGTATTTTCATGTGGGGCCTGGGGTGGCGAGAAGCGTTAAAACCCAGGAGCGACACCACAAGCACACAACCCCGTGCCCGGCCCCCTGCCAGTCGCAGAAGCCTACCCTGGGGTGACTGGACACCTACGTGCCGGTCAGTATGTGACGCCCCGGCCAGGTGAGCTGGGGCGGGCCCAGGGACGGAAGGCCTGCTGTGCTGGCCTTGGAGTCGCATCTGGAAGCTTCCGCCCCACGTGACACGCCCTCGCCCTTCTCCCCCTGGACTTTGCTTATCCCGGCACCCAGGGAGGATGTCTCCATCCACAAGCAGGGGAGGGCTGGGCGGCAGGAAATCCGGACGTGTGTCCCTCCTCCTGGCCTTCCGGCCTGAGACCCGAATTGAGGCCCAGGAGTGACGGGACACCATCGGTGATAGCGCTTGTGCCCTGCCCTCGGGTGACCCCGTTAAAACAGGACGAGTCACGGGAGGCCCGGCAGGAACGCCTTACCCTGTGCTGCTCGGCAAGTGAAGGGCGCCTCGGGGCTACCGGCGAGGACAGGGACCCCCCCGCCCCCACCCCGGGGGCACTGGCCGGCCCAGGGGAGGCACAAGCCCGGCCCCAGGAGCTCCACGGCCCCCAGGCACCACCGGCAACCACGTGTGGGTGCTCTCGGGGTATCTACACGCATTGGGTTCCCACAGTAAGTCAAGGATGCCCTCAAGGTCACCCTGGAGAGGCCACCTTAGACTCGGGCTCCTCAGCTGGCCAGGTGCCCCCGAGGTGGGGTGCTCTAGCTCTGCAGTGTCCCAGAACATGGGGGGAGGGCCCAGTGGCGGCAGGAGGGCTGGCCTCTGAAGGCCCTCTTGCTCCACGGGGCCTGCATCTGCCCTGGTGTGTCCTCTGGTGTCCTCTGCAGCAGGCGGGGGGCAAGGTGGGCCAGACCTGGGTTCGCCACTCAGAGCCTGGACCTGACAGGGCAGGCTGCTCCTTAGGCAACGGGGCCAGCGATGGGTGCTGGGGGTGAGAGTTTAGGGGCTGAGCAAGAGGGTTATACTCAGACTTACATTAAATTTAAATAATTGGGATTCGCTTTATTAATGTCCTAATTTCAAAGCTCCATTTTTTTAACTTGCTAAGTTCAATTTTACAAACCCTGTTATCCCCTTTATAAACCTAACGGATTTTATAGTCATTTTTAAGGGGTCTCTGCCATCTACAAACTCAGTTAATTAAGCATTTTCAACATTTCAAACTTAATTTATCTTTTATTTCCCTTTATGTACTCCAGTTTGTCTGAATTGACAACAAAATACCAGGTACTTCAAGAACTCATATACTCAATAGGTTAAATATTTAAAATGGTGAACCCCAAATTGTTGCAAATCTTCCAGAAACATGAACGACCCAATGTGTTCAGATTTCACTTAATCTGTAAATCTTAACATTTGGCTGAGATTCTCTTAAGCCTGACACTTGACGGTTGGTATGTGACATACCTTAGCACACTCACCAGCCCCCATCCCCTGGAAAGACTGTGGGGGTCAGCTGGCAGGAATAGGAGGAAGAGAAAGAAGGAAATCTGAGTAGGAAGAAAGAGAACAAAGTTCAGTTCAGGGAGAAGCCTCTTGAACAGCAGAAATGGGGAAACAGCCATGGGGCTGGTGTCAGGACTGGCCCAGCAGGGATGGGCTGTGTGGTTTTCTGCAGGAAACTGTGCTGTGAACAACTCTGGATGGCGGGGGTCCGCCAAATTGTATCAGGTGTCAAATGCTTCAGCACCAAAACTGCTTGTGACTATGTGTGCAGTCTGTTTCAGAGGTGCACTGACTCGCCTAGCTGGGAGCTGAGATTAGGGGTGGGGGGGGCGGTTACTGTTAGCCTCTGGAGGGTTCCAGCTCTGTAGGAGCCACATGTGAGAAGTGCCGCCCTTCCCAGAGGCAGGGACAGAGAGAGCGCTGACTCTAGGATTCCTGGGATTTGCGATGTCCAGGGGCTATCCAGAGGTCTGGAGCATGTGTCCCTACTCCAGACAGCACTGTGGGCACCACGGGCCCCCGGATAAGGACCAAAACCAAAGACTGAGTAAGAAGCGCCCACCCAGGGAGACAAGGGGGCTGACAGAGGAGGGCCAGGCTGGGGGGCGGCCACCAGAAGGTGGGAGCAAAGTCTGGGGAGGCGATTCCCGCACCCAGGAGAGAACGCCGGGAGGTCGGGCCTGCGCGGTCCTCCTGGCCGCCGGCCTGACCGGGCAGAGGTCCTGGAGCCCACGGCGCTCCCTAGCGGTCACCCACGTGGTCGCCGCGCAGACGGTCCTCCGCCGGACGTGCGCTCGCCGGAGCCCAGACCTCTGACCACCTCTCGAGTGCGAGCGTTAGGTTCCCAGGAGAACCCGAGGCCAGCGGAAGAAGGCGGTCGGCGCGCGCGACAGCCCTCGGGGTCTCCCGGCGCTCGCGTCTCCACCCGGCCGGCTCGGCGCGGGCCCTTCCTCCCCGCCCTCTTTGCTGTCCCGCCCGGCCCTCCCCTCGGCCTCCCCTAGCTCGAGAGTTAGCCCCACCCAGTCCGCCAGGCTCCGCCCCGCCTCGGCCCCGACCCTCCAGCTCGCTCCGCCCCTTATACCCATGCCCCGCCCCTGCCAGCCCAGGCTCCTCCCCTTGGCTCTCCCCACCAACCCCCGCCCGTCCCCGTTCCGCTCTGGCCTGTCACTAGGCCCCCTCTTCGGCTCGGCGCCCCCTCCAGCGTGCCTTGCGCGGCGGCGGCCCGGAAGCTGGCGTGGCGCGCTTGCGGCGGCGCTCAGGCGTTCAGAGGCGGGACTTCCGGTGGCGTTCGCGCGGTCTTCGGGCCGACTCCAGGGGCCGGCGAGTCTCCGGGACATGCAGGTGAGCGGCGCCGCGGCGGCCTGGGGTGGCGTCAGCGCCTCGACCCCGTGGCCTCGGTTCTCCTCCGCCGAGCGAGCCTGCGGGCGGTGCGTGTGAAAGCCGGAGGCGCGGCGTGAGGGAGAATGGGCGTGACGGCGCGTGTGGCTGAGAGGCGGTGCGAGCGGTTGTGTGTGAGTGGGTGTGACGGACGCGGGGCGGCGGCTCGAACCGGGACTCGGCCAGCTGTCTCTCGGCCTCCGCCGCAGCCCTGGGACGCGGCGGCCTTTTCACGCTGGAGGGCGCCGCCGAGATCCGAGGCCAGAGGCCGGGGCGGCGGGCCCGGGCCCCGGCGAGCTAGTGTCGCCCTCTCCCGCTGCGCCCAGCAGGCTGTCTTGGGCTTCCTCTGTCTTCGCCGAGGGAACTCGACGGTACCTGCTACCCGCCGTGTGGCCGGCACCCCAGAGTCGCAAGTGTCCCTCCGCCAGGGCTGGGCTTCTGCTCTTCCTCTGCATCCATTTCTAAGAGCACCCTCGGCCCTCCCCGCAGGAACACAGTTGGCCCCAAAATTCGTGCCCACCGGCGAGAATCTGATGGACACTACTTGATGTGGGAACGAAACCGTTCTGTTCACGGGACAGTCGGCTCTGGGTCCCGCCGGATGTGGGTGTTGGTCACTCAGTGCGCAGCGATCAGCATCTCTCAAACTGCACATCGCTGATCGAGACAAGTTGACTGGATTAAAACTAGTTTCTTAAGGAAACGGAGAACGTGAGAGTGCATCCCAGAGCAGAGTTAGCACGGATCAGCTGTTTTATGGCTGTGCACTCAAGACACATGCACACTTGGGACGCTCATGTGTGTGCTAAGCTCTGTGGAGAGTGTGATGGAAGAGTTGACTCTCAGACGCACTGACAGAGCGCCCAGGGACACCTCACCTTGCTGGGCTCGAACACCCTCACATCACAGCCAACATGTCCCCACTACCCAGTGAGGCAGTCCATCTGGAAAGTTCCACGCCTCTGGAGAGCAGCCCTGCACATGTGAGCAGCCGGGATCTCAGTGCTTCCCCCAGTGTTGTGGCGCGCACGCCAGAGCTGGCCCAGCAGGCTCAGGGTTGCAGGGGTCTGTGGCCTTGCCGGCCCACTCGCGCCTGGCCTGCTTCTGTTGCCCCTGCACCGGCTGCAAAAGCCACCAGGGCCCATCTTCCTTCCTCCAGATCAGCCCCACTTCCATCCTTTCCTCTTTCTTCTTTCCCATGGTGTGAAAGCACAGGTCACAGGGCAGGCAGATGGTGGGCAGAGGGGTCTCAACGCAGGCAGGGCAGTAGGCAGACCACCTGGCCATGGGCAGAGGCTGGGAAGGGCCACAGAATGTGCCTCCAGGTGACGGCTGAGTGGTTCCTAGGGAACCAGGTCCTGCTTGATTTCTCTTCCTGCTCCATCCTTGGGGGCCCTGACCTCCACCCTGGGGCCAGGGAGGAACCCACAGTTGTGAAAGGCCTGAGGGGGCCAGGGCTGAAAATGAGATGCCCTGCATGCTTGGCCCCTTACAGCTCAGCAGTCACAGTCTCAGCCCCACCAAGGGAGCACCAGATGGTTCTGGGCTGCATGCCCCCACTGCCAGGCTGAGGCCGAGGAGGAGCCCAAGCCCCTGGCCATGGTGGCAAGGGGCCAGTGTTGGACCTGGGTGGCAGAGGCTGCCGTCCTGGATGGATCTTATGGCCGGGAGGGGGCAGAGGTTGGCAAATCAGGCCTAAGTCTCCATATCCTTCCCCACCCCCCTCAAGAGCACCTGATCAGCCGGAGGTGCTGCTCTGTCTGGGGGCAGTGGGATGAGGGAGGCTCCTGGATTCCCCGACCCAGGCCCGGTCCTGAAGGTCCCAGGCAGTGACAGCCTAGACCGGGTGTGTGCTGTCTGTGCAGGACTGTAGGCTAAGAGGGAGGTTTGCAGGGGTGAGGGGAGTGAGCTCCGGGCCAGGAGGTCGTGGTGGTGGAGTCCCCGGGCGTGCCACAGGCCTGGCTCTGCCGTCTCCCACCAGGGCACACCCTGCCTGGCCAGGGCTCTGGTGTCCCCAGGGGTGTCTGCCCAATGGGCAAGGGCCTGAGTTGCCTGTGGGGTCTCCTCTGGACCAGCTGGACCTTGGTCAGGCTGAGAGGGGACGTGCTGCCAGGACTGAGACACTGTTGACCCGACAGGCTCTGACACCGACTGTCTCAAAACCTCAACAAGAGTGCACATGGCCCGGCCCTGCGTGTTGCCCAGCTGTCCCCAGAGAGAAGGAGGTAGAGGCGGAGGCGGGGTGGTGGTGCTGGTGGGATGAGAGTCCAGTGGGGAAGCCCAGGGAAAGAGAGCGACTGGACACCAGGCAGCCTGCACATATACTTAGCGTCATCTTCCCTCCTTGCTGTGGGCGCACTCGTCTGAGAGATTCAATAAAGACACGATCATGCTTTGCGTGTGCACGTTGTGACATTTGTACTGGGGGGTTGTGAGCACCGCGGTGCCCTCAGGATGCCAGCGTCTGGGAGTGTGGGGTTTGAACAGCTGCAGTGAGTGTCTTCGAGCGTTTCCCATGTAGACAATAAGTCCCCCAAAGTGGAATTTTATAAAAGAAAAAAAGGAAACACCGGTCGGAAAGCACAGTATCTGTGACCAGGTTGTCACCTGAACTTGGATTCCCAAGAACAGCTCTGAGGGTGAAGCTGCCACGGTCCTTGAGGTGGTGTCATCCTGATAATCCTCACAGCGGGGAGGCGAGGAGGTAGTGGGGGTGGTAATGCTGTTTCATCTCAGCGTCCGTTTCTTTGGTTGCTGGTGAAGCCAAGAGCCGAGATGCTCTTTTTGGGGCTTGAGGGGGTCTGTGTGTTGTGAGGGGTTTGTGTTTTGGGGTGTTTCTGTGTGTTACACTTCTTCACGTTTTTTCTGCATTTTACAGAGTGATTTTTTTTTTTTCTATTCTTATTGGGAGTGTTTTTTTCTTAATTTGTATGAGGTCTTTGTATGTCATTTATAGAAACAGAGTAGAAGTTCGTTGTCAAGTATTTTACTATTTTGTGTTTTACTTCTTTAAACCGGTTTTTTATCTGCTAAGTGAAAGGGTCACGTTTTTATGTAGCATGATGTAGACATTTTGCTAGTAGCTTCTGCTGATGCCGATTTAGGTGGAAAAGCATCCCTCTGTCCAGTTTCGCCCCAAGTTTGCCTACACAGGCATGTTTTCTTCTAGTCCTCTGCACGGCTCTGTGGTTTTACACACTCAAGCCAGTAGCTGGTAGCTAGAATGTCTCTGTGCTTGTGGAGGGTGGAGGCCAAGCTTTGCCCAGTTGGCCGGCTGTGGTTAGGGCAGCCCTGAGGCAGTGGGACGGCTCCTGGCCTGCAGCAGGGAAGGCCCTTTCAGGCGTCTGGGGGAGCCGGGGCCCAGCGATGCTGGCCGCTGGACTCCGGCTGTTGGGGCTGGCTCGTTGCCCGGCTTAGTGCTGGGAGGCCCCGGGCTCCGTCAGGACCAGAGCTCCAGGAGGCAAGGGGAACACCCATCTGCCGGGGTCTCCACGGGCTCTGTCTCTCTGCAGCCCCCTGGACCCCGAGGTTAGACCCTGCTGCGACCCGCTCAGCATGCAGGCACTCCTCGGCACGCTCTGGCTTGCCCTGGCCTGCAGCTCTGTGCACGCCACCCTGTCGAAGTCAGATGCCAAAAAGGCTGCCTCGAAGACACTGCAGGAGAAGGTTGGTGGTCTGGGGACTTGCCAGAGGGCTGACCATCGTACCTCCTTGCCCACTGGGGGCTGTGCGCCAGGGCCTGGGAGCCAACTGCGAGCCGGGTGATTCATCTCCGGGAGTCCAGCACCGTCCCTCTCGGGGCTCCAGCTGGCCGGCCTTGGAGGGAGCAGCTTCTGGTGCTGGGGCCCGAGGGCAGGCCTGCCCCACTGGGCTTGTGGCTCTGCCCGTGGTCCCGGTTCCCTCCCTCGACCCCTGTGTTCCTCCCTGCTTCGCGGGGAGAGTCAGTCGAGCTCTGCCAAGTGTGGCTGTGTCTTTGTGCAGGTTTCTGGGAGGGCCTGGGGAGGCAGGGTGAGTCTTCAGAGACTGTCCACCCCGCCTGATGGCCTTGCCCTGCGGGCTTCGGTCAGCAGCGCTGGTCCTGGGACAGGGTCCCTGCTGACTGAGAGGACGCTGCTGCCCCGGGGCTCAGCCTGGGGACACGCCCTGACCACGTCCTCCCTGCCTTCCCATCTCAGACTCAGGTTTCAGGCAAGCCCGCCCAGGAGCGGGGTCTGGTGGTGACGGACCTCAGGGCTGAGGACATCGTCCTTGAGCACCGCAGCTACTGCTCGGCCAAGGCCCACAAGAAGCACTTCACTGGGGACGTCCTGGGCTACGTCACGCCGGTAGGCCGGGCTGGGGGTGGATGGCGGACCCTGAGGGCAGGGTGGCTGCTCGGGTCTGCATCCTCACCTCCCTGGGCCCTCTCACCGAGGGAGCGGTAGAAGTGATGCCTCCCAGCAGAGGGACCAGGGTCGTGGCAGAGTCCTGCTGCGCACGAGGCGGGCGGCCCTGCGGAGCCCCCTCTGGAGGTGGTCGTGCCCTCTGGCCCCCGCTGCCAGCAGGCTCACTCGTTCTCCCCTCTCTGCCAGTGGAACCGACACGGCTATGATGTCGCCAAGATCTTCGGGGGCAAGTTCACCCATGTCGCTCCCGTGTGGCTGCAGCTGAGGAGGCATGGCCGCGAGATGTTCGAGGTCACGGGCCTGGACGATGTAGACCAAGGTTCTGATGCCATCGCTTGTCTATGCCCATCCTGGGGGTCTGGGAGAGTGAATGTGAGTGTGTGTGTGTGTGTGTGTGTGTGTGTGTGTGTGTGTGTGTGTGTGTAAAGACGAGCGAGTCTGCATGTGAGAGTACTTGAGTGTCATGCCTGCCTGGCATTCACCCGCATCCCTGTTTTCCATCAGCGGTTTGTCCACGGTGTCCCGGGGAGGATCTATGGAGGAGGCGAGGGTCTGGCTGTCCTGACAGCCATGTTTTGCACCTGAGTTTGCTTGGGTGTTTCTCTCTCTGTTTTCAGAGAGAGGACGTGTTGGCCAGAAGCGGGGTTCCCTGACTCTGGGGGCCGTGGGTCAGAGGACGGCTGGGCAGCATCAGCGACTGCTCTGGTGCCCTCAGCTCTGAGAGCAGGGCCAGGCCCCTCGGGGTGGTGGCCCTGCTGCGGCCCCGTGTCCCCAGCCCTGGCTGCTCTCGGGGGGGAGGGGGGGCGCAGGACCCCAGACTCCCCAGCTGCCTCCCTCCCGTGCTCCTGCGCTGGGCCCACAGCCCCTCCTCCTGGAGGAGGTCAGGTCAGGGGGCAGGGGCAGGGGCTGTGCCCCCACGCTGACCGTCCTCTCCACGTCCCACAGGGTGGGTGCGGGCAGTCCGGAAACAAGCCAAGGGCCTGCGCATAGGTGAGTCCAGTGGGCCCCGGGGGTCAGGGCTGTGGGCCCTTAGGCCCCACCCAGCAGGTGGAGGTCCTGGAGCGCGCTGGGTAGGGGAGGGACCCAGGGTCCTCACACCTGCCTGCTCACCCAGGCCACGCTGCCTAGCGTGTTGGTCCCTCTTCTGACGGATCAGAAGCGAGGCCGCCCCAGCCCAGCATTCATGGCCTCGGTCCAGCCGGACCCCAGTGGCCCTGCTGCCCGCCTTGCTCAGCCCAGCAAGGCCAGCCCCTCCCCTGTGGTCTTTCCCTCCCACCTCTCCATTCACCCTTGAGGGTTCATGGAGCTCTCCTGGGGACCATGCCCATGCGTGACACTCACCCTGCCCTGCCCATTCTAGAGCTCATGGCCGGCGAGGGAGGGACGCATTGCCAAGTACACTGGGGCCTGGGGGGGCCGGGGCTGGGAGAGGACCTGCAGCTCGTTTCACAGGGAGCTGGTGGGGGACAGTCCAGTGAGAGCCGGGCAACAAGGAGCCGGGCGAGCTGGGGTCTGGGCACTCAGGGACTTGGTGGGTGAAGCGAGGAAAGGGCCAGCGTCTGCGTCCCCCGCCCCGCCCGTGCCCCTCCCTCCCCAGGCCATGTGGCAGCGGGGGGCCCACCCGGCTACTGGCGGTGGTCATTCTGCTCTGGAGGCCACAGGCCGGCAAGGAGGGTCACGGTCTGCGCGTCTGCCCCCAGTGCCCCGTCTCCGGTTCGAGGACTGGACGTACGAGGACTTTCAGAGCGTCCTGGACAGCGAGGATGAGATTGAAGAGCTCAGCAGGACTGTTGTCCAGGTGGCCAAGGTGATGCCCGGGGCTCCCTCCTGACCACGTGTGTCTCGGGTGCAGGGGCTGCCCTCCCGGGGGGCGTGTCACCCAGGCTGCTGCCAGGCTGCAGGGCAGAGAGCCCTTCAGGGCCCCAGGGGGTATTTGGGGAGGCACGCGAGTGGCCGGGGCCAAGAGCTGCAGCTTCTCTGCCAGGGCCCGCAGTTGGGAGGGGGAAGCCAGGGCTGGCTTTGCCTGCCGCAGGCAGGAACCCCTCCTCCTGGAGCCCTGCCCGCCTGCCCCTGTCCTTCCAGGGCCAGCACTTCGACGGCCTGGTGGTGGAGGTCTGGAACCAGCTGCTGGTCCAAAAGCATGTGTGAGTGGGCCTAGGTGGCGTGCGGGGCGCGGGGCGTGCACCAGGTCCTTCCTGGCCGCGGGGGTCGGGACGAGGCTGAGGCCAGACGTGGAGGGACCTCGTTTGGGGGGAGGGCCGTCTTCCCACAGCCTATGCCGGGGCCGGGGTGGAACCCCGAGGTCAGAGAGCAGCTCCAGGAAGCCTGGGAGCGGCTGCGGGCTGGTGGCCGGCTGAGCACCGATGAGGCTGGCCCAATAGGGCCTTCAGGGGACTTGGCGAGGAGGTGGCCCAGCAGGACCAAGGCGCCTGTGGCAAATGGCCATGGGCTCCGCTGGGAGAAGGGCCTGCCATCCATCCTCGACCCTGCCTCAGCCGGCTTGGGGGCCACGGGCAGGGCTCCCTCCATCCCTCCCGCAGCTGCGGGCTGCTCTCCGCCTGCCCAGAGGCAGCATCCTCAGGCCTCTTAGTGCAGCAGGAGGGTTTTCTCGAGGGCCGTGCGGGGCTCCAGGACACCCACCCAAGGCCAAGGAGGCCACGCCTGGAGCCTGGCCTGCCGGGCTCTGCCTGGGGGTGGGGAGACTCCGCTGCCTGCCTGGGAGTGGGGGCAGCCCAGATGCCGGCACGGCTGTGGTTCCTGCTTCTCTGTGCTCATACCGCACTCCCCCACTGTGGGTGCTTCTAGGAGGCTCCCCCCGTGCACTTGTGCGCTGGGGGCGCCCCGAGATCCGCAGTTGAGCAGGAGGACGGGTGGAGAACGAGGCCCGTGTCGGGAGCTGACCCCCCGCTGCACTCTGGCGGCCCCTCTGGTGGCTCTGGGTTAAGAGATGATCCCTGCGCCCCCCGGGCTCTGCCTTGGCCCCTGCTGCGTGGCGGTCCTGCCGAGGACGCCTGAGGGGGCGGGGGGAGATGGCCTCTTCCGGGCGGCTCAGGAGGGTGTGCACAGCAGGCACGCGGCAGGACGAGCCGGGGCTCCCAGCGGGGCAGGGGCAGGGTGCGGGCCAGCCAGCCCGGCAGATGGTTTTGGACCCGGCTCCCTGGGTGTGTGATGAAGGCGATACTCCTTGTCCCAGCCCTGGGCAGCAGGTCCCCAGGCCCCTCCCAGGACAGCCTCCTGTGGAGTAGCGAGTGGGGGCTGCCTGGCTGTGGCAAGAAGCCTGTCTCCTGCGTTCATGCCGGCAGGCCAGTGGGCTGGCGGCCCCGGGAAGCCCTGGGGACTTTGTTCCAGCAGAGCCCGCCAGGCAGGCGCTGGCCCTGGGCCAGGAGAGCACCTCCCCTTCTCAGAGACTCAGCCCCCTGGGTGGTCCCCAAAGCCGAGCAGGCACTGATGGTGACGGGTGCCAAGGGCACGGGCGGTGTGCCAACTCCCGGCCTCAGGGAGGGGCCGACCTGGGTTCTGCAGCCCATGTGTCCCCCGGGGGCATCCCTGAGCCCACAGCCACAGCCGGAGTGGCGTCTCCTTGGCCCTGGGGTCCCCCAGCTGAGGGTGGGCCCCGCGAGACTCAGAGGCCGCCCCGTGCCCGCCTCCGCAGGGTGGGCTGCAGCTGTGCCCCGCGCCGCCTTGGGTTGTGCAAAGTGGCTTGAGCTGAGAGGGGCTGAGGGCGCATGGCCCCTCACCTGCCCGCGCTGCCTCTGCTGCAGACCGAGGTGGTTCCTGAGGGACTGTGGGGGAGGACCTGGGTCAGTCACTGGGCCCACAGCCTCCCAGGCAGTGTAGGGCCAGGCCAGAGTGGACCCAGCACGGAGTTGGCCCAAGATCTATGTTCCCGGCAGGGCAGCCCTTGGGGGGCTGAACCAGCCGCTCCACAGTCCACGCGCGGCCAACGGTCCCGGGGCTGGCGCCTCCAGACAGGCGTTCCCCGGGGACGCTGCCCACCAGACCTGAGATGCCGCCACGTCCCGCACCCTTCGTGACCAGAGGAGCCGTGGGCTGTCTGCCTTTCTGTCCCTCACCTGGTAGCCTGCTGCCCACGGACAGAGATGCTTCTCCTTGGGTCCAGGCACGCCTGGTGGAGCAGTCGCCGCTGACTGTCCTTACTGCCCTCCTGGGGCTGAGGAAGGCGGAGCTGTGTGTAGGCGACTGCTTGGGGTGGGGGTGACTGCATGAGGGGGCAGGCAGTCGAGGCTGCCTCCCTGGGCGGGAGGGCAGGGCCCCAGCACAAGGCCCCGTCAGTGGAGCTGCCCCCGCGCCCTGGGTGTGGGGCACCCTGCCCGCAGCACCCCAGGGTCACGGGCTCCTTCCTCATCTCTGCCCGGCTGCTATCCAGGAGGGTCCAGAGGTGACGGCCCCTCTCTGCTCCACCCCCTGTGGTTCGGGGGTCGGGGGCTGTGCAGGCCGGGTTGGGTGGAGGGTGACCCATCCTCCGCTCCTCTGCAGGGGCCTCGTTCACCTGCTCACCCACATGGCTGAGGCGCTGCACCAGGCCCGGCTGCTGGCTTTCCTGGTCATCCCGCCAGCCGTCGCCCCGGGGTAAGTGCTGTGCCTGCTTGCACGGGAGGCCCTTTCTGGCCCCCACCCGGCCCGGCCACGCTGGCCACTGCCCGTGTTGGGGGGACCCCATCAGCACATGGGATGCCTCAGTGGGCTTTGCACGTCCTCGCAGGTCCGCAACTCAGGGCCCAGACTGCCTCAGGCCAAGCCTCCTGCTGCTCAGCCTGGTTGCTTCCTGCCACCCCAGCCCCGTGGCAGGGAGCTGGACCCGGTGCCGGCTGTCAGCACCATGGCCTGACCACCATCCAGCCCACGCCCAGCACGGAAGAGGCCCGGGTGGGGTCCTGAGGGGCTGAGCCAAGGGGTGGCGGGGGCCCAGGGGGGCCAGTCATCAGCTCACTGCAGAGTTCGGGCCAGTGAGCGGGATGGGGCGGGTGGCCTCTGGACCCTTCTGTCTGGCCTCACACAGAAGAGGCCGCCCCAGCAGCCCCGGGCGGCTGCCGTCCTGTGCCTGACGCCCCCAGCCCGCGGGAGGACCTCGGCCTCGGGTGTCACCTCTCACACTTCTGAGTGTGTGCTCGTGCGTGGAACATACATGTGTGAGGGGCCAGTGGACCTCCTGGGGTGGGGGCCCTGGTCTGGAGGGCTGGGGCAGTGGATGCACGCGTGGTCCGTGGGCTCAGCTGCAGGTGCAGCATCTGTTTCCAGGATCTCTGGTGTCTGTCAGTTGGGGTGGGTCGGGACAGGCGGAGCCCCAGTTGACGTTTGTGATTGGCCGTCAGGGCCATTGGTGGAGCTCCTCCAGCCCAGGGAGGGCCCAGGTCGCAGGTGAGACTGGCCCCTTGCAGGCCCCTCATGCTGACAGGTGTGCAGGGCAGACCCCCGTGTGCTGGAGGGTGTGAGGGAGGGTGAGCAGGCCTGACACCCCTGGGGGGGCTGACCCCTAGGCCTGGCTCCGAGGGCGGTGGGCTCGGGACGGGGTGGGGAGCAGCTTTCCAGCCAGCACCCTCTCTGCCCAGGCCTCTGACCTGAGCTCCCGGGCCCCCTCCCTCGGCAGTGACCGGGGGGGACGCGCCCTCGGGGTCAGTGAGAGGGAGATCAGGGGCGGGGCCGTGGGCCGTGTGGCCCAGGCTGATGGCGGGGTCCTGGGCATGGCTGCCTCTGCTGGCCCCGGCCGCGTCTTAGGGGCAGAGTCCAGCTGCAGCCTCGTGCTGGTGAGCGAGCCTCCCTTCCTGCAGAGGCCCCTGTGGCCAGGGTTTGTCTCGTTGGTTTTGTCCTTCTCCACCCGCACTTCTGGACAGCAGCCCAGCGGAGGAACTAGTGAGCTGTAAGCAAATTTCTTGGTTTTTCTGCCGCGTCAGTCTCTTCATAGAGGCGGCACTGCTGCCCGTGGGAACAGCAGCCCAGGAGGGTGTCTGCGTGGCAGCCTTCTGCTGCCGTGGCCTGTGTCCCCCCCCCCCCCCTTTGGGGTCTGTTGGCACGGGTGACCATCCTGACCTGAGCCCTGCTCCCGATGTCACAGCGTGGCCCCGACTGATGGTCCAGCGCCAGTCAACAGGTTTATTTAGAGCTTTGCGTCATCCTTGCTCTAGAAGGGCCCTGAGTCAGTCTTCGCCTCAGCCCCTTAGGCTGTTTCTTCTGAGAATCAAGCTCCCGGACCCCGGGAATGAGCTGACCTCAGGCACGGTGGAGCGACTTCCTTCCCAGGACCTTCCCCGCAGCGAGCTCGCATCCTCATGGGCGGGTGTCCCCCTTGATGGGTGCTGCACCCAGCTGTCCTCCAGCTACCCCTGGGGTTTAGGGTCACCACAGGAAGGGGGTGGGTGGGGGTCCTTCCCCAGAAGGGACACCCCTGCCCAGGCTGACCCCTGTTAACATCTCCTGAGCTCCAGGGGTGGCCTGGGGCCAAACTGTGGAGGCTCAGCGGGGCCGTGGGCAGGGGTCACCCCTGGACACACAGTGGGTGCAGGCAGCAGAGGTCCAGCCAGAGGGGAGGGGCCCTTGCTGACGGGTGGGGATGGCCGGACCTGCAGGCGCGGTTCTGCTCTGACCACATAGGGCAGCTGCAGGCAGGAGACTCTGGGGCGGGCCCGTGGCGGGCAGTGGTGGGAGCCGACAGCAGGCCAACCTCTTGCCTGCTGGGCCACCGTGGAGACAATTCTGCGGGCAGTGTCTGTGGGCCGGGGGATGCCCCGCCTGCCCTCAGTGGCAAGGCCAGGGAGGTGCATGGTCTGCGCTCGTCCTGGGGATGCTCGGCCTGGAGAGGACTGGTCCGGGGTGGGGCTGGAGTGTCCAGCCCAGTAGGCTGCGTTTTGCCCCGGGGGTTGTGGCTTCACGGTGTCGGGTGGTTGTCGGGTCCGGGATGGAGCAGGGAGCGTGGCCTGAAACGCTGGGGGCCGGTGTGGGGTCCACGCTGCCCGGCGTCTCCCAGCTGAGCAGGGTGGTCTGGAGCATGGTCCCAGCCTGCGGCCATCACCGCCCAGTGGACGCGTCTGGTTCCCAGCTGCGTCCCATGCTCCTGGCCACAGCCAGCGCCTGTCAGGGGTTCTCGCCTGTGCCCCCTAGGGCTCTGGGGCTGCTGGCCACAGTCCCCAGGAGCCTGGTGTCTCTGGGAGGCCTCCAGGCCACTCCCTCTGAAGCCGGAGGCTGGGGGCAGGGGCCTTTGCTCATCGGGCTTGGGGCAGCCTGGTGATGGGATGTCTTAGGGTCGCCTGGACTCCGTGAAACTAGTGACTGAGGCTGAGGTCCACATGGTGGGCCGCCCCTGCCCAGGGATTGGAGGCACTGGCCGAGAAGACGGATTGTCTTCTCTGCCCACACAGTGGGGGACGCAGAGTCCCCTGCACCCCGCCCAGGGACAGGCAGGCTTGCCGTCAGCTGTGTCCCACCTGCCCAGACCTGAGGCCCCCTGAGGCCCCCAGAGGCAGGGCGCCGTGCCTGAGGCTGAGTGGAAGCAGGCGAGCCTGGGCTGCCCCTGCCCATGTGAGAGAGGCCTCTGGGGCCTGGGCAGGAGGTGGGGGTCTCCACCGGAGGCCTACCCAGCTGCAGGCCACCTCATGCACCCAAGTGCTGCCCACCTCTGGGAAAGGGACCGAGGTGTCTTCCTGGAGCAGGGGCAGAAGGGGCCTGAGCTGGGAGCCCCGGGCCGGCATGCCCGTCCTCCGCTGAGCCCAGGTCAGCTGGGGAGAGGCTGTGACCACGAGGTGGGCGTGGTGACCGCACCATCTCTTTGCAGGACCAACAAGCTGGGCATGTTCACGAGCACAGAGTTTGAGCAGCTGGCGCCCGTGCTGGACGGCTTCAGCCTCATGACCTACGACTACTCCACAGCGCAGCCGTGAGTGGGGCGCCCGGGGCCCCGCGCTCTGGCTCGGCACACGGGGCCCAGCCCCCGGCGGGCCTGTACACTGGATTCCTGGGCGAGGTCCCGCCTCCCACCAGCCTGCTCAGGCTGTGTCCCTTGGTCAGCTCGCAGCTCCAGAATCACCAAGGGCCCAGTCTTTTCTCCCAAAGCCCACAGTCGGCCTTGTGTCAGGCAACCTTCTTGTTTTGGGGTGACTTGGGGCAGCTGGCCGCCCCATGGGAATGCCGTCCCAGGGTGTGCATCCACGCCTCCCCGGGTACTGGGTCCACCTCCACGCCCAGGAGACCGTGCTCCTGTGTCGGGGGTCACGCTGCTGCCCCGGGCCTCCGCTGAGCGCTCTGCTGCCTGAGGGTCCTGGGCGAAGTAGACACCCGGCCCAGGTCCAGCGTGGCCGTCTTGTCTGCTGCTGTCCTTGCCGCGGTGTGCGTGGACTCCTGCTGCAACCCGGGCACCCGGTGCTGAAGCCCACTCCTCTCCAACCCTGCAGGGCTGGCCCCAACGCACCGCTGCCCTGGGTGCGAGCCTGCGTCCAGGTCCTGGACCCCAAGTCCAAGTGGCGGAGCAAGATCCTGCTGGGGCTCAACTTCTACGGCATGGACTACTCGGCCTCCAAGGACGCCCGCGAGCCCATCATCGGGGCCAGGTGAGCCGGCGGCCCCGTCTCCCGCGACACCCTTGTTCCGGGAGGTGAGGGACTGTGGTGGGGAGGCCAGACAGGGTCTGATCTCAGGCTGGCTGTCTGCAGGGTGCCATCCCGGCACCCCCTCTGGCCCTGTGTCAGCGGGAGTGTCCCCGACACGGCACAGGTGGCCTGCCACCCCGGCGTCCTCTGCTGTGGCCCGGAGCAGCCCTTGGTGTTCCCGGCCGCGAGGCCGCGCCCCTGCTCGGTGTCAACTGTCTGTGCTGGGCTCTGAGGCTGCTGCTGCGCAGGCAGCCTGGGCGCTTCATCCCACGACCTGCTCCCCCCACGTGGTCTCCACTGTGGTCCCCGCCCAGCCCCACTGCCCTGCGACAGCCACGCGCCTTCACGGAGATTTGTTCACGTTCTTTGCACCTGGTTTTCCCTGCGCTTTTTAAACCTTGGGGCTTGTCCTTTTTATCGTGTTTGGGAAGATGGTAGTCAGCTTCTCAGCTCTCTCTTTCTCTCCTCCCCTTCCGGGCCCACGACACTCGTGTGTCAGGTGGTCTCTTTTGCCCCTGCCCGGCGGCCCTCACTTTGTCTCGGGGGGCTCTGTTTCTGTTTTCTCTGGCTCAGTTTTCCTTGCTGTCTCCAAGCCCACACACCATTTCCTGGTCGTGTCCTACTCGGGGTCTCTCCCTCCCGCGTATCCCAGTAGCTCTCGTCTGGGGTTTTGTCTGGGACACCAAGTGTGTGTGTGGAGGCTGCCGGGCAGGCCAGCCCTGTCCCCTCTGTGTCGCCGAGCGGCTCTCCGGGGGCCTCTGCTCGGGCCACACGCGCGTTTCACCCAGCCGCGCAATCTCAGCCCCCTGTCCTCACGCTGTGAGCTGCCACGACCCCTGAACGCTGTGAGCTGTCCCGTGAGCGGGGACGGTCCTGAGGCCAGTGATCTGAGTGTGTGTGCCCACTGCTGCCCCCCGTGGGCAGGGTCACCTGCAGGCCTGCTGGCCGTGGGGACACAGCACGCGGCCCAGCGCCTGAGCACCGGCCGCTTGCCCGCTGGCCTCGCCCCGCCCGTGCTGTGCTCCCTCAGGGCTGCCCTCCGGAGGGACAGGCCGCTGGGTTGGCCCTTGGCTGGCTTCGGGAGCTCCAGGAGGCTGTTCGGCAGCCGCCCACCCGGCGGGGTGCCACACCTGGGCGAGTCCCCGGGGTCGTCTGGGCTAAGGCCCGGGAGGGCCTCCACCTGCTCGGGGAGCGCCGTGGGGGGAAGCTGGACAGGAAGGCTCTGCCCTGGGCTTGCTGAGGTCACCCAGCTGAGGGGTCCCCCACCGTGCCTGGAGGCAGAACAGGGAGTGCGGCCTGTGGGGGCGGGGCAGAGGGTTCCCGGGCCCAGGGGCGTGCCAGGAACCACCCCAGAGGGCACGGGCCCCAGAGGGTGTCGCCTGCTTCCCTAGACCTCCAGGCGCCCACTTGGGTCCTGCCCCGGGTGCTTACACTGGGGAGAGGCTGGAGGAGGTCGAGGTGGGGTGACCACTGTTCTGAGGGCTTATATGGGTCTCTGAGGGGCCATGGGCGGGGGCTGCTGGGAAATCTCGCCAAGGCCCCTCCTCTCAAGGCCTCAGCGGGCTCGGGGCTCCACTCCTCCCCCCTCGGCTGCTGGAGGCCCAGCAGAGCCCATCCGAGAGCCCCTCCCTCGGCCTGGTGACCGTGCCCGCTGCCGCCTCCTCCCAGGGCCCTGGGGCGTATGCTGCCTCTGCCCTGGGGGAGCCTTGGGCAGGCGCTGGCCCGGGTTGCCCTGACACCCTCTGCCCACAGCCGATCGCTTCCAGACCATCCCCAACATTCTCAGGCTTGGGGGCTCTGGGGACAGGGGCAGAGCCTCTGCGGGGCAGGGAGTAGCCCCCCTCAGGCGCGTCTGGGGTGCCAGATGGGAGAGTTCAGCGAGGCCCCAGATGGAGGCCTGTCTGGGGGAGGGGGTGCTGCCTCTGCAGGGAGTGGGTGTATTCACAGGCCCAGGGCCCCGGAGTCACAGCCCACCAGGACGCGCCTCTCACTGGACACCCCTGGGAGCCCTGAGCGGGCAACCAGCAGGTGTGGGGGCAGTGAGCCTGGGGCCACGGCGCCCTGCTGCCCTCCTGACAGCAGCCCAGGCCGGCCTGTCCCCGGGCCACCCACCCTCCCGGCTCAGCCTCCCTGGCGCTGACCTGGCCGTGTGTAGCAGGTGTCCCCAGGCCCCTCCAGGGACAGCAGGGGATCAGCGCCTTCCCATCTGCTCCTCACACAGCTGGGGCCTCCAGCAGGGGCGGGAGGCCGGCTCTGCCCACTGGGGAGTGGGAGGGGTCTCATGGCGGTCTGCACTCTCTGGATGTACTGGCCGCTGCCTCTGCTCTCCAGCCCGGGTGACTAGGAGGTCCCATCGCCCCACGGCCTCACCGCTCCCTGACCTTGAGTGTCGCAGTGGCCGTGAAACAGCCTCGGGAGGCCGGTCACCCCACGTGCAGACTCACGACCCCCACAGGCCTGGGTGCTGATCCAGGGGGTCACCGTGGTTGCTGACCCCCGCTCTGGGAGGCTGCCGCACTGCCCTGGTGGTCAGGGTGCCCGGCCAGCCCCCTGAAGCCCCCAGGCCAAATGGGCCCACACTCCCCTGCAGCATCCAAACTGGGCTTGCTGCCTCTGCTCAGGGGCCGCCAGGACCTCTGTGAGAGCCAGCCCTGGCAGAACACAGCCAGACAGGCCCAGGGCCGGGCTATGCCCGGCAATACTCCCCCACCACTCATGGGCCAGGGGGCACGGGGTCGAGGCCACAGGGCTTGGGGAGGCTGCCCGTGCGGCCCTCCTGACCGGGTCTCACGCCGCCTTGGACGGGGCTAGCAGCTCCTGCGGCTCTGGGTCTGGCCCATCTCCGCTGAGACCCTCTCCTCCGCTGAGACCCTCTCCTCCGCTGACCCCTGGGCCTCGCGGTCCCCCCTGGGCTCCCGAGCCTCCTGCCCTCACTTTGTGCCCGGGGCCTCCCTGTGCACCTTTGACCACTCGTCGCATCCCTGCCAGGTCTCCCCCTGGGGGATGCTCCAGGGGTCCCACGGGGCTCCTGCTGCCTGTGGGTGACGTGAGGTCTTCCGTGTAAACTGCCTGTGGGTCCTGGGAGCTGAGATGGGGGAAGGGGTGCCTCCTCGCATCGCCTGTGGCGGTGCCCACCGGACTCCCCCATGTGGGCCTGCAGCAGAGGACCCTGCGCCTTCCACACGCCCAGCCAGGTTCTCAGCAGCTCGGAGGCGGCGCCCTCCGGGGTGGGTCCTATGTGGGTTGCAGCACCAGCCGTGTCTCCCCCAGGGGCCCTCAGTCCTGCAGGGACCACGGCAGAGAGCGCAAGGCGCCCAGGCCCCAGTGGGGGGCGGGAATCCCACCCCAGGCTGGTCTCCCCGTCGCCCTGACAGCCCCCTTCTGCCTGCCCTCTGCTCTATGATTCTCTTTGCTGTTCCCTGAACCCTTCTTCCCGAAGGCTGACAAATTTTTTTGAGTGGGGAGGTGTCATTCACACCCTGTAAGTTCTGCTGTGGCAAAGCGCCTGACTCAACATTCAGAACCTCGTCAGGCTGTATGGCCACCTCTGTTTCTGCAACGTCTCGACGGCCCCCCCGGCCCCTGAGGCCACTGGCCTGGGATGGGGTCCATCTGTGACTTGCCTCGGCGGGACGTTTCTGAGACAGGTCAGGTGGCCGATGGCCGAGGCCTTCCGTTTTAGCTCAGGGACCGCGCAGCCCCGTCTTTGCCTTTCGCTCATTCACCCCTGCCGCCCACCACAGCCCCTCCGCCTGGGCCACCCCTGTGGTCCTGCTCTCACTCCACAGTGGTCTGCTCAGCTGTCCCCACCCAGGGCGCTCACTCCCTGCCTCTCCACCTCCCACCCCAGTGAGCGTGGGGTCCTGAGTGGCCCCAGCCCTGGCACTGCCCAGCCTTAGCCTCTGGGATGAGGAACTGACCCCAACAGAGAGCAGCCTCAGCTGCCCCCACAGCCCACCTGCTCCAGTAGGCAGCCCCCCGTGAGGAGTGCGTGGCCAGGGCTCCCGAAACCCCAGGGCCTGGAGCCAGCTGCTGAGCAGCGTCTGCCCGACCCAGGACAGGACTTGGGGGCTCAGAAATGTCCACCCCACCCCACGTCCCAGATCACCTTAGCCCCAGGGCAGATGGCTCCAAGGCGGCAAGTGATCCTTGTGATTCCAGGAGCATGGCAGTGGTTAAGCATGATGCCATCATTTTGGACAATTGGAGCTGGTGTTGGGGGGTCGTGGGTCCTAGCCCAGACCCTGTGGGGAGCCCCACGTCCTCCACCATGGATTCCCCACTGCTCTGTCCAGCCCTGCCCCCCAGCACCCCACTGGTGTCAGTGGTCCAGCCCAAAGCACACAGCGCCACCCTGGGCTCGGGGGCGGGCCGGCCGCGCCTCCCCCCTCAGCCTGTCTGGGTGCCGGCTGCTGGCCAGGGAGATGCCGTGCGGGCTGCAGGCCCCACTGTCCCGGCCACACAGTGCCCTGGAAACCAGCTCGTCTGCCGTGTGTGTTGGGGGCAGGTCTGAAACCTGCGCCTTTTGGCAGTGAGGTGGGCCCACCGCAGGCCTGGGGCAGCTGCGTCCCCAGCGGGGAGGCAGGGAGGATAGCCTGGGTCCCCAGAGGGCTCGGACACTGGTGTTTCCCTGGAAAGGGGGCGAGGGCACGCGGAGCCGAGGCTGCTCCCAGGGCTTGCTCGTATGTCCCCAGCGGGTGGGGCCCAGGAGCACCGTCTGTGCCTCCTGGCCGGTGCTGTGCCCAGATTGCAGAGCCTCGTTCCGCCCATGGTGCTGTCGGGTCAGGGCGGGGTCCCAGCCCCCACATCTCAGCAGCCTGTCGGGACCCTTGTTCCCCCCCAACCACAGCCCCGGCCCGGGTGTTTGAGAGCCCACCCTGTGGTCCTGCTTCCTGGTATTCATCGTGCCCAGGCCACCCCACGTGGCCCTCCCACCCCGCCTGTGTCGCTGGCATTCCACGGACCACTGGGGGTCGACATGCTGCCCCGGTTAGCCTGGACCTGCTGTGATGGCAAAGGCCGCCCCCACCCTTCTGGGTGGGCAGGGTAGGGCCCCACACCCACAGCCCGTCTCCCCCAGGTACATCCAGATGCTGAAGGACCACCGGCCCCAGGTGGTGTGGGACAGCCAGGCTGCAGAGCACTTCTTCGAGTACAAGAAGTGAGTGTCGGAGAGGGCCTGGGCTGGGGTCCCGTGGGCACGGGCCCGGCCTCTGCCCTGAGGCCCGCCTGGCCAAGGAGGGGCACAGACCTGCGCCCTGGGCTGGCGGGGCGGGGCCAGGAGGGGCGGAGGCTGCGGCGGACCAAGGGTCTGCTCTCTTGCAGAAGCCGCGGCGGGAGGCACGTCGTTTTCTATCCGACGCTGAAGGTGCGTGCAGGACTGGGGCTGCGGGTGGCGGCGGCCCTTGGCGAGGTGGCAGCGGGCAGGTGGGCCTCAGGGCCAGTGCAGCCAGGCCGATACTCCCTCCGCCTCAGTCCTTGCAGGTGCGGCTGGAGCTGGCCCAGGAGCTGGGCGTGGGGCTGTCCATCTGGGAGCTCGGCCAGGGCCTGGACTACTTCTACGACCTGCTGTAGGCCGGACCTGCATGCAGCCAGCATGCCCTTTTCCAAGAGACAGAGGGACTGACGTGTGAAATACAGACTTCCATTTCCGGAGCTGTGTGTGCTGCGGCCTCTGCGGGGACCAAGCAGGCCGGGGACCCAGGCCCCTCAGGGCAGTAACCTGGGGCAGGGGGTCCTAACAGGACCAGGGGGAAGCTAAGGATGCAGACCCTCCCGCCCGGCCTTGGCTGCATGCCCTCCGCTGGCTGTTGAAGCAGGGCCCACTGTCCCCACCGCACAGGTGGCGGTGGCCTACAGTCCCTGAGGGTTCAGAGGCTCCAGGGCAACCCCAGGCGCTGCGTCACCCCAGGGCCGTGCAGTGGGACCGGCCTCCCGCCCAGGAGCCTGGTGGGCCCCATATGGCAAAGGCGTGGCGGACACCGGGGCTCAGAGAGGCAGGCCCCCCAGGGCAGGGCATGGGCTGCGGTCACTGACAGCTTACTGTGGGCCGCTGCCCGCCGGCTATGGCTGCTCTACCAGGAGGGCGTGTTGGGAGGAGCTGCTGTTGCTGGGAGTCGAAGGACAGCTGCCCCGGCCCTGCTGTTGGTGGGCCCACCGGCTCCATGCAGAGGGCTCCCTCTGTGATGGCGCTGCTGGCCATGAGCACAGGCGCAGCTCTGGGGGGCCTGGCTGGGGGGTTCTAAGAGGGTGGGTCCCATCCTCGGGGTTGTGGCCCAGCTGGACCCTCCTCACAAGCTGTCCTGAGGAGGAGCCCAGCAGCTCACGGTGTGGGTCACACAGAAGATTCTAGACTGGCTGCTTCAGGTCAGTAGGTGCAGGCAGGCTCTTGGGACGGTGGGTCCGACGCCCCCGCCTGCCAGGACCCCCAGGGCAAGCTGTAGGCTCGGGCTGGGAGGGTGAGGGCTGGGCCGGGAGGGGCAGACTTGCCACAGGGTCCGTGTGGTCAGCATGTCGATATGGAGCCAGGGGGTGATCCGACGCCAAGCAGAAGGCTCCTTGGTCTGGGTTGGAAGATGGGGGAACCAGCAAAGGGCACGGGGAGCTGGGAAGGGGGTCCTGGGGCCAGACCCTTGGGGGCATCCACAGGGGAGAGGGGGCCCTGGAGACAAGGGCCCCACGTGCCCTGCGGAGCAGAGGGGAAACAGTCATGGGCCTGCAAGTCCTCCACGAGACACAGGGATGGCAGAGCCCGCCAAGCAGGGGCCTCAGGCAGAGGTGGACGGAGGCACGAGCGGGGCCACGGGAACAGGGCAGAGGGCGCCGGCGGGGCTGGGGGAGTTTGGCCGGACTGTTCTCACTCCCACTGGTTTCCTCTGGCGCCTAGAGATGTTGTGGGTGTGTATCTGCGGTTACTTCTGACCATCTCCGCTGTTCTGGGGGCTTCCACGGAGGACGGGGGGACACAGGGATGGGATAGGACGGGGGTGGGCGGCCGGGAGCCAGGAGGGGCCAGGCGCCCTGTGGTCTGAGCTGTGCGGTGGTCAGTGGCCGCCCAGGGGTCCTCAGGGAAGGTATGCTGCACCGAAGGGACATGAGGGGGTGGCCGGCAGGGTGGGCCTGCGGGCGCTGGGGGAGGGGATGGAGGCCCAGCAACCTGCCTTGGCCGGGGGGAGGGTTGGGTGCCCAGGAGGGGTTCCCCCTGGCCTCTGCGCCCGGGAGTGCCTCTGGGCACTTCAGCCGTTTCCCCAGTCTGGGCCCTGTGACAGCTGCTTCCATCCCGACTTTATTCACAAAACCCATGAGTGACACTTAGGGATGAAGCTTCCAAGAACAAGATGTGAATAGAAAGAATGGCAAAGATGGGGCTGAGCGCCTTTCAGAAGGACACCCCTGGGGGAGGAGGCAGCCCTGAGGCTGGGGGAGCACCCCCATGTCAGGAGCGGGGCACAGAGACGGGGTGCCCACAGCACCGGCCGTGGGTGGGTCAGCAAGACTCAGGGCCCCTCTCTGCTGCAGCTTGGAGCCCACCTCCTGGGCTTCCTTGCCAACCCGTAAAGGCGGGGGCGGGGGGGCACGCCCATCTGGGAGCCCCACTCCAAGTACCAGGCTGTGGGAGTGGGTGCAGGGCCCGTGGGTCAGGGCGCTGAAAGCCACGTGGGGGGCTGCTGCCCACAGTTTATTAGACGTGCCCAGAGCCCGCCACGGCCCCGCTGTGGGCTGTGGGGAGCAGCCTGTGGCCCGTCTCCAGCACCAGGGCCAGCGGGGCGCCCCTCACCTCCCACCCCCTGCCCCAGACAGGGCTGGTGGAGAACACTTGGATGAGAAAAGCGCCAGAAACTCCTGCAGACCCCGGCCCCGGGGGTATGTGTGGCTGGTCGTTGGCCGCCCGCTCAGGCACGGCGCTCCTGAGGCTGGTGAGAGGTCCTGCAGCAAGAGAGGCAGACGGGGGCACGGCCGTCTCCCAGGTGGGCGACGTCCTTTGGCAGCAAAGCGGGGTGGCGGGCAGCTATGCACAGTAGGTGTCCGCCTTCACCACCTGGCAGTACATGGTCATGGCGAAGGTCAGGCCCAAGATCTGTGGGGACAGCAGGGGCTGGGCAGGGCCACTCAGGACCATGGCCAGCGGCCAGTGCCATCACCGCACCCGCGGCGTCCCAGGTGGGCTGGAACTCCTGTCCCCCGGGAAGTCTCCAGCACTGCATGCCCTGCACAGGCCTAGAGGCACCCCGTGGGCTGGACCCAGACCCAGACCCGCTGTCCCCTTGGGGTGGGTTTGGCCACCCTGGGCTTGGCTGGTCTCAGGGCCCAGAGGTTCCAGGCTGGGCCCCCAGCAGCTGCTCTCCACCCCTCTATCCCACTGCGATCACCCCTCTGGGAGTGTCTGGCTGTGACCCCTGCTTGCACCCCAGAGATGGGCTGCCCTGATACTGCTTGTGCTCCCCCGGGGGCTGGCACTCAGCTCTTGCACGAAGGTTGGGGAGCAGGGTCTGCACTGCCCACCTTCGCCCTGTACCGGGGAGTCCTGTGACCACCCGCCCACACACAGCCCCGGGGCAGGGGTGTGGGAACGCAGCTGGCGCATAGCCCACTGCAGACGCGTCCGGGCTGTGCTTCCGTCCACGACACCAGACCCTCCGCTCAGGAGTCTGTCACCGAGGCGTCACAGGTCACCTCCCCGTGGACGCTGTCCCTGACAATCCCCCGGGAAGCCCCCTGCACCTCTACCGAGGATCCAGACTCCCCACTGCCATGTTCTTTAGGCTCAGGGCTGGGGTGGGGTCCCTCCTACCTGCACCAGGGCCGTGCACAGCCCGAAGACGCCCACGGCCAGCAGGTTCTCCTGGAGCCACATCTTCACGGTCTCGTAACACGGCTGGGGGAAGAGTCAGCGTCACGAGGGCGGCGAGGTCGGCCCTCCGCCCCCACGACCCTGGGCCGCGGCCAGCCAGAGGGCACAGACTCACCGCTTTCCACCAGGTGCCAGGCGCGTGCAGCCCGCAGCTCTCGCTGAACTCCAGGCAGCAGGAGTCAGGCACGCGCGTGGCATTGTAGACCTCGAACCAGTCAGTGTAGTTGGAGACCCCGCAGCAGCGGAACTGCAGGAGAGGCGGGTTGGGACTCTGCGCGGACCAGGCCCCGCCACGCCACGCCCCCGGCCCCGCCCGGGTCCCGCCCCGCCCCGCCCCGCCCCGCCACGCCACGCCTCACGTCGGTCTGGATGATGCTCCAGGCGTTGGTGAGGCCCACGTTGCCCGGAGTGCCGTACAGGTGCAGGCCCTTCTTCAGGTCCCGCTGGGCGTACTTGTCGATCTGCAGGACGGCAGGGCCACCCTGCGGCCAGCTCGCT
This sequence comes from Muntiacus reevesi, assembly GCF_963930625.1. Lineage (NCBI taxonomy): Eukaryota > Metazoa > Chordata > Mammalia > Artiodactyla > Cervidae > Muntiacus > Muntiacus reevesi. Next base: position 48,049,285 of record NC_089253.1, read on the forward strand.
CCACCCACCCCGACCTAACCCGCACCCGCGCCGGCCCCGGTGCCCTCCCTCCCCGTCCCCGCAGTCACCCCTCCCAGAAGGCGCCGCCAGGCTCTGGCGCCACAAGGTCTCCCCGCGCCTCTCGTGCTGAGCACGAGCTTCTGGCGGTCAACTTGCAGATGGAGACAGACAGACACTGCACACCCAGGGCAGAGTCTGCACACGCCCACCAGGACCCGCGGCTCCGCGTGGCTGGCCTACAAGGCCCAGCTCTTGGTTCCTAAGGCCATTCGTTCTCCATAAAGGAACCAGGCTCCCTGGAGAAATGGCCGATTCCAGGGCTGGGGCAGGGGCCCCCCAGGATGGACCTGGGGGGTGTCTCCTAGCACCAGAGAGGGAGGTGCCAGAGGAGCAGGTAAGGGATGTGGGAGCCACAGAAAGAGCTCCAGCCGCCAGAGCTAAACCAGATGAACAAAAAATAACAGTGTTGGGGTAAAACCAGAGAATAAACCCGTAAATGCACCCTCACATGTGTCATTAAGTGGCGGCGGGGGGTGGGAGGCGTCCCCATCGAGCTGACACGCAGCTGAAGATGGGGCCATCTGTGAGCTCAGACTTCCTGGCGCCTCCCCCAGGCCTGGCCTCCAGGACCTGTGGTTGCAACCAGAGCCGGGCCGGGGCCGGCGTCTGTCCACACAGACCTGGGGTCCCTGGGGTCAGTTCTCAGCCCCTCCCATCCCCTCGCCGGTGGGAGGGTGCAGCCCCAGGCCCGCCGCAGGGCAGCTGTACCTTGTCAGTGTAGGCGAAGAAGAGGATGGTGATGCAGGCCTCAAGCAGGAACACCAGCAGCAGAGCCACAAAGAACTGCGGGCCAGACCACCAGCCTCAGCTGCGCGGCCCACCGGCCCGCACAGAGGCCCCACCCGCCCCGTACAGGGTCCTGGGGCCCAAGAGGGCTGAGACAGGAGCTGGGAGGGGGTCCTGGGGGAGGGGTCTCACAGAAAACAGGCCCAATACCAGTCGGAGGGGCTCTACCTGGCACACATGTGGGGGTCCGTGTACACGTGTGTCCATCAGGACCGCCCCCCGCCCGGCCTGCTCCCCCACTGAACTCACGGTGAGCAGAAGGCATCTGTTCTCCTTGATGGCCCCGATGCAGCCCACGAAGCCGATGGCCATCACGAAGGTGCCAGTGACGATGAGCAGGTTGGCGGCCGACAGTGATGGGAAGGAGGAGGACAGGGTGGCAAAGTTGCCCTGCGTGGCCGCCAGCCAGATGCCCACGCCGAGGATGCCGCAGCCGCCCAGCTGGGCCGGGATGCAGAGGGGGACACGGTGAGGAGCCCACCAGGTGCCCGCTGACCGCCAGGCCTGTCGCCTGTGCCGGGTCTCCCCATGCATCCTTGGCCCCAGCCGTCCCCCCAGAGGGGCCACCCCCGAACCCACACCAGCCCGCTCCCCTGACCACTGCAGCTTCTACTGAACTTCATAATTGCTCCTTACAAAAATCGATTCAAACAGGAGGAAGAGGCAGGGGAGGCCAGGCGGTGATGAATCCAGGGAGACGCCTGGCCCCGGGGGGCAGGGGCGGGCCAGCATGGCCACGGGGAGGGGGGGGCGCCGCAGCCCGGCTGGGACTCTGAACCCTCGGGGACACCCCAAGATGAAACGGGAGCTCGAGCCCAAGGCTGGCGGGGTCTGTTGACCGTAAGGAAGTGTGTGTCTGTGTGTGTGCCCAGGCTGGGCAGGGTCTGCTGGCTGTAAGGAGACGTGTGTGTGTCCCCATTGAGACATAAGTGTGTGGGTACCCATAAGGAGACGTATGAGAGTGTGTGTGTATTCCCATAATGAGACGTGTGCACATGTGAGTGTGTCCCCATAAGGAGACGTCTGCACGCCTGTGTGCCCCACCTGTGGGAGCAGGATGACCCCCACGTGGCTGGCCCCCGCCAGGCACAGGGACAGAACTGTCCACGGTGCTGACCGCAGGCAAGGCCGCCCTGAGGGAGCAGGGCACCCGCTCCTGCCCGGGGGCACCATCCGGGGACCCTGAAGAGGCCGGGACGGGTGCGGGTCACAGCCCTCCCACCAGCCAATGGGCAGGAAACAGGCACCCAGGGCCACCCCAGGTCCCCGGGCTCTCCTGGGGCGCCCGTGTGGACCACACACACGGACAGGCTCCCCTGGCCTCTGCCCAGCGTCTCAGCAGAGGGGGGACCCAGGTCAGGGGTGGGGGATGTCCCCCCGGAGGAAGCTGAAGCGGGCACCCTGGTCCCACGCCTACTCATCCCCGCTGACTACGCAGCACCCTTTCCCGCTCCAGGGGCTCAGCCCCAGGCCGGCGCTGGTGGGTGTGCGGGGCTGCCTCTGAGCAGAGGGGAGCACCGACCTCTAAAACCCAACAGGCAGCCAGCCGGCCCCGCCCTCGAGGTCAGTGTGGACAGCTCCATTCTGCAGGACGAGCGCCTCCGATCCCCTGGCCCCATGGGGACCCGGGGGAGGTCATGGGAGGGCATCTGGGGGGAGCGTCCTGCAGGGCCTGGGCCCACCCGGAGGGGCGTCACCCAGGGCGGCCTCACACGCCGTGATGTGGACCCGGCCCACGACGACACCCAGACGCGTCACCCGGCCCTCCACACTCAGGCAGAGACCAGTCACCAACAAGAGCGCAAACGCGATGCAGGCACATGGGTAAGAAAATTACCTGTAATTGTGAAGCTGCTTCTGCGTAGGCAGCTTTTAAAACATTTTGGCAGGAAAATTACAGCCTCCGAGTAGGGGGAAACGGGCTCTGGGAGACCCAGATGGAGGAGCAAACGCAGAAGGGCCTGGGTCCCTCCCAGGACAGGGCGGCGGGCAGAAGTGGGCAAGGGGCTCCCCCCACCCCACCCAGGTCCGCCCTGCCCCTCCCCAGCCCCGCTGGGGCCCAGGAGCAGACCCCCCACGCCCCGCAGTCCCCAGGGCCTCCCTGTCCCCCTCTCACACTCAGAGCACACACGCTGCCCCCTGTGCCCAGCCTGGCACGCGTGCCCCACCTCCTGCCATCTGTCTTCTTGTCCATATTTTTGGGGACTGGCCTAGGGCTAGGCAGGTGGAGCCCCTTGGTGAGGCCCACGGGGGGCGCCAGCCCTCCAGTCACGTGGCTCAGCGTGGCAGATGGCCGGGCAGCTGGCCCAATCCTTGGAACGTGGTGGAGGGCCTGGTGCCCACAGGGGCCAAGCCTGTGTCAGAAGCCCCTCACCAGGCAGCTGGCACCATCTCGGGGGTGGGGCCGGGCACAGGGGCGGGTGTGACACCCCCCTCCCAGCCAAGAACAGCCCCAGGGGAAGGGACGAGCCCATCCCTGTGAAGTTCACATGGAAAAACTTGTCTCCGGGCTAGAAATCAGGTCTGCAGGTGCCCAGGGCGGGGGCTGGGGGCCCGAATGCCAGGGCTCGTGCACCACCCTGGTGGGCAGCAGAAAGTCTGTGCAATGGAGGGGCCGCCCTGGCGGTGCAGCGGGGAAGACTCTGCACTTGCAGTGGAGTGGGCACACCCCCTGGTCCATTCCGGGAGCTAGGAGCCCATGTGCCACACGGCCAAAACAAAGAATCTGTGCAACTGACTGTAACTGTTTTCCTTAGACTCCAGAAAGCCCCACGTCCCTCCAGGCTCCGGAACAGGGGCCGGCTCCAGCCCACCAACCATCCTGAGGCTGGTGTCCGAGAGGAGGGGGCTGCCCTTCTGGGGCAGCTGGGGAGCAGACAGGCCGGACTTCAGCAGGGAGCTAGGGCTGCACCCCTTCCGCCCACACAGGCCCTGGGGCCTCTCCACTGCCCCCCGGCCCCCTTAGGGGCTGAAGCCACACCTCTCTGCCCCAAACAGAGTTCCCAGGGGCCCCTGACTGACTGCTGCCACCCCCAACCATGTGAGAAGCCACCCAGTCCCTGATCGGTGGGGCTGGCGTGCCGGTGGGGCTGGGATAGGGAGACCCACCGCTGCCCCCACAGGGGACTAACCCTGGGCCCCAGAGGCCTGTCAGGGACGGGCCTCATGCCGGACAGCCAGCCTGTGGCATCCTGACCCCTGACCTGACCGGGACGGCCAAGGAGCCTGGCTTCCCACACTCGCTGCCCACCCACCCTGGCTTGTCGTTGCCGGCAGCAGGACCCCCACCGCCCCACCCCCTCCCCGCTGCAGGAGGAAAGCGGAACCAGGACACACAGCTGCCCCCAGCCCCCCAAGAAGGCCCGAGCCAAGAGCAGTCACGGGGTCTGAGGTCCACAGACCCCCACCCTGCCCCATGACCTGCAGCAAGGCCCCTCGGCCTGCCTGTTTCCCTTGCGGCAGGGGCACTGGGGGAGGTGGTCCCAGGTCTGCAGGGCCCTTGGGCCCTTGGGTCCCTCTTCCAGCGCCCCAGGACGCCTGGGCCAGGCAGCTCGTCAAAGGGGAACACGAAGCGCCCCCGGGCTGGTGGGGACGCAGGATCCACAGAGAGTGGGGAAGCCCGGGCAGCAGACGACGGGAGCAGGCACGGCTCCCACCGCAGCCCCGCAGGCGGGCCCGGCCACGTGGCAGGAGAGGCGGGGTAGGGAGCGCTCCTGCCTGGACCAGGCTGGGGGACCGCAGCGAAGCTGAGCACACCCGGGAGCGGCCGGGCTGCAGGCTGAGGCCCAGCCAGTCACAGGAGCACCTTCGCCTTTCAGAATCAGTCCTGCCTCCACTCAGGACCACCGCCACCGCCAAGATCACCCCTAGGGCTGCAGAAACTGTCCCGGGGAGCCCTGAGCACCCACCCGGAGCTGGGGAGGGGCAGGGAGAGTGCCCAGGAGCTGCTCAGACCCACCACCACCTCCTGAGCCCCGCACACAGCCCTCCTCCCCAGGAGACAGCCCTGACTCGGGGACCCTAGCCCTAGGCTGCCCACCGCCTGCATGCCTGGACCCAGCAGATCCATACGAGGACCTGAGGCTGGAGGCCCCAGCCCGGCCCTTTCGGACCCCATCCAGGAGCCCCCAGGGAAAGTCCATCCAGCACAGCACGCTTACCTCCAGAGCCAGCCCCCTGCCCGCCCGCAGCCAGGGCCCCCAGGGACGGACAGAGGGCAGAAGGCACTGCCGGAGAGGCTGGCTTAGGCCCAGGAGGAGAGCGCCCGGTGTGCGGGGTGGGCCCGGCGGGGCCTGCAGTGGAGAAGGGGGCTCCAGGGCGACTCAAAGACAAGTGTGCCCTGCCGGGCTGCGGGCAGGAGGGAGCCACGGGGCGGCGGGGGTCACTGCACATTGACCTGCAAGCGGCATTCCACCTCCCCTCAGCTTCTCCGGAGTGGGACTTCTCCCAAGTGGGAAACAGCAGGGGCAAAAACACCTCCAGTGGGGGCTCAGCACCCCAGAGAGCAACGGTGCTGGTCCCGAGAAAGGGGGGCTCTGGCCCACCCCCCGCAGCCTCGTCAGCAGCACAAGGCCCGGCTGCACAGGGGCCGACGGTGGGGGTCTAGCCAGCCCCCGGCCACACTCACCACCCCTGGCCTCAGCGTGTTTCCCGGGGGTCCCCCCTCTGACCCCAGACCTCCCAGGCCGCCGGACACCAAGGTGGGGTGTGGAGGGGCCAAGGCAGCCCCCAGGCCCAGGGCGCTTGGCCGCGAAGTGTAATTGGATGATAAAGGGATTGGATTTTCTAGCTCTGGAGAGGGTCCCCAGGGTTTCCTGATTTGTTCTTTCCGGGGCAGAAAACAGCATCCACGGCAGGCATCAGTGGAGCGTGTCCACCCTGCAGCTGGTGTGGAGGCGCCTTCGGGGTTCACAGGGCAGAGACAGATCCGCCGGGCCATTCGGGAGGCTGCCCCCCAGGCACAGGCCCCTCGCGGGCCCCCTCTCCTCCTCCCGACAAGCAGATACCCCTGTCTCGGAGGAGGCCGGAAGGGGGGGAGAAGCAGGTCCTGCCCCCGACCCGGGACCTCCCCCTGCCGCCGCCCACCCTTCCTGCTCACCAGTCACACAGCCACCTGCAGCCCGCTCCCGTCACACTGCCCGGGGCAGACGGACCCTGCCAGCGGCTCACCGCTCACACACCAGCGTCCCCGCTCCTGACCAGCGGCCCCCCCTCCCGGCCAGCGACCCCACCTCTGACCAGCGTCCCCCCACTCCTGGCCAGCGTCCCCACCTCTGACCAGCGGCCCCCCCTCCTGGCCAGTGTCCCCCAAGGAGGAGAAGGTCGCACCCCATGCGCCTGGGCAGAGCTCAGCCTCAGCCACCTCTGCTGCTCACTCCTGGCCTCTGGGGACTTCTCAGCTCCAGCCTGGGTCCGGCCCCTCCCAGGACCCCCTTGCAGAGTACGACCCTGGGGAGGTGGGCAACTAGGGCAGGAGCCTCCCGCCCCTCCCGCCCCCCCTACTTCTTAGACCAGAGCCCAGGAGAGACGGGAGGCGCAGCAAGGTGGTGCTTTCTGAGCCTTTCGAGGTAAGCGGAGCTCAGGCGAATGAGTTACAGTCGGCGGCCTCCTTCTGGGGTCCAGAGACCCCGCAGGAGGGACAGCCACGCCCCCACGATCCCACCGTGGAAGGAGAGCAGCGTGGGGAATTAAGGATGGAGCGGCCATGACCTTGGCATCATCTCTCCGCAGGCCCCGCAGCCCGGATGGTGGGCCCCAGGCCCGGCCGGGTTTGCTCCCGGTGCAATTGTGGCACCCCCGCAGGCGCGCCCAGCCCCCCACCTGGGTCTGGACGGCAACTCTGTCCTCCAGTGTTTGGGTTTTTCAAGGGAGGGGGCCCCCGAGAGCACCAACAGCTCTGACCCTGGACACAGGCACCTCATCTGAGCAAACCCAGCCACCTTAGATAAAGTTAGAGAAGCGCCCCGCCTGGCTGGAGGCACAGCAGAGGGGTCCGACAGTTCTCCCGCTGCCCCCCAGCCCCTGTCCTGCCCAGGAGCCGGTCCAGCAGACGGCTCACCCTCCCATCCCCAGCCGCCCCCCCCCCCCTCCGCCCAGCCCCTCTGCAAGTGCGCTCCCTGGAGCCAGGAAGGCCGGTCTGCTGGGGAGGCTGTGCCCACGAAGAGCGAGGGCGCGGCGGAGGGGAAGGAGCCAGCGGCCCAGCAGAGGGCAGGCGCAGGGCCCCACGCCACCCCGCGGCAGGTGCGGGACACGTCCGGTCTCAGCAAGAGACAGAGCGGTGGGGACGCAGGGCGGCCGCCCAGGATGCAGACTCGGTGGACCCCAGCAGTACCCGAACCCCCAGGAGCCGCGCCGCCCTGGCCCCAGAGACCCCAGGCACACCCCCAGCCATCATCCCGAGTGTCCCCTCCCCCCTCCCGCCCCCAGGGGGAGCGGCGACCCGGGCCGCCGCCACTTACCCAGAAGAGCAGGTTGAAGGCGAACATGAGGTACTTGACGCCCTGCAGGCAGCCGCGCGCCATGCTGCAGCGCTTCAGCTCTAGGAGGAAGATGAAGGACAGGTCCAGGTAGAAGACCACGTACTTGTTGCCCTTGGGCGACGTGTAGCGCGCCTGGGCCGCCTTGGGGCCGGGGCTGGCGTGCAGGCCGAAGAAGGGGCCGCCGCGCGCGAAGCCCGGCTCCTTGCCCGGCGGCGACGGGCTGCGCCGGTACGTGGACTCGTCCGTGCTCGAGCGGCGCATCGCGCGGGGCCGCCGGGCTTCCCGCCCCGGCCCGCGGGGACACCCGGCGCGCCGCTCCACTCGGACCCGCGGCGGGCCGCGGACACCTGCCCGCGCGCCGCAGCCCGGCCGGCCTTGCCCGCGCGGACCCCGCCTCGCCGCTCCGGCCGCCCCGCCCGGCGCCGGCCAATCGCAGCCCCGGCCCGCCCCCGGCCCGCCCCCCGCGGACCCCGCCCCCGGCGCGCCCCGCCCGCCGCTCCTCCGCCCGCACCCCGCCCGCCCGCAGAGCGCCGGAGGGGGCTGGGGGCGCGGGGCCGGCAGCTCCCAGCCCCGGCCGTGCCCGGAAGCCGCAGCGCGCCGAGACCCCGCTGGCGGCCGGGTTCGGCGGCCTCCGACCGCATGCGAAATGCAAAGCGCTTTGCAGATGAGGGGTGACCCACTTGCTGTCTGAGGGCGACGGGGGGCAACTCTGGTCCTCCGCCCAGATCGAGGCAGCGCAGGGGGCGCAGCCCGAACACACCCAGGGTGCACAAGAGGCCCACCCCGGGCCAGCGAGGGCTGCGCGGGGCCCTGAGTCAGCCTGGGGACCCAAGCTGGGGGCGGTCCCGGGAGAGCAGGCAGAGGGGCGACTGGAAAGACAAGCCTCTGGGAGGGGCCGGGGCAGGGAGAAGCCGGGAGGGCGCTCTGGGGCCCCCGGGGCACCGGCAGGGTGGTCACCCTGCCAGGCAGCAGCGGAGGTGTTCAGACTGAGGGGGCCAGACACAGGGGCGCAGGAGTCATCACTGGGCCCGAGGCAGGCCGGAGACTCCAGGTCCCGAGCCCACGGGACCCCTCTGCCCTGCTCCTGTCTTCCGGGCATGTGCAACGTGCAGTCACATAGGACGCCTCGCGAGGGGAGCACGCTGCTGCCGCTGTCTTGAGAGTCTCCGTCATCTCTGACCAAGGTGCCCTGACTCACCTTGCACCAGCCCCTCGCGGCAGCACACTCGAGCTCCGAGGCCCCTTGCACAGGCTGAGTGCTGTGCGCCTGTGCTGCTTCGGGCAGGCGGGACAGACGCCCCTCCGCTGCGCCCCCACAGCCCACCCCACTGGTGGACGCCCTGGGTGTGGAGGGAAGACCCCCGCCTGAGGCCCAGATGCTCCCTCCCCTCCCGCCTGCAGCCCCCCTCCTCCCCTCGGTTCAGCAGGGGGCCCAGCCCCGGGGAGGATGGTGCCACAGGCAGGGAAGCCCCCGTCCTGGACTGGGTCTGCCCGGCCACCAAGGCCACCCAGGGCAGCACCCACCCCGACAGATGGTCCAGGAAGCTGAAGTCGAAAGAGGGAAGGACTCGCCCAAGGTCAGCAGAACTCAGAGGGAAGAAGGCACGGGGGAGGGAAGGGGGAAGGGAGAAGAAGTTGGGGGGGTAGGCGACAAAGTGAGAGTGAGCCCTGAGCCCTGCTGGGCCCGAGAAGGGACATGCCGCCGCCCAGGGCCCAGTGGCGACTCCAGCTGTGGAGGGCGCCCATGCAGGCTCTGCAGAGACCGCTGGCCGCAGCTCCGCAGAGGCAGCAAGTGGCAGTGGTGACCCCTGGAGATCCTGGGGGCCCCCGGCAGCCTCTGGCCACCTCCCCCTTGCCCCAACTCTGCCAGCCCACACGCCCAAGCCAGGGACGGCCACTCAGGGCCCTGAGAGCAGGCAGGCTGAAGGGCAGCACCTCTGAGGACAGGGCGGGGGCCGGAGCCTCCCCTCCTCCCCTCAGCCCACTGCAAGGCTGGCTGGCTCCCACAAGGGGCCCAGCACCCAGGGTGCCCTCTCCCCTGCCTCACTCAGCCAACACCATGCCAACGCCCCAGGACTCCTGAAAACCCTGTCCAGTTTGTAAAACCCTGCTCCGGTCCACCCCCGACCCCGGTGAGCCGCTGAGCCTGAGCTGAGATTCACCCAGGAGACAAGCAAGGATGCCGGGGCCAGCGGGAACACAGATGTGAGCACAAGGTCGCCGCCAGCCCCGGGACCCCGTCCCCAACGTCCAGCAGTTCCCCCAGCAGCGGGACCCCAGTGACACATGCCGACAGGGTCACACCGGGCTGGCTTAGTCCCGGTCTGTCCCGGGAACAGGAGAGCCTCCGCCAGAGAGGCCCTTGGGCCAGGCATGGTGGAGCCGCCCCACCGCCCCACCGCGGGCCCTGCCCTACCTGGCTTGCCGGGGAAGAAGGTAGGCGGTGCCCGATGGCCCTGAGAGCCAGCCAGCCAGCAGGCGAGCAGTCAGCAAGGCCAAAGCCGCAGCCTGTGGAGGGAAGACAGCAGGAGTGGAGGCCGTGCTGTGCCTCATTCCAGCCTCCACGGGGTCTCTGCACCCGGGGTGGGGTCCCTGCCAGGACAGAGGGCCAGCTGGGGGCAGGGGGTGGCGTGCTCAGACTCATGGCCCAACCCTGGGGCTGCCTCCCCACCCTCTGAGGTGCCCGGAGGCACAAGCGTGCCCATGTGGGTACATGCACGGGGAACACATGTGTTCAGCAGACTGAAGGCCATCCAGCCCCCGGCGGCCCTGCAGCCCGGAACCCCACCTGAGGGTCCACGTCCTCCAGGGCCCTGCACCCCGCGCCATCCCAGAGACGGATGCCCTGAGCCCCCAGCCTCCCCATGGAGCCAGCCAGCGATGAGTCACGAGGCCCATTAATCTGCCCTTAATGCACTCACGAGAGCAGGGGATTCTGTCACCATTACCAGCCAGGGATTGCGGGGAAGGAGGGCCAGGGTCACACTCCGCCCCCCGATGCCTGACCCCTCGGACAGGGGCTCCCTGCAGCCCGGAGGGGGCGGGGGGCTGGTGGTCTTTCCAGCAGCTGGCAGCAGACAGCAGAGGCTCATGCGCCCCCCACCCCCCTGTCCACTCAAGCGCCCCCCGCCCCTGCCCACCCCCACATCCACTCCCTCCCGGGCCACCCTTTGCTGCATGTCCTCTCAAACCCACACCTGCGGTAGACACGAAGCCACTGAGCGGGTGGAAGCCTGGCAACCTGAGACCCATCCCCTCACTCAGGGTGACCAGCACCCACCGCTGCGAGAAAGGAGGCACCCAGACCAGGCCCGGGACCCCACCCCCGCCTCAGCGACCCCTGTGTCCCTCCGCCCGGGGAGGATGCGTCCAGGGAGGGGTTCAGGCCCAGAAGTACGGAGGGCAGGGGAGCGAGGGGGACCCCCTCACCGTGTTCTCTGATGAGCCCCTCCCAGGAGCTCACAGCAACGCTGCGGACACTGAAACCCATGCCCCCCGCCCCCCACTCCCAGGCCTGAGGCCGCCTTCACAGCCGCACCCCCAGACCTGGGCTCAGCGGGTGGCCTCCCAGCCAGACCCTGAGGGGCAGCTCCACCCGCACCCCTCCCAGCCGCCGACCCCCCTAGACCCCCACCCAGGGCAGCCCTGGGACCCTCCACAGGTGACTGCCATGCCCCTCTGTGAATCCAGGGCCCCACCCTCATCCCGGGCAGCCCAGGCTCAAGCCTGCAGTCGGGGGCGGCTGCAGGGCAGACAGGACTGGACAGGACCCGGCTGCCCCCACACCTCACCTAGCCCGGCCTCCTCCTCCAGGAAGCCTCCTGCCCCCCGGCTTGCTCTGGGCCTCCTGTGTGTGCGGGACCCCGCAGGCCGTGGTGCCCAGAATAACACGCAGACCAGGCAGTTGGGATGGGGCAGACACAAGAAGCCCAAGACAGCCCTGGCCCAGCCTGCCAGCCCTGGGCTGGGCCTCTGGGACCCTCTGGGGCCCGGAACTGGAGGAAGCCCGGAAGGGTGGGCACCTACCTGGCCAGACCGAGGCCCAATTCAGAGGAGGACCTTCCCGAACACCGAAAGTGCTGGCCCGGCGGCCTCGGAGGCCTGGGGTGGACGGGCCCCAGCGGAGCCCGCGAGAGCGTCCACAGCTCTGGGTGCAGAGCAGAGCGGCCGCCCAGCCCGGGCCCCCAGGTTGTCGGCTCCGAGGCGGCTGCGAGGAGCCAGGAGGCCCCGCCAACACAAACAGGCCTTCGGAGCCGGCCTTCCTGCTGCCGCTTCAGCCCCTGGCCCCGGGGGAGGGGCGTGCAGGCACCCAGGCCCACAGGCTCTCCTCCCCCTGGGCTGGAAGACACTGCCTCCAAGGGAGGGGTCCTGTGGAAGAGGCCACCCAGGGGCTCCAGCACTTCCCCAGGCCCGGTGAGGCCAACCCGAGCGCAGGACGCTCCCACCACCCTGGGGCCTGGCAGCCCCCTTCCCCACCCGGGCACTGACACCCCAGCCCAGCACGCCCCCTACACACTGCCCCCCACAGGGAGCCCCCTACACATCGCCCCCCACAGGGAGCCCGAGGCATGGCCGAGCGGGCCATCCTCAAGGGCCCGACCCGTCCACGGTCACTAGGCTGCACAGTTGGCCTGCAGACACCGCCTGCTACCCCAGTCCCCGGGACCCAGAGGGTCACTGCGGGTGCAGCAGGTGGGCGCATACCCCATCAAACCCCGACAAGGTATCCACGCACCCCGCTCACCACACCGCCCCCCACAGCGGTGAGCACAGCCTACCCAGAGCAGCCAGAGCTCGGATGCTCAGGGCTGAGCTGGGACCCCCGCCCCTCCAGCTGGACGACCTCCAGTCCCCCCTCCTCATAGAAGAGGAGGCCGAGGCTGTGGTCCAGGATGGGGCGCAGGGTCAGCTGCCTCCTGGGCTGCTCTGTCTCCCAGGCGGCGTTTGCAGGACAACACCCGGGCCACAGGGTCTCAGCAGCTGAAGTTTGGATCATGGGTTTCCCCTTGTCCCCCGCCTGCCCTGAAGTGACCCTCATCTGGCAGGAAGCAGGGAGCACGGGTTCCAGACCACATGTGAGCACCACCCTCCCGCCCTGTGACCCTGCCTCTGGGGGAAGGACCCCGCCTCCTCGGAAACCCAGCACCTCACTCTCCCTGCCCATCTCCAGGCCAGCCCGGGGTCTGGGCCACATCTGCGCTCACCCCCAGCGCCCCCGCCACAGGCCTGTCCCACCCCTCCACGCCCCGACCAGTGCGCCGGGCCTCTGGGTCGCTCTCTGCCCCTGCCCACCCTGAGGACAGCTGGACTACGCCCAACCTGCCCCCCCAGCACCCACAGGGGACAGAGAAGGTCCAGCGGGGGAGAAGGCTGTGGTGAGGCCCCCCAGGGTCCTCAGGTTCAGCCTGGCCAGGCCTGAGCCAGGGCAGAGTGGGCACGGAGGGCAAGTGCCCCAAGGGGCCTCTGAGTACATGTGTACTGGCGGCCGGTGCCAACACGCTGCTCAGCAAGCCCCTCCTGGGAAACCAGGGAGCTGCAGGGAGGAGTCCCCCCCCAAATCCACACGCAGTTCTCAGAATTCCAGGAATGTCAACTTGGCTCTCCGGCCCCTCAGTCTCTGGGAGTAAACAACCGCTGGGCCAGAGCGGGGTGCGGTGGACCAGGGGCCCCTCCCCCAGGAAGCCCATGCACACCCACCCCTGCTCCAGAAGAGCCCCCCGCCTGGCACCCCAGACCCTGCCTGTCCCCCTCACCTCTGCAGACGCAGCCGCCTCTACAGCTGAGCCTGGGTCCACCCCAGGTCGCTGTGACTCAAGGCCGCATCCCAGCCAGGGACAGGATGTGCGTCCAGTCAGCCTGGGAAGGGGGGCAGGCAGGGCAGGGAAGTGGCTTCTGCTCGTGGCTCCGCACGTGCCAGGGTGCGGGACAGTAAACGCCACTGGGGCGGGCGGCCAGGGCCAAACTCCAGACTGGCAGAAGCGCTGGCCAGCCTCCCAAGGACCCCAGGACCTCCACCTCTCTGCCCCTCGCCTACAGCCAGAGTCCACCACCCACCCCAGGAGGACTCTGAGCTGACAGCCTGGGACCCAACGCGGGCCCACCCGCCCCAACCAGACTCTGACGCCCCAGGCCAGCAAACGTGAGGAGACCCTGCCTAGGTGCCTGGGTCACGGGCGCCACCATGGCCAGGCCACCCTCCTCAGCCCAAAGCCTGCCTCCTCCAGGAAGCCTTCCTTGCTTCTCAGTGCGCTCGGCCCTCCCCCAGCCCCCAGTCGCAGGATCAGGGGGCTCACCTCTCGCCACTTCCGGAGATAGCCCCCCCCATCCTCCCATCCCCGCTTCCTTTAAACCCCACCGCCCCCAGCTCCCACAGCTTCTGTCCCGCAGGGACGGCCTCCGGCCTCAGCCCGGGGTCCCCTCGCCGGCGTCTGCCCGGCTCCCTCTTCAAGTCTCAGCTCAAAAGACACCCCGAGCGCCGTCCCGACCCTCAGAGCCGGCGCTCCCGGGTCACAGGCGCCCGCCCCGGCCGAGCGCGGACTGGGGCCTGGGCCGCCAGCGCCTCCCCCGGGAAGAAGGCAGGAGGGGGGCCAGGCTGACCACGGCGCCGGCCAGAGCCCCCCACTGGCTGGGTCGCCCCGCGCCCGCCCGCCGCCAGGGATACGGGCAGCTACCGGGCCGGGACCGTTACTGTGCGGGCGACCCGGCCAGGCGGCGACCTCCAGGTCCCTCGGACTCTGCACAGAGACCCCCGAGTGCCCGCGGGCAGCGGCTCCAGGCGGAGAGGCCGCCCCTGCCTGGCCCCTCTGGCCACTCTCCGCGCCCCAGACCCCGCTCGCAACTTGTTGCTGAGACGCGGCTCTGCGCTCGGGGCCCCAGTTCGCGCGGGTCCGGCTCGGGCGCGGGCGCGGGCAGCGGGCAGCGTGCCCGGCAGCACTCCGCCCGCGTCCCGGCGGGGGCGCTGTACCTGCCTAGCGCCCGCCGCGCGGCGTCAGTCAGCCGGGCACGAGGAACGCGAACGCCGCCGCCGGGCCCTTGCGGCCCCGCGCGGACGCCGTAGGCCGGGACGTACCAAAGCGCGGGCGGGGGGCTCCTGCCGCGGGCCCGCCCCACACCGCCTCCCCGCCCCCGGACCTGGACTCCGGGCTCCGGACCCCGGGCCCCGGACCCGCGCGGAGGAGGCGCCGTCGCGGTGGGAAGCGGATGCGGGCGGCGCCGGACGGCCGCGGGGCGGGGGGCGGGCCGGGCCGGCACCCCCGCGCCATGGTTGCGCCCGGGCGGAAGGGCCGAGAGATCCGGGCGTCGGGCCGCCGGCCGGTGAAGCTTCTGGCTCCCGCGCCGCCGCCATGATCATCCCCGTGCGCTGCTTCACGTGCGGCAAGATCGTCGGCAACAAGTGGGAGGCCTACCTGGGGCTGCTGCAGGCCGAGTACACCGAAGGGTGAGGGGCGCGCTCCCGGCCGCCGGCCTGCGGGGCCCGGGGCGGGAGCTGGGGGGGCCCGGCCTGCGGGGCCCGGGGCGGGAGCCGGGGGGGCCCGGCCTGCGGGGCCCGGGGCCGGAGCCGGGGGGGCCCGGCCTGCGGGGCCCGGGGCGGGAGCGGGGGGGCCCGACCTGCGGGGCCCGGGGCCGGAGCCGGGGGGGCCCGGCCTGCGGGGCCCGGGGCGGGAGCCGGGGGGGCCCGACCTGCGGGGCCCGGGGCGGGAGCGGGGGGGCCCGGCCTGCGGGGCCCGGGGCGGGAGCGGGGGGGCCCCAGCCTGCCGCCCAGTCGGCGTCTTGGGCGGGTGTCGGGGATCCAGGCTTGAGGGGTTGGGGTCTTGGGGCGGCAGTCGGGGTCCCGGACTCCAGGTCTGGGTCAAGGGATGTTCATCAGATCCCAGGTGACCCGGGCAAGGCTTTCATTCTCGGAGCCTTTACCAGCCCTGTTCTCCGGACTTGCTCTCAGGAAAGCATCTCCCACCGCGCAGTTCAGGCAGAGGGGGAGCTGGTTGTCAACCGCTGGTGTCTGGGGACTCGGGTATCCTGGGTCGTCTCCACGCCTCCACCGCAAATAGGCCCCTGGCTGTCTCTGTCCATCAGCTCCCTAAGTTCTCCCTGCTATTAGGCCCATCCCCGTGTCCTCATTGGAGAAGACCCTGATGCTGGGAAAGATTGACGGCAAAAGGAGAAGGGAGCGGCAGAGGAGGACATGGTTAGGAAGCATCACCAACTCAATGGACAGGACTTTAGCAAACTCTGAGAGATAGTGGAGAACAGAGGAGCTTAGCGTGCTGCAACCCATGGGGTCACTGACACGACTGAGCAACTGAACAACAAACCATGTCCTGCAGACTCACAGGCTCTTTTAGGACACTGGACAAGCTTCTGATGACATGGCCCTCATAATCAGGCTTTTGTGGGGTCTCTCTTCCGTGTTTGCCCCTTGGCTCTGCAGTCGCCACCTTACTTGTCCGAGTCTACTCTAGACGAGTCTGACCTTTGGTCCTTGTGTGGACAGCTCCGTCCTTAGCAAAGTTTGAATCTCTGGGACCCGGAGTGTGCCAGCCAGATGAGGTTCTCAGCTGCGTTGGGTGAATGGGGAAGCAACGGATGGCCTTAGTGTTTGCACCAGGCTCCGAGGAGGCTGTTGGAATGACCAGAGTGCAAAGGGAATGCTGGCAGCCTGCCCCAGGCTTCTCCCCAAGATGCCCCAGGTCAGGGTTACCCAAACAGGCCGCCCCTTTCCCAAGCACCACGTTGGTGTCCACACACAGGAGGCTTTGAGGGTGATCAGGCTGCATCTCTGGGAGATGAGAGGGGTCTTTCGGGGAGGAGAGCCACGGAAGGTCCCACAGCAAGCCGAGCAGGGTTTGCTCCCGCCGGGAGAGGCCCTCTATCTGCCAGGACGGGTGGGCCGCAACCATCTCTCTGCCCACCTGCAGGGACGCCCTGGATGCGCTGGGCCTGAAGCGCTACTGCTGCCGCCGCATGCTGCTTGCCCACGTGGACCTGATCGAGAAGCTGCTCAACTACGCGCCCCTGGAGAAGTGACCCCGCGATGCCACAGGCGGTGTCTCACCCAGGGCTTGTTCCCCTGGGGGGTGGGGCGCCGAAAGCCATGCCTGCCCACGGCTCTGTTGGCGTAGGTCTTCCTCTCTGGAAATAACTGTCCAGTAAATGTTGCTGAGGACTGCCAGGAGGGCCTGACTGTTGGTGTGGCTTTGTGGGCTGCCCTGCCGGTTCCTGGGTTCTACCTGGCGCACGAGGCCACTCGCAGGTGCCCGAGGCCCTCGTGGCCCAGGAGGAGGGTGGGCCTTCTACATGGTAGTGGTCAGCACGAGGCTTCCTTCCTCTGTGGGCGCACGTGGCCCCACAGGAGGCACAGATGTCACGAGTGCTCGGGGTGGGGGCAGTGGCGTCCCACAGCACTGTCCTGGGTGCCCTTCAGCTGAGAACAGAGGCCCCCACCTCCTCCCCCGGTATCTAAAGCACCAGACTCTGAGCTCCGAGTGGAGTGCCCGCTGTGGTTGAGAACCCACAGTGGGTGGGAGGTGCGCTGAGGCGGCTCTGCCGGCATCTGTCATGAATGGGCTCTCAGTGCCCAGGCGTTAAGTGCGTTGCCCTGAAAACTGGCTAGGCTGTCTGGCGGGGGTGGGGAGCAGCTCATCCCGCTCCAGCTCAGACTGAGGCTTAAAACCCAAAGCTGTCGCCTCAGCGGGGCTCAGGCAGGCCTTGGCGCCTCCAGCAGCTCAGAGGGCACGAAGGAGGCCGCCTGCCTGGGGCCACCTGCCCAGGTGCCTGATGAGCGGTCTGCAGAGGCCACCGGGCCCAGCGTCCTTCTCTGGCCCTGTCCTGCCAGCAGACATCCTGTCAGACCCCACCTAACTCACTCCCAAGACACCCCTCCCGCCCCTGGTCCCTGTGCGGTGACCAGAAGGGCCTTTGGAAACGGCAGGCGGTCCAGACCCCACTTCCTGGGGTCTTAGCCCGAGTCCCTCGTGTCTCTGCCGCATCACCAGCCCTGCATCAGGAACGGCAGAGCTGCTGCGAGGCCTGTCTGCAGCTGGCCCAGCCTCCACCCCCTGGAGCCCCGTCAGCTCTCAGCTCACACCACCCCGCCTCCGCCCCCTCTGGAGCGGCCCTGGGGGTGGGTCTGTCCACTCTGCCAGACACACGTGACAGCTCTTGGAGACCAGAACTATCTCTGTCAGCGAAGTCATCTCAGCCATCCATTCCACAGACATTTATTGAGCACCTATCAAGTAGCAGGAGCAGTCCTAGGCATGGAGTACAGCAGTGACTATAACCCGCAGGGTCCTGCCTCTGGGGGCGGGTGACGGCGGTGACCTAGGCAGTACAAGGCTGCAGACGCTGGTCCGGCGGGGGAGCGGCCAAGGCCTGGCCCAGAGGGCTCCTCCCCAGTTGAGGAGGAGGCCCAGTACCCAGGGGGCCTGGGGGAGGCACCTGGGGCCAACTCACTGGCTGCTGCCTGGCCCCCCTACGCCAGCCCGTTTGCCCAACTGGCACAGGCCTCAGGGAGCATCCCAAGGCCACTACCTCAGCCCAAAGAAGACGGCGGTGGGAGGGGGACCTTTGTTAACCCCCAGCCCAGCATATAGGTGGGGCTGACCTATAGGCCTTGGGACTTTGGTGTGTAGCTAAAGGCACTTGAAGCTGCCTCTGGGGCTTGGGAGTCCCCAGAGGGCATGGTGATGGCACAGTGGGGGGCCCAGGCAGCAGAACAGTCCCTCCGGCAGGGGAGGGGGCAGAGTCGCCTCCTGGACCGCAGCACCCTGGCTCTCAGGAGTGTCAGTAGTCAATGCATCGCGAGAAGCTGCAGCGCACGCGGAGGGCGGCCACCTGCGGGCCTGCTCAGTAGTGCTCCAGCTTCAGGCTCTTGTATAGGCAGCAGGTGAAGAGCATGCCAAACACCTGCGCACACGGCCAGCGTGGGCATGTCGGCCCCAGCCCCCCACACATGCTTGCGCACGGGTGACGCCCAGCCCCCAACACACACACCCCTGTACCCGGGCGATGCCCAGCCCCCCACACACCACACCTGTACCCGGGCGATGCCCAGCCCCCCACACACCACACCTGTACCCGGGCGATGCCCAGCCCCACACACACACACCTGCGCACGGGTGACGCCCAGCCCCCAACACACACACCCCTGTACCCGGGCGATGCCCAGCCCCACACACACACACCACACGTGTACTCAGGCGATGCCCAGCCCCCCACACACCACACCTGTACCCGGGCGATGCCCAGCCCCCCACACACACCTGCGCACGGGCGATGCCCAGCCCCCCAGCCCCACGCACACACCTGCACACAGGCGATGCCCAGGCCCACGGCCCCGATGACCCTCAGGTGCTCCTGGATGAAGGTCTCCAGCTTGGTGATGCAGCCGCCCTGCAGGGGTGGACAGGCTGCTGAAGGCGGCAAGTCCTCCCGTCACCTCGGGTGGGGCCTCCCAGCCCCCAGCATCCCGGCAGCTCAGCAGGCCCCCGCCGGCCTACCTCCACTTTGTAAATGTTGGAGGCGTGGTCCCGCCGCCCACAGCCAGGCACCACGGTCTTGCAGCAGCTGTCGGGGACCACTCGTCTGTCTGCCTCGCCCGAGCGGATCCACTCACTGTCCTGCCAGTCCCGCGAGTTGTTGCTGCCGCAGCAGTGAAACTACAGCAGAGTTGTAGCTCAGCAGAGCAGAGCTCAGGCAGAGCCCCGAGCCTCACCCGAGGCGGGGCTCCCGCAGCCGTCCAGGGAGCCCCGACCTGCGCCCCCCAGCCGCCCACCTCCTGCTGCAGTTTGTCCACAGCGCTGGTCACGCCCTCGTGGCCCGGCTGGTGGTACCGCTTGGTCATGGTGTCCTTGAGGTTCTCCTTGAGCTCTGCGTTCAGCTGGGGTGTGGGAGGGACGGCTGCAGCCCTGCTCTAAGACTCCCAGGTGGGGCAGGGTGGGAGTGGGCATAGACTGGGGGGGGGGGGCGGTGCAGGAGGACTCCAGGAAGGGCTGGGGTCAGGGAAAGGGCATTGGACGCTGGCTCGGACAGGTGGTTGTGGGGGCCAGGTGACTGGGAGTCACCCAGATGGCTGTGGGCAGTGTTGGCAGCAGGGAAGGCACTCCAGATCCCCTGCCTCCCCCAGGGCCCCCAAGCAGGCAGCTTGGGTGCAGAGGGCCAGCTGGCCATCCCTGTGGTCCACCCTCCACCTGTGACCCCTCCCCCACCCCCAGGGCCTGACGCGCACGGCTCAGCACTGCAGCCTGTATGTCTGTCCTTCCCAGCCTACATGCGTGTGCACATGCAGGTCTCCACGCGCACGCCCTGCCTGTGTGTGTGTGACCCAGGGCGTGGGGGTCTGTGTCCCTATGAACACACGTCTCCTGCACACTCGTGTCCGTCTCACTGCTGTGTGTCCCTGCGCGTCCACGTCCGAGCCCTCACCTGCTGGTAGTAGACGTAGGCCAGGACCCCTGCAATGATCTCCAGCAGAAAGATGATCAGGAGCAGGATGAAGTACTGGGGGAGGTGGCAGGGACTCAGGTGGGCTGGGACCCGGCCCTCATTCCGTGAGGACTCCCAGGGCCAGGCATGACAGAGCGAGCCACTGCCCTCAGCTGCCAGGTGGCCAGCAGTGGGGGACTCCCAGGCCTCCCAGTGCTCCTCCTCAGGGGTCTTCCCTCTGCTGGCCCAGCTGGGATACGGGGACCCACAGGTGGGCAGGGAGCCCCTCCCAGGTGAGCAGAGCAGTCTGTCCTGCAGCGTCTCATCCATCATTCCCTTTCAACCCCTCCTAACCCAGAGCCAACCCCAGGCAGCCTGGCAGGGAGCCCCACCCCCACCCTCAGTGCGGCCAGCCCCGCTGACCAGACGTAGCAGGTTCCTCCGCTCCTTAAAGGTGGCGCAGCAGCCCAGAGCCCCAGTCACCATGACGACAACGCCCGCCACCACCAGGATGTAGGCTGTGGCCAGATAGGTGCCCGAGGCCAGCAGGCTGATGTAGTCGCTCTTGAGGGCCAGCGTCCAGATGCCCACGGCCATGACTGCCAGGCCAGCCAGCTGCAGGCAGTGCACACCGGTCACCCATCTGGCCCCGGCCTGAACCCCCGGCCAGGCTCCTTCTGAGGTCGGGAAAGGGGGTGCCCACTGCTTACCCAGAAGCAGCAGTTGAAGGTGAAGAGCAGGTACTTGAGGCAGACGGTGCCACATGTCGTCGACTTCTCCCCAAACTCGCCCATCCTGGGGCCGGGAGGTGGGGGAGGGGCTGCCCGGGAGGACGGCCAAATGCCAGCGGGGAGAGGAGGAAGGGACACACGTCCAGACCAGGCTGGGGCCAAGCCAACCGCCTGCCTGGGTGAAGGTTCTGGAGGCGTCTGTGGGAACCAGGACCCTTCCCGGGAGGGCTGCTCGGGGCAGCAAGGGCAGATGCGGTGCCCGCAGCCCAGATGAAGCCTGGGGGGCCTGGCTTCCCTGACCCCTGCTCGGCACAGTGGGGGAGGCCTGGAGGACCCCCAGCCACAACGGGCTGACTCAGCCCTGCGGGCAGCCAGGTAGGACAGCCCAGCAGGCACCTTGGGTGAGCCCAGACAGGCCCCCCACCCCACCCCACCCCACCCCAAGCATTCCCCGGGCCCCACGTCACAGGCTGGCAGGATCCTACTGGCTGCTGGGGGGAACGGGCAGGCAGCAGAAGCTGCTCAAAGGTAGACTGACTGTGCTTTTCTAGCCTAGTCCTGTGGTCTTGGAGAAGGCCCTCAGGCCTCATAAAGGGCTGGCCTTCCTTACTTCCAACCAGAGCTGGCAGGCGCCACCCCTAGACCTGGGGGGTCCTTCCTGAATGGGGACAGCCACAGGGACCAGGGCGAAGTGTAGCTCCAGCCGTGTTCCTCCCCAGAGCCACCCCACCCTCTCCTTTCTGGGGTGTCTGCACGAGCTGGGTGGGGACACAGAGGGCAGAAGAGCCCTGGGGCCCTGTTTCCAGACAGACACAGTGCCTCCCGAGCTGGACTTCCAGCTGCCGCGCCCAGCACTCACCTGGCTGGTGGGATGGCTCCTCTGTAGGGCAGGTAGACAGAAGTTCCCGCCTGAGGAGGCTCCACTAGAGGGCCAGGGACAGGCCACAGGTCAGGCTCAACCTGGACCAGCAGGATCCCGCCATCCCTCCTTGTAGCTGACCCAGGTATTGGCCGCGAGCCGGCCTTCCAAAGCTGGCAGTATCCGCTCCGCCCCTCCCCGAGGAGAAGGGAGCGGCCAGGCCCGGTATTTTGGCCTGGGCTAGGGCGGGGAAGGGCAGAGACATTTCTGGACAGTCCAATCCTGGGAGGGACCCCACGCCTCCTCCAAGCCCCCTAGTCTGAGCCTTGGCACCTGGCCTGTAGCTGGCCCTGCCCCCACCAAGCGGCAGTGGCTGCTGCCTGGGAAGGAAAGGCGCAGACACACCGCGCCGGCAGACCTGGGCCCGCCCGGGGGTCCGGGGTCCCGGGAAGGCTGGTTCCAGGCACAGGGTCCGCCCGCACGGCCCGCCCTCGAGCGAAGGGCTGAGGAGCGGGCCGCCTTTCCGGGAGTGCCCGGAGGAGATGAGCCCCCAGGGAAGGGCCGGCCAGAAATAGTCCCCGCAGCCCTGGACACGGCCGCCCCAGCCCCGGCTCCCGAAGTCCAGCCGGGCCTGTCAGCGGCCCACGCCCCAAGGTGGGGGATTCCCAGCTCTGCTCCCACCCGGCGGGTGAGGAATTCGCGCGTCACCGCGATGAAGTCACCGCCGCCGCTACCCCCACGCCCAGGCGGGGCGCACGGCCCGCCCACTCGCACCGGGCGGACAGGAGGGCACCGGTGTTCGCGCAGAGCGTGGGGTGCTCGGGAGGAGGCCCCGGCCCGCGGGGGCCGCCAGCACCGTCCGGAGACCCGGGAGGCGCCTTGCCCTCGCCTGGCGCACCCGCGGCCCGCCGGGCCTCCGGGCACTCGGCTACCCCGGTAGGAGCCTGCGGGGCTGCCAGGCGCGCAGCTGCTCCCGGTCGTCGGCGCCCGGCGGTGCACTCACCGGCCACGCGTCCGAGTCCGGCGGGCGGCGGGGGCGGCGGGCGGCGGGGGCGGCGGTGGCGGCTCGGAGCACAGAGAAGACGCAGCCGGCCGGGGCCTGCGACCGAGACGCGCGGGGCCGCCCCGGGCCCCGCCCCGGGACCGCAGGCCCCGCCCCCGGCCGGCGACGCAGGCGGGTCCGGACGGCGCTCCGCGCGCGGGCGGGGCAGCAGCCCCGGCGGGGCCTGGGGGCCACCGGAGGAGGCCGAGGCCAGGCGGACTGCGGCCCGAGCGCGCTCGCCTCGGGAGGAGCGGGGGCTGCGGGGGTCGCCGGGGCAGACGCGAGCCGGCCCGGGGGAGGACCTCGAGGTGCGGTCAGGGGCAGACAGGGGCCTCTCTGGGAGCCGCGCGGAGGACGGCTTGCGGGGAAGGCCTGGGTCACGGCGTGAGAGGGTCCAGACAGGAGGGTGTCTCCTGGGAGTGGTGGGGAAAGGCTCGGGAACGAGGGCAGAGGCTGCGACCGGCTGCGCTGGGGAGCTAGAGCAGAGTGGCCGCAGCTCAAGGCGGCGCCGTCGGTGGGGACAGCTCTCCCCAGACAGTGGGCGGCCCTTGTCCCCTGCTCCCTGCCCCAGGCTCGGGCTGGCAGGGCTGAGGGGCACCGGGGACAGCTCAGGCCCACCCCCCACCCCGGGCCTCAGAACTCTAGTGGGCTGAACTAGCCCACCCAGGGCTGTGTAAGGACTGGCATGGGGAGGGGGTGGCCCTGGAGGCTGGGAGTGGTCAGGGCACCCCGCCCACCGCTTCCTAGCCAACTGGCCTCAGTCCCTTCGTCCGTACAACTCTGATGGACGGTGAGGGCTTGCGGACATGGCCAGTGGACACACAAGGACAATGGATGCCTGGTGCGTGTGCCTCCCAAATTCTACAGTTCCCACACACACGGGAGGCCGAGGAGAACGAAGTCAGTGGACTTTATTCGGAGGAAGGGGTTTTCCGCTAGTTTTGATGCGCTGGGGATAGGATGAGGACCGCAGGGAGGGACATCAGTCCCTGACCCCCCAGGTTAGTTCCTTCATGTCTGCAAGTCGGGCAGGCCGGGCAGCTCAATGGGGAGAGCCCTCTGCCACGCCGAGTCGCCTTCAAGGGGTGGCTTCTCCAGGTAGCCAGGGGAGGCCCAGCGAGTCAGTCAGGCTGGTCAGCGGGCACTGGGCAGGTGGCCGGACCCACGTCTGGGGGGGCGAGCCCAGCTACTGCAACAGCAGCAGCAGGGGGCGCCCAGCAGGGGGGCCGAGCTCAGAGCCCCTCTGCGGCCGCTGCCCAGCCGCTGGGCCTCACAGACGTCCCTCTCGTCTCGGAGCCGCGTGTTCAGCTCCCTGGGGAATAGGAGTCCACAGGCTCTGAGGGGTCTCAAGAGGAAGCACGCTCGGGTGGGGGACGCGGGCACGGAAGGGCTTCCTCACGGTAGGGGGACGGTGATGGGGGCTGGGTGGGAGCCGGCGGCGGCCGGACCCCTTCCGGACGCACCTGAGGAGCTCCAGTTGCCGCAGGAGGCTGAGCTTCTCTTTCTGCATGTTCCTCGAGACTGCGACCACGTCTCTGCAGGACGGAGGTGGTGATCCGGGTGCAGGAAGGCGACTCGGGGTGCCCCACGGCCCCCTGGAGGACCCCGCCCCACAGAGACCCCAGAGGCGGGGCTGCATCCGGGGGCGACGGCAGCCCGGAGCTCCAGGCGCGCCCCTCCCCGGGGCCCGCCCCCGAGGGCCCGGCCCGCCCCCAGCACCGTTGGGCTTGCTCGCGGCGGCCCTGCGCGTCGCCCTCTAGTCTGCGGAGCTGCTCCTGCGCGCCCTCCAGTTGCGTCCGCAGCGCCTCGTTGGCCAGCCACAGCTGCGCGTTCTGCGCCTGCGCCTCCAGCTGCTCGGAGGTCCGGGCCTGCAGCTGCTGTTCCAGCTGGGGGAGCGGGGGATCGAGGCTGGAGAGGGGCCCCCAAGTAGCCAGAGAATGCGTGGGGGACAGCGGGGCTTGGGCCTGGGCTGGGCCGCCATGCACCCCTCCGCGCGGCGGCCGCTCACCTCCCGCTGCAGCAGCCCCGCGCGCTCCAGCTCCTGCTCGCGACTCTGCAGCTCCAGCTCCAGGTGGCCTCTCCGCTCCTCCCGGGGGAGGCCCTAGGACGCGCGGGGACACCTGAGCCCCCGCGGGCGGCAGGGGCGCGGGTGGGACCAGTTCCGTCCAAGAAGGCATCCCCGGGGAGACCCGCGCTCCGGGGCTGGGCCCACCTGATCCCGCAGGCGCTGGCGCTGCTCGCGAAGCTGCTGCTCCATCTCCTCGTACAGACACCGCACTTCCCGCTGGTGCTCGCTCTCCCGCCTTCGGGGAACCGCGGGGGGGACGGCTGCTTAGAGCCTGCCCGCACCACAGCCAGGAGCCCCTCCGGCAGCCCCCGGACTCCCAGCCCTCACCGCCGCAGCGCCTGCTCCAGGCCGTCCCGCTCTCTGGCCGCCTCCTCCAGGCAGGCTGAGGCGCGCATCAGAACGTCCTCGAAGGAGCCCAGCAGTTCCGGCCGCTCATGCTGCAGCCGGGTCCAGAGCGTCCGAATTGCCCGCTGCCTGGAGGGGGGGCGGGTAGGGGCTGAAGTCGAAGTGAGGACTCCCCCACCCTGAAGGGTAAGCCCGCAGAGGCCCCTGTAGCCTTGGACAAACAGGGCGTCCTCCTCTGGGCGCTCTCGTCCCTGCGGGGCTGGCCTGGCCAGGAGGTGGGTACACGTGGGGCTGTGTCCTTGTGTACCCAGGGATGTGCCTGTGCTGGGTGCAGCCGTGACTGCTGACTCCAGAAATGCAAATTCTGTGGGAAATCACGCCCGGCCCACAGTAGTGGCAGCTGAGAGGGCCGGACCCAGTCTGGCCGAGGGTCCCTGCCTGGAAACAGGTGTGCAGGCGACCTGGACAGGCCGCGCGCAGGTGGACCAAGCAGTGGAGGGTGCTGCGGTCAAGCCAACATGGACGTACTCGCCCAGGACCCGGGCCACCCCCAGCTGCTCCAGCGTCGAGCAGAGCAGCTCCTCGTCGTCCTCCACGGAGCCCCCAGCGCCTCGCACATCCGACCAGCCCGACTCAAAGGTCTCCTCTGGAGCCTGGGAGGGGGTGGGCTCCACCCCCACGAACTTGCCTGCAGGCGTGGGAGGGAGAGTGTCACCCCCCACAGCTCAGCCCACCGCCCCCTCACGTATCCTGCCCATTCTCTGAGCCTGGTTTCCTGTTTTTCTTCCTTACTCTGGTCCGACTCCCGTCCTGGGAATGGGAGGTGACAGCTGGGCTCAGGCCAGAAGGAGGCACGCCTGGCTCCCAGCCCTAAGGGATTAGGCTCCGGGAGAGGGGTGGGAGCCGGCGAGTACACCACCGCATCTGGAGGCTCCCCGTGGGGTCTGTGTGTGCCCCGGCGGGAGGCCACCATGGGCGCGGGCTGCTGACCTGTGGGCCCCAAGTCACACGTGCCAGCGGGCTGGGGGTGGGGCTCAGGGGCCGGGCTCACCCAGGCCGAGGCAGAACTCCCGAGCGGTGAGGAAGCCGGTGTGCGCCTGGTCCAGGCTTTCAAACACAGCCTCCAGCTGTTCGGGCGTGAGGGGCAGGTCGCTCTGCAGGCCCTGGCGGGGCAGATGGCAGGGCTGAGTGGCCAAGGTCAGCCTCGGGGGCGGGCGGCTTCTGGGGGCGGGGGCTCACCTGCAGGTCGTGCCGGGTGATGAAGCCCTTGGCCTCCTTGTCACACAACAGGAACAGCTCCTGGGCCTGCTCCAGCATCGTGGCCGGGGGCCCCGGGGTGCGCCCCTGCTCCCACCTTTCCTCTTCCTGGGCCTGCCCAGCCCCGGGCTTCCCGGGGCTGGCCATGGAGGTGGGCTCAGCCTTCGGTGGCCTGAGCAGAGCTGAGAAGAGACGAGAGGAAAGGAGAAGGGCAGGCAGAGCGGGTGCGAGGGCTAAGCGGGAGCGGTGGGCACCCAGAGGTGGGGCGCAGAGGAGCCTCCCTGCCCCCATGGGAAGGGGGAGAGGGCCTGGCAGAGGGGCCGCCAGGGGGCGTGTGGCCCAACTGCAGGCAGTGGCGCCGGCGGGCGGGGGCCTGGGTGGAGCGAGGCAGGCTCCTGGCCACCCTCGAAGTCGCAGGTGCAGGAGAGGCTGCATTGGCCGGGGGGCTGCTCTAGATCTTGTGACAGAAAATGACGTGGGGGCTCGCGGGGGGGGAAAGTGCTCGGCTGAGGGAACGGTCAGCCGCAGAGGACTTGATCACGTCCTGCCGACCTGGGCACAGGGCTGACCAGGCCGGGCCAGTGGGAGTACCAGCCCGTCCCGGCTGCTCTCAGCGCCGACCCTGGGCCCCGCCTCCTGCCAGCTGGCGGGCGGGCTGGCTCCGCCCTCCCCGCCCGCAGCCCCTCCCACCGACCTGGGGCCCCAAGGAGGGCAGGTGCAGGGTCCAACCCGGGCCTCGAGGCCTTCCAAGGCCCTTGTCGGGAACCCCAGGGTCTAGCCTAGCAGCCTTTCCTGCTGGCACCATGCCGGCCACCACACTGGCCTCCTTTCCCGGGGGGTGCCGTGCCGGCTCATCAGACCACCTGTCGTTCCCACAAAGCCCTGACCCCTGAATTTCCGGAAACCAACCCCCAGTGTGGGATCACCCCCCGACCTGGGACCCTGGGGTCATCGCGCCTCAATCCAGGACTGTGATTCTCCCCCCGACCCATATTCTTGGGAGAGGGGGACGACCGATAAAGGGGGCGGGCCTGAGGAAGGGCGGGAGAAGGGGACGTGGGCGGAGACCACTCCCCCAGCGCCGGATCGCCACCCCCCGGCGCCGGCACGCCACCCCACCAGCGGCTCCCTGGCTCCCTGGGACCCGAGGGCCGTCCCAGCCGGAAACTGAGCTGTGTCCCGGCCGCGAGCGGAGAGGGGAGGACTCCTGAGCCCCCACGCCCTGGGTCCCCAGTCTGCCCTGCCCTTCGCCACCGCGCGCCCCCAGGGACACCGGAGTCCCTGGGCGTGATATGCAGGGATCCGTGCACCCTGTGGCGACCTGGGGGGCGGGTGTGGAGGTACGCGGCCAGTGCAGGCGGGGGGACGCGCCAGGCGTCTGCCTACCTGAGAGTTTCACCGCCACACCTGCGCGCACTGGGCTGTCCTCCCGCCAGTACCGAGACCCCGGCAGGGCCGGCCGGGCGGAGCCGCCGCCGCTGTCGCCGTGTCCCCGCCGAGTCCCCGCCTCTCGGCACTGCCCTGTAGCCCGGCACTCAGCCCGCTGCCCGCCCCTGCGTGCAGCCCCCGACCCCCAGGGTCTGTCCTGCCCGAGCCTGAGCTCCTGGTGGGGTGGAGACGACCCCGGGGACATTTCCTGCAGAGGGCCAAGGCCGGGGTGGGGGGCAGTCCTCGGGATCCCGGTTTCAGGCGACGGGGAGCGTGCAGGAAAAACCAGGCAGGAAATAGACCAAAATATTTTCAACGGTTATCTCTAGGAGTGGCGTGACTTTCCTCTCTTCCCTATGCTTCTCCAACATGCTTTTCCCATTTTTTTAAAACAGTAAACGAGTAGTGTACTACAACATGGTATTTAAATCAGCGCCTTAGAGGCCTGTGTGTGAGGGGAGAGACTGGGGGCTGGCAGGAGGGCCCTGTCTCAGCAGACACCCCAAACCCTCCGTGCGGCACAGCCTTGACTGCGGCTCCTGTTGGGGGGGCTGCCAGATGTGCTGGGTGGGGCCTGTGTGTGACCTCCTTGTGCAGGGAGACCACGCCCGCTTCTGCACAGGGGTCCCCCTCCCAGGTCCCGGCCTGGCCCTGCACCCACCTGGAGCTGGCCTCACGGGGCCCTCCTGGCAGCGCTGGGGGCTGGAGGCCTCCGCTCCCCCAGGGATCCTGCTGAACTAGAACCGGCTGGGCCTACGGGACGGGACCTGGAGACCAAGGGGTGGCCCCTGGCACAGGCGCACGGGGACCTGCCAAGCCGGCTCTCCCGGTCGCAGCCCCAGCCCGGCCGTTATTGTTGGCTGGGGGCTGCGGTCATGGGGAAGCACGGAGGGCAGGCGCGGGCAAACCCCCAGCAGGAATCAGCTTTGGACCGCCAGCCAAGCGCCCTGCTCCTCTCAGACACCCCCCTCGTCCCATGGGCCCTTGTGGTCACCAAGGGGGCTGGCCGCATTCCCCTCAGACTGCCCAGGCAGGGCAGAGGAGGCCTCGAGAGCATATCTCACCCACAAGACCCAGCCCCCCTCACCACACCTGCTCCCTCCTATATTCGGGCAGGAGGCTGGGTACACTGTCGGGGGCGGGAAGGCTCCTGATGACAGGGGCAAGACCCACACCCCCACAAGCCTGGGGCCAGAGGCCCACCGTGGAGCAGCCCCCCGCTGCCCACCTCTCCCCTGCGCTCAGCTGGGCAGCCTCCACAGCCATCCAACCGGTTAATCATCCCACACCCCCAGGACACCATTAAGTTCTAAACTAAACAGTTCTGTTTTTATTTTGCGAGGATCTTGATCCCAAATATTTTCATTGGCCCTTGGAAAGCTGTGCCCAAGGGTCCCAGCCAGAGGCGTGGGCGGCAGCCTAGGAAACCCTCAGTGCTTTGAGGGGGAGCCCCAGAGCTGGCTGGCAGGCCCTGAATGCCAGGCTAGAGGCACACAGGACCCCAGGAATCCCTGGCCTGAAGCTGCAGAGACACGATGCAAGGGGGGCAGGCGGCAGGGCTGGGGGGCGCCACACACAAGTGAAGGAGGCAGGGCTGAGCTGTGGCATTTATTACATCTGCTTTGGCAAAAATAAATAATTCTTCACACACATTCTTCAGAAACATGAAAAAATGTGGCCGGTGGAGCAGGTGCAAAGTTCTCAGGAGTAATACTGCGCTCACAGGTGGGGGCACCGGGCAGGGGACGCAGGGGTGGCGGCCCCAGCTCGCTGGCCTGGAACCAGGGCGGGTCCCCGAGGGGAGGTTAAGGCACAGGCAAGGGGCCCCTGCGGCCCTGACCGTGCAGCGGGTGAGCCGCGGGTGGACCGCAAAGCCCCCCTGGGCAGCGTGAGGGCCCCAGCTCCTCAGTCTGCAGGGGGATGGAGAGGGGCTGCGGAGGGGAGCTCAGCCGGCCGCGGGGCCCCGCCTCACGGGGCAGGGACACTGGGGGGCCCGGCCCTCAGCACGGGCCCCGCGGCTGGAAGGCCAGGGCCCTGGGCCCTCAGCAAGGGGGTGAGCCCGGCGGGGGCTGCGGGGGCGCGGGGGCCGCGCCGGCGGGGGCGCGCATGCGCAGGGCGTCCGGCGGGAAGGCCACGTTGGTGCAGAAGAGCCCGAGCAGCAGCTGCCGCTGGCACTCCTCCCACTTGGCCAGCGCGTCCGCCAGCGACAGGCTGGTGCGCATCCAGCTGGGCAGCACCTCGCTGTAGGCGGCGCAGGACAGCGGCACGGACGGCAGCGAGCGGGCGCGGCGCAGCGCCGCCTGCTCCGACAGGCTGCGGGAGGGCAGGAGGGAGGGGCGGTGGGCTCGCGTGGGGGTCGCCCCAGAGGCTGCGGGCCGGCGTGGGCACGGCGGCAGGGGCTCACCTGGAGGGCAGGTGGCTGCCCAGCTTCCTCTTGGCGCGCATCATCAGGTACTGGCAGATGCTGCCCGTCTGCTCCTTCATCCACCGGATGTCCTCGGGGACGTCGGGCAGCCACTCAAGCAAGCTGGGGCAGGGCGCAAGGCATGGGCTCAGGGACCGCGGCCAGGCCTGGCTCTGGGGCCCGACCTGGCATCTCTGCAGCGTCTTAAACCAGCCGTCTCTTTCTCTCCTTGTGTGCCCACCACCCAGGGATGACTCCCAAGTCCGTCCTGGAGGCCCGCCTCCTGCTCCTCACCGGATGGTGAAGGACACCGCGCTCTCCAGGGGCAGAGTGTAGGGCACCATCATGGCTGTGGCCAGACGCACGGGCAGCATGTTGGAGAGCGTGGTCAGCAGGTCCGTGGGCTCCATGCAGGCCTCCAGAAGGGCTGTGGGTGCAGGAGGGCGGTTGGTTGGTGGCAGGTCGGTGGGGAATGCGGAGCCCAGGACCCCTCTACCCCCTCCCCCGCGCACCCTCATTGAGCCTTGAGGGCAGGTGCTCCAGGATGTGATCCTCCCTGGGTGGAGGCAGGTGATCCTTCCCAGCAGTCCTCTCCATGGCCACCGCCCCCTCCCCTGCATCTGCATCCTCGGGAGCAGGGGGCTGGCTGGGGGGCAGCGCCAGCAAGGGGTTGGGCCGGTTCAGGAGGCCTGGGTGGGGAGGACGTGACAGGCCATCAGCGGGACTGCGGCCGCCTGGCCCACAGGGGACGGCCAAGCAGAGCCCACCCAGCCCCGGGCAGCCCGCGCACCGTTCCGCCGCAGGAAGCGGAGGCCATCCCTGTAGCCCTGTTTGCACATCTCTCGAAGTACCTAAGGCAGGGGGAGGCATAAACTGGGGCAGGGGGTCAGGCACACCCTGTTCTGCCCCCTGGGGTCCCCGGGGTCCCTGCACCATCCCCCTACCCCACCCCAAGCTAACTTGAATCCAGAGCCAGATCCAGGATGGACAGAGGCTGGACGGGTTGTGGGCTATCGCCAGGAGAGGCCCCCGGGCAGTTGTCCCCCGTGCCGGTGACGAGGGCGGGCCTCACCAGGGGCTCGGGCGGGAACAGGGCCTTGGAGAGGCGGTAGAGGTTGCGCAGGTTGAACTGGATGCTGGTGTTGGTGACTCGGAGCTCGTGGATGTTGGTGGAGCTGTCCTGCGGGCAGATGTCACTCTCGCCCGAGAAGGGGGACACCGTGATGGTGCTCTTGAGCTCGTAGAGTGGCAGGTTGTCTGAGATGCCGCCGTCCACATAGCGCTGCGGCGGGGACACCGGGTCACACAGGGAGGGCCCGGCAGGGGGCGCAGACGGCCCTTCCCTGCGGCCATTTCACCTGCGCCTTTCACCCACTGGGCACTGGCCGCCGAACAGATGGCCAGACTGTGGGGCTGGGGAGAACAGCCACCAGAAACGCGCAGCCGCGCGGGGCTGGCCGGCTCTTGAGTAACTGGGGAAGTGAGGCCACCGACGGGGGTTGGGGCACAGATGGCGCTCCTCCCCACACTCTGGGGAAGTGAGGCGACAGGCCGGCAGGCGGGCGGGGCTGGGGGCACTCATCCCACCCCCCACGCAGGAGCTGACCTGCCACCCTGGCAGGGCGCCCAGGGGATACTCACCACCCCCTGGAGGGACGGGGGGATCAGGCCGCAGTACACGGGGATGAAGGTGCTGCAGACATTGGCCTGGAGGGTGGGGACAGAGAAGGGGCAGTGAGCAGGGGCCTCGGGGTTCCTACTGTGCCCCAGTGTGGCCCGCGGGGCCCACCTGGATAAGCTCCTCTTTGGAGTTGAAGTGGGTTATGATGACGTTCTCGCCATCAGAGACACGGGTCAGAGAGATGCCCAGGCGGCCACTGGCATGCTCGTGGCAATCAGCAGGCAGAGTCTTCAGCAGGCAGCCCCGGATGGTCTTCACCAGGTTGAAGGAAGGGTGCAGTGGGCCCAAGAACCGCTTCCGGGCCTCCTTGGACACCTCGATGATGTTGGCGCCAGCCTCACCTAGAATAAAAGGGCCGAGAGTCGGGCCAGCACTCCTGGGCTTCGCACCTTCCCCAGGGCTCCGTGCCCAGGGACCACGGCACAGACTCAAGGCGGCCCTGTCCACCCCGGAGGAGCCTCTGTGTCCATGGAGCCTGGCCCACAACTGGGACACCTGTTCCTGGGAAGAGAGGGGCTCCTGGGAGGGCACAGCTGAGGCCACGGCCTGCCCTCTGCCCAGAATTTCGCAATTCTCTCCCTGATCCATGAATCACAGAGCCTGGCCTGGCCTGGCATCCAGCCCCGCCAGGAAGGATAGAAGCCACAGGCTCAACTCTGAGCAGCCTCAGCCTTCATCCACTTGGCCAGATCCAGATCCACAGACCCTAGTGCCTCCCGGGGGCATGAAATCAACTCGCATCCCATTGTAGCCCCTCCACATGGCTCTGGGGGCCATGGGCACTGGCCAGGGACAAAGCTGGAGTGGGAGACGGCCGGGAGTAGTCAGGAGGCAGGAAGGCCCCGGAGGCGCTAGGATCACCACTGGGGTCAGGAGTGCAGCAGGGTGGAGGCTCCAGCTGCCCAAGACCACTGGCATTTGTGAGAAAGGTTTCTTGGGAGTGTGTGTTAGGGGGAGGCGCCATGGAGCTATGTCCTCAACAAGGTACCACGGACCTAGGGGTGTCCTGGGACCAACAGGGGGTTTGAGGGGCACCGGGCGGAGGCCGCCTGGAAGGGAAGGGGCGGGGCCACTCTGCTCCTCCCCCCCCCAACCTCTCCGGGCGAAGGTCGCCGGCAGGGGGCAGGAGAGAACCCTGGACAGGCTCCTGCTGGGCCAGGCATTCCAGAAGCTAATGACCCCTCTGTCACTTAGGCTGCCTAAGTGACCTCCGTGTGCCGTAAACATCACTGGCAAGGGCCGCCGTAAGAGTGTGGGTGGAGGAAGCCACCCATACTGGGACTTCAGTCTCCACGCGCCTCTCGCCCCATGGAGGGGGCAAAAACGTCTCGCAGCAGCCACGGACCCGGGCCCACAGTGGGCGGTGCGCCAGGAGCGAGAGAGCCGGAGAGAGCTTGTGTTGGCCAGGCCCAGGACTGACCTGCCAGGTCCTCCTCCAGGAGTCCTCGGGAGGCACCAGGCCACAGTGCCCAGACGCTCTCTCAGAAGCCAACTCCATACCTGGCCCCGGGGCCACGGCAGTCTGGAATGCCGGAGCCCCAGAACACAGTGACCGCTGGCACCCGGTCTTACGCCCGGGGCAGGCGGACGGCCTAGGCCCCACCCCGACTCTCGAGGTCCCGCCCACGAACTACTTTCTCTTTCCAATGAAATAACTCCTGCTGCACCTGCCCGCCCCCCAACCTTTGCGCCCGAGAGGCGGGCCCTGGGCGGCAGCCTCGGCCCAGAGGCGCACCGGGCCCTACCCCAACCCCCGGCACCCTTGGAGCAAAACAAGGCAGGCCCCGCCCCTGGCTGGCGCCCGGAATTGGACCCTCGGCCCGAGTCCCGGGTAGAGACCCCTCCCACCTCCCCACGGTGACGGAAGGGGCCGCTCCACGCTCGCGAGGGGCATCTGCCCAGCCCCCCCGGCCCCCTTACCCAGGCAGGCCCCGGTGACCAACGCCGTGGCGGTGAGCGCCCCGGCCGAGGCGCCGTAGATGTGCGTGGCGTTGGCCACCAGGAAGGGCGCGTGCTCGCGGAGGCAGGAGGCCACGCCGATATGGTAGACGCCGAGGAAGCCGCAGCCCGCGAACGAGATGTTCCATGTAGTCTCCTTGGGGAACATCGTGGCGGCCCGCCGGGCTCCCGGGCTCCGCAGGCCGCCCCGTGCGCCGCGCGCTCGCCGCTCGCTCTGGAGCCGGGGCTACACCGGCCGCTGGCCCTCGGTCGCTGTGGCCCGGGGTCTCAGCCGGCGGAGCTGGGCACTGCGCGGAGGCTGCGATTCTAGCGGGGGGCGGGGCGGAGCCGGCTCACGCGGGCCTATCGGGGAGCGCGGGGAACGGCCGCGCCCCCGACTCCGAGGCCACGCCCCTCCAGAGGCCCCGCCCTCCCCGGAGCCCGGCTTCGAGACCCCGCCCTCGGCTCGAGGCCACGCCCTCCCCGGAGCCCGGCTCCGAGACCCCGCCCTCGGCTCGAGGCCGCGCCCTCCCCGGAAGCCCACCTTGACCCGGAGACCCCGCCCGCTGTCCAGCCCCCTGGAAGCGACCACCCGCGGCCCTGCCAAAGTAGCCGGGCCGGGCCGGGACGGAAGTACACGTCCCCACCTCCCGCTGCCTTCCCCCGCCCCCCACCACCGTGGAAGGCGGAAAGGGGCGGACGGGGGCCCAGAGGCGTGGGTACGGCGGCGCTCAGGCCCGGGACGTCGGCATCTGAGCTGGACACCCGGGAGCGGAGGGCGCTGCTGTCCAGGCAGCATCCCGCCTCCGTCAGGCGTAGGCCTCCGCCCGCTCGGGACACCGAGGAGCCAGGGACCTGAAGGACCCACCGACTCATCCCCAGAATGACCCGTAAGCACACAGGGCTGCGTGCAAACCACAGTTTGCAGAGAGAACACCGGGTCTCAGCCCCCAGCAGACCTCCCGGCCCGGCCAACTCTACCTGAGCACTGAGTTGGTTTCCACCCGCCTCCTGTCCCAGCTCCTCAGGCTGTGGGGTCTAATGCGGGTGACTCCAGCCCTGACCCGCCCTCACTAATTGCCCAAGCAGATGCTGGTAACGTCACCCTCCCACCCCCTTCCGCATTTTTCTCCAGGATTGCAGGGCAGGGCTAGCTTGACTTGTATCCAGAGACCAGCCCTGCACCTCACTTGTTTACTGGCTCTGTCCCGTCTGACTCTTTTTCTGACTCCATGGACTGCAGCCCACCAGGCTTCTCTGTCCACGGGAGTTCCCAGGCAAGAATACTGGAGTGGGTTGCCTTGTCCTTTTTGGGACCTTCCGGACTCAGGGTTCAAACCCATGTCTCCTGCATTGGCGGGATTCTTTACCGCTGAGCTACCAGGTCACCCGGCACCTCACTCCACCTCCCAAACAAGGGGCTTACCTGTGCTGAAGGCAGGGGTGCATGTCACCCCTGACATTTGCTCCCCAGGCAGGAGTTTGGTTCAGGACCCAACCTGGGGCCACTCCCCAATCAAGCCCAGGCAAAGCCAGAGCAGGGCTTCCCCAGGACAGGGCCATCTGGCATCATGCCAACCAGTCCTCAGCTCCAAGTCACCCGTTCTTGGCATGTGTGCCTGGCATGGGAGCCTGCCCCAGTAGAGCAGTGAGCAAAGTCAGCAAGACCAGCCCCACTTGGGGAGGGGGTTGGGCTGCAGTGGGAGAGAGTGTTCCCACAAGGTCAAATAAGGACTGAGAAGGGTGAACCATGGGAAGGCGAAGGGCCCTGGGTGGGAGGAGGGGAGGGCAGGGCTGAGGGCGTCTGACTTAGAACCCCGAATGCTCTGGATGGAGGTACAGCACAGGATTGGGGTGCCTGAGCGCTTGGGGAGGCTGCTGGACACAGCAGGAGATGAGGGGGGACACAGTGGAAATGGAACAGACCTCAGGGGGTCACCAGGGTGGGCCACCAAGGAGGAGCTGGACACGGTGAGCTCAGCCAGGGGCCTAGGAAGGCTGTCCCCACAGCCTGCTGTGGGAGGCCAGCATCCGGGCCTTTTCTGAGGGAATGAGGCTGTGCCGCCCCAGTGCGGGGAGACCTCTGCTCCCATTTCCACACACTAGCTGACTTGTTTTGGGTACATAACCCTCCTTTAAGGCCCCTGGGACCAGGAGTTCTGGAGCCAGGAACATTGAGCCCTTCCCAGAATCCTGCCTGTGGAGTGGGAGGCGGACCTGCCCCTTCCCCCATCAGTACAAATGAGAATCCCTGGGACTTGTTGAACCCCAGGCAGGGGTCCTCTGGCCCTACAGGGCTCTTTTCTTCAGCGGTTGAGCCTAGGATTGTGACTTCTGCCCCTGGACGCTGGGTCCACTCCTCTGAGGGGGGCCCCAATACCTTAGCCTTAGACCACAGCCCCGGGTCAGCTGTGTCCCTAGGCACACAGAGCCCCCCAGCCTCCACAACCCAGACCTCTTTCCCTTACTGTGGCCCTCACCCCCGTCCAAGCCCCCACTCCTCAGGGCAGCACCCCTTGCCCTGGGGCCTCTTCCCGAGGTCCCCGCCCCTCTGCTCCACAATCTCCTATGCTGCACTCACCATTCTCCTCTGAAATTGAGCCCACAGCTCCATAAAGGCCTACTGCATGCAGGGTGAGCTCCGAGCACTTACCCACCACAGCACAACCTTCAGAAAGGCAGAGGATCTACTGGGTGGCCTGGCATTAGCGGGCAGAGGCCCAAGGCCTTGGCAGTGAAGACTGCCAACAGCTACAGGGCCAGGATAGTGAAATGAAGAATTGATGTTTTCAACTGTGGTGTTGAACACTCTTGAGCATCCCTTGGACTGCAAGGAGATCCAACCAGTCCATCCTAAAGGAAATCAGTCCTGAATATTCATTGGAAGGATTGATGGTGAAGCTGAGACTCCCAATAGTTTGGTCACTTGATGAAAGGAACTGACTCATTGGAAAAGCCCCTGAAGCTGGCAAAGATTTAAGGCAGGAGAAGGGGATGACAGAGGATGAGATGGTTGGATGGCATCACCAATTCAATGGATAGGAATTTGAGTGGGCTCCAGAAGTTGGTGATGGACAGGGAGGCCTGGTGTGCTGCAGTCCATGGGGTCGCAGTCGGACACGACTGAGCGACTGAACTGAACTGGGCAGTGAGAGGGCCTCTGCCCTCTGCCCCATATTCTAGGTCAGAACCTGGCAGAAGGGGCATGGGCAGGCCTGCCACTAAAGGACCTGAAGAGCACGTGGCCAGCACTGCTGTCTGCAAGCCACTTCCACATCTGCCCAGCAAAGGTAGTGGCCACCAGACAGCTGGGGACACTGAGGCTCTGAGCAGCTGCATGACCCGAGTTGCTCAGGAGCTAAGGTGGAGCTGGGGTGCTGACTCGAAAAAGGCCAGGAGTCCTACAGCGGAATCCGGTTGCACCACGTCCCCTTGTGTAACTGAAACCACTCCATCTGATGGGAACTGCTGGCCTCAACTGGAGGCACCCGCCTCAGAGAGCAGAGGCCACCCTCCCCAGCTTAGGAAGCTTTTCTGGATGGGGAGTCCCCCGAAAGCCTTATTCCCTCCAAGACCCTGGCAGTCCTCAGGAGCCGCGACAATGTCCAAGGAGGAGGCTCAAGGCTTGGCCATACTCAAGACCCTCAGGAAGTACCCCCTCCCAGGCTACCCACTCCTGGCTCTTCAGACTCCACTGAGCAAGGGTCCTGGTTCATCCCCGAACGAGACAAGAGACCACACTAACAAAGCACTCACAGATAACTTAAGAAATACATAAAAAGGGTTTTATTTGCAGGGAAGCGGGACTCTAGTCAAACAAGCCAAAGCCCATGTCGTCATCTGACTCCTCTGACTCTTCCTTCTTCTCCTCCTTCTTCTCCTCTGCTGTGGGGAGAAAGTGTGGCGAGCTCAGTCGCACTGCAGGCCACACACCTGGCAGAGACAGACCCCAGGGCGTGGCACCAACAGCTCCTGAACCTCCACTTACCTGCGGCTGGAGCAGAACCGGCAGCAGGTGCTGCGGATCCTGGGGCAGCAGAGACGGCCACAGCCCCGCCCGCGGGCACACTGGCCAGCTTGCCGATACCTGCAGAGACCCAAGGGGAGGTGAGCCCAGAGCAGGTGTTCCACCTGAACGTCATCTCAAAGTGAAGAGACACTGTCCAGCTCGTTAGGGTCCATGTAAGATTCCCATTTTCCCAGACACTGGAACTCCCCAGCACACCTGTAGGTTCACAGCGCCCTAACCGGGAGGTAAGCTGAACAAACATGCTTACGAGCAGGCAGGTAAAACCCACCGTCCCAGTGTCCAGATCCTCAGCCCCAGCAGCAAGCTCACAGACAAGGCTGCCTTTGCCCTGTCATGGACCAACGGACAAAAACAGCTCCCCAAAAGCTCAACTTCCAATCAAGTCCAGCTCCAGCTGGAAAGGGCAGGGGCCTGTGGTCAGTCCTAGCCCCCCACAAAAGAGTGGTGAGGCTTGTTTACAGAATCCCACCGAGAGCACAAGCGCCCTGCTGCCCTGCCTGGGAGGTTGTCTAGAAGCGCCCATGGCAGAAGCCCATAGCAACCCTGCTCACTCCTCTGGGTAAGGCTTCTAGGGTGCTCTGGTCCACAAGCGAAGCCTGGCAGGTCACAGGCTGACCAGCAGGGATTAGAATGGACCGTGAAAACGAAAGCCTCAAACACGACCTCACCCTGGGCAATGACGTCCTCAATGTTCTTTCCGTTGAGCTCACTGATGACCTAGAGCAGATGAGAAGCAGGGTCACCAGAGGCCACCACCTCACCCCACCCCCCCGCTCCGCACCACAGTTATGACCCACTCGGGACAGGTAAGATAAGACACCCCACACGTGGAAACTAACTCCAAAACTTACTGCTGAAAAAAATGCAAAATGTCTGACTTTACACTCAATACATATCAAAATAACCTTTACTAGGTTGAGTGAGAGCTTCCCTGGGGGCCCAGTCAGGAAAGATTCCACCTGCAATGCGGGAGACCTGAGCACCATCCCTAGGTCGCGATGGACACTCCC
This sequence comes from Muntiacus reevesi, assembly GCF_963930625.1. Lineage (NCBI taxonomy): Eukaryota > Metazoa > Chordata > Mammalia > Artiodactyla > Cervidae > Muntiacus > Muntiacus reevesi. The sequence continues at coordinate 48,087,826 of NC_089253.1, forward strand.
CATGGACAGAGGAACCTGGGTGGGCTGCAGTTCATGGGGTGGCATAGTCGGACAGGACTGATGTATTTTTGACTTCCCTTGTAGCTCAATTGGTAAAGAATCTGCTAGCATTGCAGGAGTCCGCCTGCAATCCCTTGGAGAAGGAAATGGCAACCCACTCCAGTATTCTCGCCTGGGAAATCCCATGGACAGAGGAGCCTGACGGTCTACAGCCCATAGGGTCGCAACAGTCCGACACGACTTACCAAGTAAACCACCACCATGTTAAGTTCAAAAAAATAAAGTCAAGGTGGACTTGTTTTCACTTAAAAAAAAAAAAAGCTTACACGTGACTTGTTCCCACTGAGCCACGCTAACGTGGACTTGACTTCATCTCCATTTTTTCTCCCTTTGGGCTGTACCAGTACATTAGGGCAGTTCCGAAACCACATGGGCTGGCAAAGGCCTCCCACCAAACCCGCGGCAACCTACTTCCCTGGGTTGGGTAGGAGAGGGAGCCCCGTATGCGGAGTAGAGGGTCGGCGGGGTCTTCGGGCCCCTGCAAGGCGGCTACCTTGTTGAGCCGGTCGTCGTCTGCCTCGATGCCCACGCTGTCCAGGATCTTTTTGATGTCCTTGGCGCTAGGGGAGGAATTGCCCCCGAGGGCGGCCAACAAGTAGGAGGCAACGTAACGCATCCTAGCGCATGAGACAAGGACAACGGCGTTACGGGCGGCCTCGGGTCCCTGCGAGGTTAGTGCCGGGCCGCGCGGCGCCGAGGCCTGGCCCACGCCCTGCCCCGCCCGCCCCCCGCGGCACTCACGACCGCGGCCAGGCCCCGCGGCCCGACCCTCCCGGCCCACTCACTCAGCGGCGGCAGAGCAGCCTCGCGCGTGCGACCTCGGCAGCGTCAGGGACGGAAAGGAAAGCACCGGTGCTGGGGGCGGGAGTAATTCGCTACCCAGAAGCCTCGAGACTTGCGCTCGGCGCCCCGCGAGGGCGCCTCCTAGTGACGTCGCGAGATGCCTAGCCAATGAGGACGCAGGAGACGCCATTATCCCGTCTGTCGCGCAGCCGCCACCGCAAAGGCGGAAGGCAGTTCCGCGGCTGTCTTCGTGTATATAGTGGGGTGACTGCCGCCCGAGATCCCTGGGGGAAGTGGGGCTGAGAGAAGCGCGAGCCAGGACTGTAGCGTTTCTCTCCTCAGGGTTCCCAGGATGCCACGCGGCGCCTACAGCTCCCAGCATGCAGCGCGGCCTCCGTGCGCTGGTCGCTTCTCTGCAGGAGCGGCGGACGCGGCCGGCGAACTACAAGTCCCATGGTGCATGGCTACCGGAAGCACGGGGGCGCCGCTGCGGGCCGCACGTGGCCCGGCGCCGCTGACGGGGTGCGGCAGGCTACGCGTACAGGAGCCGGCTGTCCGGCCGGGCGAGCCGCCCCGAGCGTTCGCTCCGCGGAAGCCAGCCGCTGCTCCCCCCATCCCTAGTGCCACGGCGGGGGCCCCAGGTGAAGCTGGGAGGCTCTGTCACCGCCGCTCGGAGGAGCGGAGCCAGAACCGTCCACGCCCGTGTGACCCGCCCCCACCCGGGCCGTGCCCTCTCGGAAGTGACATCAGCTTCCCCGCGGACACAGCACACGTTCCTCGTTCCCTCCGTGTCGGGGACCTTGCTGCAGGCTGGCGTTAGTCCTGGGGGGGCGCAGGCCCGGTTCTGCTTCCTCAGAACTTAGGTTCTGGTGCGCGGACACAGAGTAGTTAAACGAGGCAGTCCTAACTGAGGTAAACCCTGAGCGAGGAGGGCTGAAGGGTGAGCGAGCGCCTGTTCTGCGAAGATCTGGGCTAGCATCAGGCCCCAGAAGTGAAGGCCTTGCTAAGGTGGCTGGAGATGGGTTCAGAGGCAGCAGGCAGCCCAGGCGGGCTCGTGTTAGGGCCAAGCCCCGATGTGATAACGCAGGCCCCACGGAAACCCCATTATATCGATGAGTGTCGGCAACAAAGGTTTTTTTGCCGAAGGTCACACAGCTGGGGTAAAGTGAGGAACACCATCTGGCAAGGATGGGACTGTTGCAGTCACACGGGAAAGTGGCCTGTTGTGTTTTTTTTTTAATGGTACGATAATACATACTGTAAAACCACTTTAATCATACAGTTTAGTGGCACTAGATGCGTTCACAATGACCATCACACTGCGTTCAACTGCAACCATCACCACAGTGTATCTCCAGAACTTTTTCCTCTTCTTGAATTCTAAACAATAAAACCCCATCCCTCTCCCAGCCCCTGGCTCCCATTTACTGTTTCTATGTTGACTGCTCTAGGGATCTTACATAAGTGGAATCATACAGTATTTGTCCTCTTGTGTCTGGCCTATTTCATTTAGTGTAATGCCCTTTAAAGTTCATTCACATTGTAACATGTGTCAGGATTTCATTACCTTTTGTTGCTCAGTCGCTCAGTCCTGTCCGATCTGCAACCCCATGGACTGCAGCATGCCAGACTTCCCTGTCCTTCACTAGCTCCCAGGGTTTGTTCAAACTCATGTCCATTGAGTCGATGCACCATCACTCATTACTTTTTAAGTCTGAATGATGTTCCTGCGTGTGTGTGTGTGTGTGTGTGTGTGTGTGTGTGTGTGTATTCTAGCAGCTATGTGGAAACTGAAGGGGGACTATGAGCTGGGGAGAACACAGGCCTAGCAGGAACTGCCCGTCCAGGTGGGAAGGATGTTGGTAGTTGGGGAGGGTGGCGGAAAGAGGGTACAGAAGTGTCATTTGGGGCAGAACAGGCTGGGGTGGCTGTGCATGTTCACAGGAACCTAGTCTGTGAGGTAGAAGGACCAGTTGGGAAGGCTTTCTGGAGAGACAGATCTGGTCCTTGACTTTGGCCTTCACCGAGTGGCCTTGGGCCACATCTGATCTCTCCCATCTCCTTTTCCTCCCTTGTGAGACGCTGAGAAAGAAGGAGGCAGCCTATGGGGAAGCCCGCTGGGGGCGGGGGGCTGGGAGGTGGCCCAGAGTGCTCCTGTAAGGTAGGGTCATGGAAGGTGGGCCCTGAGCTCTGCAGGGCCTGAGAGGCCTTTGGGGGCTGGCTGGGGACCTCGGTGCTGACCTCCGGTAGGAGGTGGGTGTGGGGCAGCAACTGCGATCAGCCCTCAGTACCCCCTGCAGCCAGAGATCGCACTAGTTCATTTTAACACGGGGGCGGGAATGCATAGCCAGAGCAGAGCGGGTCCAGAGCCCGAGAACCTCGGAGAGGTTGGTTTTGTGGCGCGAAAAGCGGGCCTTCCCGCGGGAAGGCCGGTCGCACAGACGCACGCCGGCCGACAGGAAGCTGAGTGCGGCGGGGCGGTCTGTCCGGCAGAGGGCGGGCAGGGCGGGCGGGACCCTGAGACCCCTGCCGGCGGACCTGGCCGGCGCGAGGCGAGCTTCCCACGCGGCCGGACCCGGAAACGCGCCGCCGGGAGCGCGGGTGACGCGCGGGCAGCGGGTGCGTCTAGGGGACGCGGAGGTTGGGGTCGGGGGGCTTACGGTGCGGTCTCTCCCCCAGGACACGCCCCAAGCGGTGGGGGCGGCGACTGCGCGGTGCACGGACCTCCCCTGCGGACTGAGGTGCGAGCTGGAAGTGGCGGGAGAGTCCTCCTCCAAGGGCCAGGAAGTGGGTCCCGTCCTCAGGACCCCCCTCGCGCTGCTCGGACAGACGCGGGCAGGATCACTCGTGTCCTTGCCTGGGCCACCGCCCCCACGTGGTAGATGAGAACCAGTGCCTCCGGTCGGAGCCGAGAAATGTGAAGGTTGGAGGTGGGACTCTGGTGCCCGGCAGGCGGCGTTGCGGGGGGTCTGGACGAGGAGTCCCTTGTCAAGTTTCTAGACTGGGGGTGTGAGGCCTCCCTCCCCCACTCCCTCAGCTTGTCCCCAAGCCCCTCTGCACTCACAGGTCTCCTGCCTGCCACCTTCCCAGCCCCAGGGAGTTCTCTTCCCCAGCCCATGTCAGTGACAGTCTGTCCAGCCTAGGCGTTGGACTCTGGACCAGCAGGCCTGGCTCCCTCCAGCCTGAGTCTCCCTTCCTCTGGCTGGGAGGACGCCCAGCCCACTCCTCCCCCTGACTCTGCAGCCTCTTTGGGCCCTGCCTGAGCAGGCCTGCCTGGCGAGCTGGGACATGTCTGGCCCCCGAGGACGCCTGGTGGGCGATGGCTGCAGTGGAGGCGGGGCTGGTGCCCGCGACGTCGGCCCCAGAAGATGCTGCGAGAGATGCTCCAGAGGCTGCGGGTGCAGGGCCGGAGGCGCCCCTGCTCCCAGCCGGAAACCGGCTGAGCCTGCACCTGCACCCCGGGGGCTGCCGCCGGCTGCTGCGCCTGTGCGCCCAGCAGGCCCCTCAGCTGCTGGAGGTGGACTTCCTGCAGCTGAGTGGCCACGAGGACCCTCAGCTGCTGGAGGCTGCCCTGGCCCGGCTGCCTTGGAGCCTGCCACACCTCCGCTCCCTGGTCCTCAAAGGTGAGCCCCCCCAGCCCCAGCCCTGGCCCAGCCTCTTTCCAGCTCCTGCCTCGGCTCCCTGGTCCTGAAAGGTGGACCCCGGCCCCAGCCCCAGCCCTGTTCCCTGCACAGCGCTACCCAGCCGTGCTCCCCCGGGAGGAAGCTGGCTGGGCCCGGGCTCCCGGACCCAGCAGCTGCACGGCGGTGTCTCCAGCAGACGCCAGGGCAGGTCTTTTTCCCGGGGTGGGTCACTGGTGGTGGCTGTCAGCTGAGATGAGGCCGCACCGTCTGTGTCTGCCTGCTTCACCTGCCGGTGGCTCTGCAGCATCTACCGTCTCTCTCTTGTGGTGGGGTTGGGGTGGAGCTCTGCGTGTCCACGCGCCTGTTTCCCTGGCCGGCAGAACTGAGCTCACCTGGGTCTCTGACTCTGAAGGCCACGTCTGTCTGCCTTTCCCCCATCAGGTGGGCAACGTCGGGATGCCCTGGGTGCCTGCCTCCGGGGGTCCCTCACCACGCTGCCCGCCAGCCTGAGTGGCCTAGCCCGCTTGGCTCACCTGGACCTGAGCTTCAACAGCCTGGAGACGCTGCCGGCCTGCGTGCCCCAGATGCGCGGCCTGGATGCCCTCCTGTTGTCTCGGAACTGCCTCGCAGAGCTGCCCGCCGCCCTGGGGGCCCTCCCATCCCTCTCCTTCCTCACTGTCACCCACAACCGCCTGCGAACGCTGCCCCCAGCCCTGGGAGCCCTGTCCAGCCTGCAGCGCCTCGATCTCTCTGGGAACTTGCTGGAGGCCCTGCCCCCTGAGATCGGAGACCTGGGCAGCCTGGCCGAGCTCAATCTGGCCTCCAATCGGCTGCAGAGCCTCCCCGGCTCCTTCGGTGAGTCGCGGCCCTGGTTCCCCTGGCCCAGTGGGGAGTGCCTGTGGGCCGCCGGCTGCCCTGCCCTCCTCCACAGCCGTCTTTCCTCCGCGGTTCCCTGTACACCCGGGCCGGCCCGCCTCCCCGGCAGCCCTCGCGTGCCCCCAACTTCCCTGGCTGTCAAGGCTCCCCCCTGCACAGGCCTCCCCGAGCTCTCTAGTCCAGCTAGGGGCGGAGACTGAAAGGGCTCCCCGGGCACGTGCGGTGCGAGCCGCCTGGACTGGCGCTTGGGGGCGGGTAGCCACGACGGTCCTCCGCGGGCCCTGAGCTGACACCTCCCGCAGCTGGGCTGCGGGCCCTGCAGCTCTGCATTCTGCACAGCAACCTCCTGGCTTCGGTGCCCGCCAGCCTGGCCCGCCTCCCACTGCTCACCCGACTCGACTTGCGGGACAACCAGCTCCGGGACGTGCCCCCTGAGCTGCTGGACGCCCCCTTTGTGCGCCTGCAAGGAAACCCCTTGGGCAGGCCCCCTCCTGACCCCCCCAGCCCCCCAGGTAGGGTCGCGGTGGGGCTGGGGGCAGGCCACAGTCAGGGCGCAGGTGTCATCACCGGCCTAACAGCCCATCTTTCCTTCCCCAGGGACACCCATGGTCCCAGAAATGCCCAGGCTGTTGCTGACCTCAGATCTGGACAGGTATGGCATGAGGGAGGGGCCGGGCTGGAAAAGCCTCTGTCCACATGCCACGCTGCCCTTACTGTACACCTTGCCCGTGCCTCGGGGGTCTCCCACAGGTGCCTGGGGTGCCAGATTCAGACCTAGGGGACCCTGCTGTCTGACCCTGTGCCCACCTGTCTTCCCTCAGCTTTGCCGTGACGCCCCAAGGCTGCTCCGTGACCTTGGCCTGCGGTGTCCGCCTGCAGTTCCCCGCAGGGGCCACTGCTGCCCCCGTGACCGTCCGCTACCGTCTGTGGCTGCCGGAACCGCGGCTCGTGCCCCTGGGTCCCCACGACGCTCTGCTCAGCGGTGTCCTGGAGCTGCAGCCCCACGGGGTGGCCTTCCAGCAGGCATGGCTGGAGCGGGGTGGGGCGGGCGAGGGCCCCAGTGAGGAGGGCCCGGCGTGGCCCTGGCGCTCACGTCCCCCCTCGCCTGGCAGGAGGTGGGCCTGTGGCTGCTCTTCGTGCCCCCGCGGGCCCGGCGTTGCCGTGAGGTGGTGGTCAGGACTCTGAGTGACGACAGCTGGAGCGACCTGGAGACCCACCTGGAGGAGGAGGCGCCCCAGGTGGGGGCGGCCGGGCCGTCTGGGGAGGGCCGGCTCTGCTTCGGCCCGCCGGTCCTGACCGTGTGCTTCTGCGCCCGCGCCAGCGGCTCTGGGCGCACTGCCAGGTGCCCCACTTCTCCTGGTTCCTCGTGGTTTCGCGCCCCGTGTCCGACGCCTGCCTGGTGCCACCAGAGGGGGCGCTGCTGTGCTCCTCGGGACACGCTGGGGTCAGGGTCACCTTCCCCGCTGGGGCCACGGAGGAGCCCCGACGCGTCCGCATGCAGGTAGGGCCGGGACGCCCGCTGGGGTGGCGGGGGCGCCTGGGCACAGAAGTGACCGCTCGGGCGGCCCGTCTGCTCCAGGTGGTGCACGTGGGCCGCAGGGAGCTGCCGGCCCTGCTGGGGGAGCCCGAGGCGGCCGCCAGCCCCCTGCTCTGCCTCTCGCAGAGCGGCCCCTCCAGCTTCCTTCGGCCAGTCACCGTGCAGCTGCCTCTGCCGCCTGGCGTCACAGGTGAGGGCAGCCGTGCGGGCACAGGGGAGGGTGCTGCTCAGAAGGGGCGCCCGGCCAGAGGCCTCAGCCGGCGCGCCCCCCCACCCCCTCCGCCTCCCCCCGCCCAGGCCTGAGTCTGGACCGGTCCTGCCTGCACCTGCTGCACCGGGCCGCCCCCGTGGCCACCTGGGATGACATCACCGCTCAGGTGGCCCTGGAGCTCACGCACCTGTACGCGCGCTTCCAGGTCACGCACTTCTCCTGGTCAGTGCCCCCACCGCCTCGGCCCCCTCCCCACACCCCCTGGCCTGCAGGGCCCCCCTCACCCTCGCCTTTCCAGGTACTGGCTCTGGTACACCACCAAGACCTGCGTGGGGGGCCTGGCGCGGAAGGCCTGGGAGCGGCTGCGGCTGCATCGCGTGAACCTCATCGCGCTGCAGAGACGCCGGGACCCCGAGCAGGTCCTGCTGCAGTGCCTGCCCCGCAACAAGGTGGGGGCAGCGGCGGCGGGCTGGGGGGGGTGGGTGGGGGGGCGGTGCAGGGCATTGGGCGCCCAGCCAGTGGGTCCCCCCCACCCAGGTGGACGCCACCCTGCGGCGGCTGCTGGAGCGATACCGCGGCCCTGAGCCCTCGGACACCGTGGAGATGTTTGAGGGGGAGAAGTTCTTTGCTGCCTTCGAGAGGGGAATTGACATCGATGCAGGTGTGGCCCCTGGCGCCCGGAGCAGGGACGCCGGGTCTGCCCCCGAGGCCCTGCTGACCACCCCCTGTGCCCGCAGACCGCCCAGACTGCGTGGGGGGCAGGGTGTGCTTTGTCTTCTACTCCCACCTGAAGAACCTGAAGGAGGTGTACGTGACCACCGCTCTGGACCGGCAGGCTCGGGCCGTGAGGGGCCAGGTGGGCCAGTGGGGTGGGCGCCCCGGGCTGCCCGGGCCGAGGCCGGAGCGCTGAAGCCCCCTCACCCCCCAGGTGTCCTTCTACCGCGGTGAGGTGCCGGAGGTGGTCCCTGAGGAGGCGGAGGCTGCCCGGCAGAAGAGGGGCACAGCTGCCCTGTGGATGGCCACGCTGCCCATCAAGCTGCCCGTGAGGCCTGGCTGGGGAGCCCCGTGTGGAGGGGACAGGGGAGGAGCCGCCGGGGTGGGCTGGGGTGAGGCCGGAGCTCACTGCCACCTCGACTTGCCCGCAGAGATTGCGGGGATGCGAGGGCCCGGCCCGGGGGGCTGGCCTCTCCCTGGCACCTCTGAACCTGGGCGACGCCGAGACTGGCTTCCTGACCCAGAGCAACCTGCTGAACGTGGCCAGGCGCCTGGGCCCCGACTGGCCGGCCGTGGCCCTGCACCTGGGCCTGCCCTACCGTGAGCTCCAGCGCATCCGGCATGAGTTCCGGTGAGTTCTGAGCCTCTCGTCCTGCTGGCTTCCCCCCGGAGGCTGACTGAGGTTCTGTCCAGGGAAGGGGGGCACGGTAGATGGACAGGATAGGGAGGGTTTGGCCACCCCTGGCCTGTGGAGCAAGGCCCCTGTGCTGGGAGGGAGAGCAAGGCCCTGGGCGTGGCAGGTTGTCTTGGCAGGCACCCCCCTGACTGCACCCCGTCCCCCCAGGGATGACCTGGATGGGCAGATCTGCCACATGCTCTTCTCCTGGGCGGAGCGCCAGGCTGGGCAGCCGGGGGCCGTGGGGCGCCTCGTGCAGGCCCTGGAGCAGAGTGACCGGCGGGATGTGGCCGAAGAGGTGCGGGCTGTCCTGGAGCTTGGCCGCCGCAAGTACCAGGAGGGCCTCCAGCACACGAGCCTGGCCCCCAGGAACCTTGCCTCTCCTGACCGGTCGCCATCACCCTCCCCAGAGCCTGCCCAGACCTAGACCCCAGACTTCGGGCTGGACGCTGAGGCTCCCGCTTTCAAATCTTCCCTGCGTGTGAACAAAGTGACCCCCCCCACCCGTGTAACACACATACACTGCCCTGGTCGCTGTCTCAGCACTGACTTTCTTGGGTGGAGAGGCCAGTGGAAGGCCAGGGGCGACCAAGTGATCTGAGGCCTGGCCCTGCTCTGCTGCAAGCAGGCCTCTAGAGTACAGACTTCCTTCCGCACAGCCCTCATTCCTGCTGGTCTGCGCCCAGCGCCTGCATTGGGTCCCAATCAGGGAGGGAGAGGAGTCCCAGCTACAAAGTTAACAGCTGCTGCCCCATGAATACAGTCGGTCCTGTGCGGGATTGCACATCTGCCTTTTGGTTGGGGGCCTGCTGCTTGGCCAATTGAGTTCGCACGGCTCCTCCCTTAGGGACACTTCGTCCCAGCGCACCCTCCATCCGCTGGCCTGACGGGAGTAGTCCCTGGCCCATGCACCCGAGGGGAGGTCGAACGCCCGGTGAAAACCCTTGGAGACCTAGGGTCTCCTTGGAGACCTAGGAAACCTTGGAGACCTAGGCTGGCGCCGGACTGGGGCCTGCCGAGCGCAGTGACCGTGGCGGCCAGGAGGGGGAGCCAGAGTCCGCGAGCCAGCCGCCGGCCGGGGGCGGAGCGCGCGCGGCGCCGAGCGGACGCGCCCCCGCGCTTAGGTGCAGCCGGGCGCGCGGCGAGGCGGGGAGGCCAGCGCGGCGGCAGAGGCGGCGGCGGCGGCAGAGCGCGCGGTGAGTGCCCGCCTGGCGGCTCCTTCCGCTGAGCTCACCCGAGTGCAGCCCGGCCGCGGGGGCCAGGGGCACCACGGCGGCTGTGGGAAGTGACATCTGCCTGGACGAGGCGGTTTCTGCGGAGCCCGCGCCGGCGGATGCTCGGATCCGCTGCCGCCGGAGTGTGGGAGGCCGGGCCCCGGGCGGTGCCGGGCGCGCTCCCCGCGCACACGTGTCCTGGCCGGTCGGGAGACGGAGGCTAGTCTCCAAGGGACGAGCCGGGCCGTGGGGGACACTCACGTGGGGCCCTGCGGGATGTACGTGGACACGTGGGTGGCTGAAGTCGCCATCGTCTGGCGGGCTTCAGCATGGTGATCCGGGCCCCATGGGGACTTCTTCCAGCTGGACGGGGAGTTGAGCCGGGCTTCCAGTCGCAGCCCTGAACCCCCACTCCGCGCCTCCTTTGTCGCCGGGTTGGCACCCCTCCAGCCGTTGGGACTGAAAGTGCCTCCCCTGGGCAAGGGGCGGGGGGGATGAATGGGGAGGGAAGGGCCAGCAGCAGACTTGGAGCCTCACAGCCTTTTGATTTCTTGGGGGTGAGGGAGTCCAGGGGCTTCTTTCGTGGCAGATTTTACTTCCTGGGGGGCCTGGAGGCAGCAGCATGATCCTGCGGGTGGCCTCTGAGCTGAGCTGTCACAGCTAAGCTCAGCGTTCGCCTGCAACCCCGGTTGAGGACGCTGCGGGAGCCAGGGGGGACAGGGAGGGCTGACAGCCCGGGGCCTCAGACCTGGCTGGGGCTGCCGGGTCTCTATGGCAACCTGGGGTGCAAGGGAGGGCCCTCCGAGCTCTCATGAGCAAGTGGTAGGAACCACTGAGTGAGGACAGGAAAAGGAGGCTTCCTGGTCCAGAGGACCCCTTGCCAGTTCTCCCCTGGCAGAGCCCCTCCCCACACTACTCGGTTCTAAAGCGTCTCCCCCATCCCAGCGCGCAGAGTGGGACCCAGGGCTGACGGTCTCAGGCTCTGATCTCCAGGCCTGCCTCTATTCCCGGGACAGCTGCTCCCCTCCCCACCTTGGAGAGTCTGTCCGTCTTCCGGGACCCCAGCATCCAGGTGTCCCTTACCCTGGACAGGGGGTGGGGCTGGTGGGCTTGCTCAGGTCCAAGAGGGCAGAGTATGGACCTTGTCCCCAAGGGTCGGGGACAACAATCGGCTGTGGTGTTTGCACCTGGGGTGTGGGGGTGGGGAGAGAGAGTCGGGTTGAAGTGCAGAGGTCAGGCTCTTCTCTGAGACTGGGGCACGGAGGCTCTGGGTAAGTGGGGTGGGAGGCATCTGGGGGGGCAGAGGGCTTTGGGAGTGTGGGTGGCAGCCGGTGGGTCTCTGTGATCCAGCCACCCCCTGGCATTTGCAGCAGACAAGCGTGTCTTCTCTGCTCCTGCATGTTTTCCCTGAAATGCACCTCCCAGAAGACACACGGTCCACAGACACAGGTGGGCACAGCCCATCTCCACCCCACAGCTGCAGATTCCCTGTGCCCGGGCAGAGAGAGCCCCATTCCTGGGGCCCCAGGGCCCTAACCAGAGCCCGCCTGCTGGCCGCAGAGGAGCAGCTGGGTGCACGGTGGCCGCGGGCTGGGGCCCCTCGAACCGGCTGCGTGGCTTGGCTGGGTTAGCCCGTCAGACCCGCTGCCTCACGGGCTGAAGGGGGCTCGGAGGCCAGCCCAAGCTTCCCAGAAGCTGCCACACCCCCTTCTCATCCTTTCTCCCCGGGCGGCGGGGCGCCTCGTCCCGCCCAAACTGAAAGAGAAAGTCGCCCCCCCAGATCCGCCCCGCCCCGCCCCGCCCCGCAGCCAATCCCCGCCGCCGGCACCGCCCCCGGCCCTGGCCCTCCCCCGCCCGCCCGCCCGCCCGCCCGCGGGCTGGAGTCTCCAGGAGGAGCAGTGGAGGAGCCGGTCCTGCGCGCCCGGGGTGAGCGGGGCCACGGCGGGGGCGGCGGGCTGCCGAGGGGCCAGGGGGCCGCCCGACCCGGGGAAGCCGGGGTGAAGGTCACCGGTCCGCGAGCGACGGCAGGGTGAGCCAGCCGTGTGACCCGAGTAGCGGCGCGGCCGGTGCGAGGCAGGGACAGCTGGTCTCGGCGCAGGCTGGGGGGCGCCCCCCGCAGGAGGCCCCTGGGGCTGGCTCTGGGTCCCCAGCCCTGCCCCTAGAGAGAGGGGCCTCCTGGGCCTGCCCCCCCAGAATAGGTGGTGGACCAGACACAGGGAGCCTCAGAGGGTTAGCCATCCCCCGCCCTCCTTGGGGGGGTGGGGGGGATCCCCTGCCATCCCCCACCCTCCTTGGGCATGTGTGTTTGTGAGGGGAGGGAGCAGTCAGGGGGTGAAGTTCCTGGGGGGGTGGGCACAGGGCTGGCTGTGGTTGCTCCTTCCAGGGGAGCAGTGGTCTGTGGCTCCAGCCTGGATTTGCCACGGAGCAAGGTCTGCACCTGCGCTGGCCGCATCTACCTGGGCAGCTGTGAGCTGAGCCCCGCGGGGGCCCTGGGGCTCTCTCACCCCCATCCTGACAGAGCAGGCTGCTCAAGAATGGGATTGGTACAGCCCAGCCCAGGGGAGGAGGCGGCTGGCCCTTTAAAGGGCTCCTTGCACGTGAGCGTGAGCAAGGCCAGCTGGGAGGACGCGCTGGTGGGGGATCTTGAGAGGAAGCCAGGTGGCCCAGGGATGGGGCCAGGTGGTGGGCCTCACGGCACGCTGCGAGCCCACAACATGGGGCCCACCCGAGCGGGGTTGGGGGCCTGGGGGAGCCGCTCGGAGCCCCTGCGGGGGACCTGGAAGGGAGATGGGGAAGCCTGTTCCTCTGGTGTGCCTCTCCTGTCTGCCCATCCCCGCTGATTCCAGTCCCCTCTCTCCTAGGACAGAAGCGCTGGTTTGGAAACACCCTTGAAAGCAGAGGACCCGCCTCCGCCCTGCGCTCCCTCCCCCACTGTCTGGCATCCCGCTCCGCGGCTCCTACCTGGGTGCTCCCGAGTTAAATGGCCGATAAGCAGATCAGGTCAGAACCCAGCCCAGCCTCACCCTACCCTGCCCTCCCTCCCTGCTGACCTATGGCCGAGGAGGCCGCCTGACCTCCATCTGCCCACGCAGCCTGCCAGCCAAGCTCATCAATGGCGGCATCGCCGGCCTGATTGGGGTCACCTGCGTGTTCCCCATCGACCTGGCCAAGACGAGGCTGCAGAACCAGCAGAATGGCCAGCGCGTGTACACCAGCATGTGAGCTGGCGGGCTGGGGTGGGGGGGAGGACAGGCCTGGGGGCGCTCCTGCCCGGATCAGCTGGACCCTGGCTGACCCCTGGCTCACTCCTCCCTGCCGGGGCTGCAGGTCCGACTGCCTCATCAAGACCATCCGCTCAGAGGGCTACTTCGGGATGTACCGCGGTGAGGCTGGGCGGGGAGCGGGAAGGCCTGGTGTGACGGTGGGGACGTGCCCCGTGGGGGCTGGCTGCACCTGCACGGGGTGTGGGGTGGGGAAGGGCAGCACTCAGCCCCGTCCTCCACCGCTGCCAGTACCCAGCACGGCGGGACCTGTGTGTGCATCGCAGCGGCCTCGCCGCCTCCCGGGACAGGCAGGACCGTGTCTGTGCCAGGACACTGGGGGAGGGGGCGGGGCCTGACTGCAAAGCTGCTTAGGAGACACCACCAAGCCTGGATTTGCCCAGACGCTGTGCAGCGGAGTCCTCACACAGAGAGGGCCTCCTCAGCTCTGGCCCACCCCAAGCTGGATGCGCCCCCCCCCCAGGCCCCCCACCTCTATACGGCAGCGGGGGTGCTCCTCACGAAGGCCCACCCGCTGGACCTGGAGGAGGAGCCGCTACCCCGGCCCCGCCGGCCCCCGCCCCTGCCAGGCACAAATGTGGGTGAGCGGGCGGGGGGAGGGCTCTGCCAACTGAGGCGAGTGCCCGCTGAGAGCCTCCCGGCCCCGGCTGCTGACCCATCCGCGCGCCACGCAGGAGCTGCCGTGAACCTGACCCTCGTCACCCCCGAGAAGGCCATCAAGCTGGCAGCCAACGACTTCTTCCGATACCAGCTCTCCAAGGACGGGTGAGGGGCTCGGTTGACTGCTGGGGGCCACAGTCACGAAGGGAGGGGGAGCCGTGCCTCCAGAGGACCAAAGCTCCGTCGTCCTGGGGGCCCCCTCACCCAACCTGCAGGGCTTCTCCCTCCTCCTCCTCCTCTGATGCTGAATCCGCGGTGCTCAGGCCCCAGGGGTCCTTGGCCCCTAGCCATTGCCTGCTGCCCCTTGTAGGCTGAGATTTGGGGGCACTGGCCAGTTTTCCCTGTCACCTGAGGGTGCAGCTGAAAGAGCAGCAGTCCCACGGGGCACTTGAGCCGCCCACCCCGCCCCCAGTTTTGTTTGCCGAGAACAGTCCTCAGCCCGTCCCTGGCCCCGCTGTGAGCCGGCTGTCTCGGGCTCGGTGCCTGTACTGGAGGGCGGGTGGGGGAGCTGCCTGTCTTCACTGGTCCCACCCCTCGCGTCCGCCAGCCGCAGGGTCCCCTGACTCTGCCCTGCAGCCCCACCCTCCTTCCTGCAGGCAGAAGCTGACCCTGTTTAAGGAGATGCTGGCGGGCTGTGGGGCAGGCACCTGCCAGGTGATCGTGACCACCCCCATGGAGATGCTGAAGATCCAGCTCCAGGACGCGGGCCGCCTCGGTGAGGGTGTGGGGGAGGTGGGGCATGGCGGGACACCAGCTGGACCCCATCCCCGCCCCCACCCTGTGCTTGGAGGGAGACCAGCAGGCCGCCCCCTTTCTCCCCAGCTGCCCAGAGGAAGATCCTGTCCGCCCAGGCCCAGCTCTCGGGCCAGGGGAGTGCCCAGCCCTCGGTGGAGGCTCCAGCCACCCCCCGCCCCACAGCCACGCAGCTGACCCGGGACCTGCTGCGGAGCCGCGGCATCGCTGGCCTCTACAAGGGCCTGGGGGCCACGCTGCTCAGGTGGGGGGCAGGCAGGGCAAGGGGAGGCCCAGCCACCCACCCGTCTGCCCCACGAATCCCAGCCAGTCACCCCGCGGTCCCCCCACAGGGACGTCCCCTTCTCCATCGTCTACTTCCCCCTCTTCGCCAACCTGAATGAGCTGGGCCGGCCAGCATCCGGGGAGAAGTCGCCTTTCTACGTGTCCTTCCTGGCTGGCTGCGTGGCTGGGAGTGCGGCCGCCGTGGCCGTCAACCCCTGTGACGGTCGGTGCCCAGCTTGGGGCAGGGCGGGGCTGGGGTGGGTCCAGGCTGAGGGCCCACGCTGACCCGGGTGCCCCTTGCAGTGGTGAAGACCCGGCTCCAGTCGCTGCAGCGTGGCATCAACGAGGACACCTACTCGGGATTCCTGGACTGTGCCAGGTGGGCGAGCCCCGAGGGGCGGGGAGGGCAGGGCAGCCCCAGCGCCGTGGCTCTGACCGCCCCCCATCTCCCTGAAGGAAGATCCTGCGGAACGAGGGCCCCTCCGCCTTCCTGAAGGGCGCTTACTGCCGCGCCCTGGTCATCGCCCCGCTGTTCGGCATCGCTCAAGTGGTCTACTTCCTGGGCATCGCTGAGACCCTGCTGGGGCTGCCACGTGTCCAGCCCTGAGCCCGGCAGCCGCCCCTCGCCCTCCAGTCGAGCAGGACCAGAGAGGGGGCCGAGGCAGGCAGCCCCCCGCCGGGGAAAGCGCGAGAGTCTCTCCCCACCCGGATGGGTGGGGGTGGGGAGGGGGGGAGTGCAGGTGTGCACACGCGTGCCTGGCGGGGCCCTGCCTGCACAACCCCCGGGACCAACGTCTTACTTAGAAAAGGCTGACACCGTTACATTCCTGGAGCCAGCCCTGCCCACCTTTGCCCCAGTCTGAACAACCCCCAGGGATAGAGCTGGTCTCTGGACTGGGGGCCCCCAGCCTGGGCTGGGCAAGCTGGACCCTCCCCTCCAGTCTACCAGCTCCTGTCCCCGAGGCTTGGCCCCTAGTCCACAGAGGGGACCCCGCACAAACCTATTTATTAACTTGCCGAGCACAAGCGGCTCTGTCCACCCCTCCGTCTGTCCGTCCAGCCTCCCCCGCTGCTGTTCTCTTGCCTTGGCCAGCCTTGCAGGAGGATCGGGCTCTCCTGCCCCCCATATTGAGCCAGGAATCCTAGACGGGGGGTGGCCCTGAGTGCTGACTCCCAGGACAGGTCCCCCGCCCCCACTGTGGGACCCAGCCCCCGTCCCCAGCTGGGGACCCAGCGCATGCGAGGTGTGTGTGTGTGTGTGAGAGAATGTTGGGGGCGGGTGGCGGCTGTGGGGGGCTCCAGCCGTCCCCAAGTGGCCAGGCAGTGTGTGTGTGTGTGTGCAGGAGCGTGTGCGCGTGTGGGTGTGTGCCCTTGACTCCCCGGTGACCCCGTCCAGGAATCTGTCTCCGCCCGCCCCTACTTCTGAAGCCACGCCCCCTCCAGGACCTGGTGGGCCAGAGGGGAGGGCAGGCATGAGGACCAGTATGGAGCCCGGGAGCATCTTCTCCTGGGGGCACCAGGAGCTGCCCCTCCCGTCTTCCCCGGGCCTAGCCTGCCTTCCTGACCACACTTAGTAAAGCTCCGCCCTCCCCGGCCCTCGGCCGCCCCGCCCCCAGCCACGTGGTCGTGTTGGTGATTGCTCTGCTGTGGCGGTGCTGTGTCCCCCACCCCGGGCCCCTCCCCGGAGGCCCCTTCCCAGTGACACTACCTGGGGCTCAGGCCTGGGCCCCCCAGTTCACGGTTGTTCCTGGGAGCCGCTCTCTCCCCTCACATCTGTACCTTGGAAGCTGCTGCTGCTGCTTACAGAATTATATTTTTTTCCTTTGAAGAGTTTTAAGAAGTTGTAACTTTTTGTGTCTTGTCCTGTAAGAAGATAAATAAATATTCTAAGTAGATGCCTCTTCTCCTAGACTCTTGGGGGTGAAGGGCGTCCCCCTCGTGTGGTAACTGGCTCCCCTCCCCCTGCCGTCCTGAGTCCGCCTGCCCAGCCATGGCCGGCACACTGGCTGTAGCGGAGCCTGGTTAGAATGACCTCTTGACTCCCTCGAGGACTGATGGGGATGCAAGAAAGCCAGCCTCAGCCGCTCACCTTCTTGACGCTAAAGCCACCCTTCGGATCAAAAGCGGAGCTGGGTTTGGGGGCCCCAGAGGTCCCGGCCGCTCCGGGGCGCTGTGGTGACCACGAGCAGGTGGGCGGAGCCCGCGCTGATGCGGTCCCCGCCCCGCTTCCTGCGCCGGGAGCAGTGCATTGTGGGAAACTCCCAGTTCTTGCATCCGCAGCCGCCGCCCGCCGCTGTCCGTCCGGTCGGCCGTGGTCCCGCAGAGAGCGCGCGGCCCTGAGGTGGGAGCGCCGCGAGCAGCAGCGTAAGGCGGCGGGGACTCGGCGGCCGGGGATCTGGGGCGGGAGCGGGGCGCGGGGCCCCTGGACAGAGCGACGGTTCTCCGCTATGAAGGTCACCGGGGGCGCTCCGGGGCCCCCTGCTCTCCTGGGCGCAGCCGCCTGGAGGGGGAGGGGCAGCCGGTGACGTCAGTATGAGCCCAAAATAACCAAGGGTCCGGGGGAGGGGGAGCGTGGACCACCTGCCCTTTGGGAACTTGATGCCCAGCAGCGGGGTGCCCGTCCAGAATGACAGGGGTGAGGGGCTCTTGGGTTCCTTGGAAGTGGGACAGTCCTCCCCAGGACACCCCCGTTCCCACGCGTGACCTTCAGGCGACCTTCACTATGTCAGTGTGCATTGCCAGGGTGGGGTCCTGGGCCGCTGCCTCCCACACAGGCTCCCTTCCCCGGCAGGCGCAGGTGGAGTTCCTCAGCCTCCCAGAGGAGCTGCGGACAGCGGGGTCTGCTCCCGGGAGGGAAGACGGGTCCAGAGTGGTGAGGCCACCAGCCCCCTGCCCCACGCCCGACTCTGGATCAGGGCCAGGCCTTCCCTACTGCCCAGAGCGCCCAGTCTCTGCCTGGCCCTGCCTCGGGGGTGCCCGCCCCAGGCTCACCCCAAGGACTTCTTCCTCCCCCAGAGGCAGGCATGACCTCAGGGTCAGAAAGGGATCCCCGCTGTGAAGCTGGAGCAGCCAAGGCCGGTCCTGGGGTGGGCGCTGAGAGGGGGTCCATGACCGGCTGGGAGCCCAGGCCTGTCGCTGCCCTCCCGCTGGCTTCTCCAGCCTCTGGGGAGACACCCTGGCTTTGTCCGATCGGGGTCCTGGTGACATTGGGCCCATTATGACCCCATGTTCCTGAAAGCCCAGACTCTGGGTTCCCACGCTGCCCTCCCACCCCGAGCCCACCCAGCCCCGAGAAGGGTACACGGTCACTTCTGCCCAGACCCATGGGGTGCCAGCCACCTCCCCAGCCACACACCCTTCTCGAGTCTGGGTGGGTGCTCTCTTCCCGGTCAGGACCTCCCCACCATGGGCTGACATGATGGACATAGGACATGCCTGGGCAAGACCATTTCACAGATGAGGGAACTAAAGCCTCTAGCAGGTCTCATCCCAACACCCCAGCCCAAAGGGGGCCCACAGTACCTGCCTGCGTGCTCGGAGAGGCTTCTCAGGAGGTGGCTGAGGCCAGTTGGAGGCTGAGCCTCGGGAGAGGAGGGTCCAGAGAGCTGAGCGGGTCTCTGCACAGGACACCGGTCTCATCGGGTCTCCCCCCCAGGTCCATAGGATGCCCAGGGGTGAACTGTCCTGAGCTGCCGTGGTCCAGACGCCTGCCTGCCCCCGCGTACCCTGCACAGCCCGCCCATACACCCAGCATGGAGTCCAGAGGGAAGCCGACCAACAGCCCCAAGGCCGACACTAAGGCCGCGGCCGAGGCCCGAGCCCCTGCCGCCATGGACGGGAAGGCCCCGTCCTCTAAGCCAGGGAAGAAGGAGGCCCAGGCGGAGAAGCAGGAGCCGCCGGCAGCCCCCACGCCGCCACCTGCCAAGAAGACCCCAGCCAAGGCAGACCCGGCCCTTCTCAACAACCACAGCAACCTGAAGCCAGCCCCTACGGCCCCCAGCGCCCCTGACGCAGCCCCCGAGCCCAAGGGCCCCGGGGATGGGGCTGAGGAGAGCGAGGCCCCTGGTGGGGGCCCCAGCGGCCGAGGGCCCTGCCCTTTCGAGAACTTGACCCCGCTGCTGGTGGCCGGGGGTGTGGCTGTGGCTGCTGCAGCCCTGATTCTTGGGGTCGCCTTCCTGGTCCGAAAAAAATGATGGCTGGTGGCCAGCTTGGGCACAGCCACATCCTGTACAGACCTTGGGAGTCTAGTGCATGCCGAATTCACACACCGCTATCTATATATATGTAATACCTATACTGTGTCCCCCACATACAAGCAGAGGGAGAGAGAGGTGGACAGGCCCCGACAGCAGTGGAGACCCAGCCCCCTCGAGCGGTCCCCAGCACTTACCCCTCCGAACCTGAGGGCAGAAGGAGCCCAGGCTCTGCGGGTGGGTCCCTGACACAGCGTGGGGGCTCCGTGTGGACCCGGGCACTGGCGGACGGACAGAGAAGCGGGCTCTGAAGGTGGCCTGCCTGCCCAAGTGTGCCAGCCTGTGCCAAGGGCCCCAGTGGTCCTGTGATCTTCCTGGCAGCAGCTCCTGATGAACCCCCAGGGTAGCAGGGCCGGGCAGGGGCCTGGGATGGATTCTGAGCTGGGTCCAGCCAGCCTGGGGACATTAAAGGGTGTGGCTGTTTGTCCCATTTCCGCCTTTTGCGTGTAGCCAGGATGGGGGTTCCTCTGGGTGGGCTGCCTCAGTGGGCTGATCCAAGGTGGGTGGTCCCCTTAGCTGAGTTTCCCTGTCTCCTGCCTGCTCGCTTGAGCCCTGGCTGGGTGGACAGAAAGCTCACAGGCTGGTGTCAGAGGCGCTCTTGAAGTTTACCTTCTGGCTGGAACCCAGGGGGCCCCTGAAGCTGGGCCCTACGCTTCCCGCCCCGAGCCCCTCCCCATCCTATGGCGGTTGTCCTGGGGGCAAGTAAGAGCCTGGCGGGGAGGCAGCCGTGCCTGCCCAGCACCCGCAGACAGCCCCTCCTGCCCACCCAGGGTCCTTGGGGGTCTAAGAAGCGTATAAATGCAATAACAGGTTGAATAGAAGCGCTGGGCAAGCAACCACCACCCTCGGCCACAGCCCGGTCGAGCCTGCAGGGAGACCGCGCTCTGCTGGGCGCATGTCTTGGTGGCGGTGTGCACTGGGAGCCCGACGTGCCCTTGCCTGACCAGCTGGCCACTGGAACCCTGGGCCTGAGTGGAGGTCAGTTTGAAATAAACTGTTATCTAAAGACTGGGCTGGCGTCCTCAACTGCACGCGGTCGGGAGAGGCGGGGCGGCCTGTCTGGGTGTGGGGGTCACCTATCCACACCGCAGGCTTTCGGGGGGGGCCAGGGCTCCCTGGTGCCTCGCCCCAGCCCCTCCCCCCACCTGGTGCCCTTGACCCGGGTGGGTTCCACCTGTGGCTCTGCCCAGGCCCGGCCTTCCTGTCAGCCCTGGCCCTAGAGGACCCAGGCCCAGCTTGCAGGACCCACCTCCGGCCCGGACCTGGGGCCACCGCACCAGCGCGCGCGGTTGACTGGCCTGGAGCCGTGTCGGAGGAGGGGGCCGTGCCCCCCGCTGGGCCTCTGTGCCCCCCTCTGCAGCAAGCTCTCGTCCCTGGGCAGCGGGGGAGGAGGCGGCTATACGGCTTGCGGTCCCTCCTCCCGCCATCCTCCCCTGAGCCGACCCGGCCAGGCGTCCAACTGGGGGTCTTCGGGGTGCGGGTTTCCTGGGAGCAAGGCTCCCCACCCCCGGGCTCCGGAAGTTTCTCTGCCTTTGTCAGCCTGGGTCACTCCCCCCACGGGCCTCCTAAAGCTGCTGGGCTTCCTCTCCGGGTACCCACCCCCGGCTGTGCACCCACACCTCAGGCCCACACAAACCTGGGGCGCTTCCCTGGGGCATGCGCCCCTCGCCCTGAACTGCCTGGCCCAGGCCCAGCCACCGAGGAAGGCGCCGGAGCCCACGGCTGCAGCCTCCAGCCCGCCCATCCACAGGCCCTGCAGCCACCCACGCCATCCCTCTCCAGCCAGCTGGTCCCCTCTCCCGCTCCCTCTGTTCCGCTTGCACCTTAAATGCAAAAAGAGAAGAAGAAAAGTCTCCTGCCGTTGTGGAGACTCGGGGCAGGATGGGGGTGGCTGTGAAGGTGAGTTCTGTCCCCACAGCCAGGAGCTGAGGGTCCGGCCCTCCGGACACGATGACTCTCTCGGGGCGCTGCCTCAGTTTTCTATTAGTTTTCATTTTTTATCTTTGTCTGAGCTGGCCTTCACTGCTGCACACGGGCCTTCCCTAGGTGTGGCGAGTGGGGCTGCTCCCTAGCTGCGGTGCGGTGGCTTCTGGTTTCAGTGCAGGCTCAGCAGGCATGGCCACAGGCTGAGTCAGGTGTAACCGCACCAGGGACCAAAGCTGTGTCCCTGCGTTGGCAGGCAGATTCTTCAGTCAGTTCAGTTCAGTCACTCAGTCGTGTCCGACTCTTTGCGACCCCATGGACTGCAGCACACCAGGCCTCCCTGCCCATCACCAATTCCCAGAGTTTACCCAAACCCATGTCCATTGAGTCAGTGATGCCATCCAACCATCTCTTCCTTTGTCATCCCCTTCTCCTTCTGCCTTCAATCTTTCCCAGCATCAGGGTCTTTTCTAATAAGTCAGCTCTTCACATCAGGTGGCCAAAGTATTGGAGTTTCAGCTTCAGCATCAGTCTTTCCAATGAATATTCAGGACTGATTTCCTTTAGGATTGACTGGTTGGATCTCCTTGCAGTCCAAGGGACTCTTGAGTCTTCTCCAACACCACAGTTCAAAAGCATGAATTCTTAGGCACTCAGCTTTCTTTATAGTCCAACTCTCACATCCATACATGACTCCTGGAAAAACCATAGCCTCGACGAGACAGGCCTTTATTGGCAAAGTAATGTCTCTGCTTTTTAATATGCTTTCTAGGTTGGTCATAACTTTCCTTCCAAGGAGTAAGCATCTTTTAATTTCATGGCTGCAGTCACCATCTGCAGTGATTTTGGAGCCCCAAAAATAAAGTCAGCCACTGTTTCCACTGTGACCCCCGTTTTATCTTAACCCTGTGGGTGCACAGGTCCCGGGCACTGAGAACCTCCATATTGTGGGAGCGTCACCCCATCGGCCCTCGGAAACAATTCCTCTTCCCAAACTGACCCTCAGTCCCAGATAAACACCTGCTCATTCTGTCTCTATGGGCGACGCCTCTGGCGACCTCAGGTGAATGGAGTCAGACAGGATTTGTCCTTCTGTGTCTGGCTTATTTCTCTGAGCATCATGTCCTCCAGGGTCATCCATGCTGTAGCCTGTGTCAGGATTTCCTTCCTTTTAAGTCCCACCCTATGCATGGACCACATTTTGTGTATCCATTATTCGCTGATGAATGCTGAGTTGCCTCCACTTGTCGGCTGCCGCAACTGTGGGCCCAGCACACAGTTCACTTGGGGACCTGCTCAGAGGTGGGGTGGCCGGGTGAAAAGTGTGCCACTCGCCCAGCGACACGGGAGTGGGCAAAGCCCTCGAGGTTGACAGCCCGTCTGATCGGGGCCACCTTGGGTCATTCCGTCTGCACGGAGCCAACTGCTACTGTTTACTAACTTCTTGGCTATCTGGGCTGTGCCTTTTCTGATTTTTCTGTTGGTGCCATTTATCTGTTTTTCTGCGGATGAGAGGCTTTCTTCTCATTTATTTGGAGGATTTTTTTTTTTTTTTGGGTCGGGCTGCACGGCCTGTGAGATCTTAGTTCCCCGACCAAAGGTTGACAAGGATTAAACCCTGGCCAAGGCAGTGAAAGCGCAGAGCTCTAACCACTGGACCACAGGGCGCTCCCGCGTGCATTTCTTGATGTGTCTCATATTCCAAGCCTTTGCCAAATGGCACTTATCTGTATTCAGTGGCTGGCTTGCATCTGTTTCCTGTGTCTAGAAGTTCCCAAATCTCAAGTTATCACGCATAACCGTTGATCCCTTTACTGTCTAACCTTCTGGAATCTTTTCTAATCTAACACTCTTGGCATTTACTCACAGCGAGGCCTTTAACCCATCTGAACCTCAGGTTTTGTGGGGACTAAGCCGGGGAGCTCGTGGTACTTCTCTCCCCCCAGAGATGACACGGGCCAGGATCAGGCCATGAAGGGTCCCCCTCAGCCCCTAGGTGACTGGCTCCTGCTGCCACTTTGCACACTGCCAGGGTCTTTCCTGAGCCTGCATCTGCCTGCACCTGCCTCAAGGCCACACTGTACTTTTGTGATACTAGTTTGGAATCTTCTCTGGCTTCCATCTGCAATGTGGGGGACCTGGTGTTCAATCCCTGGGTGGGGAAGATCCCCTGGAGAAAGGAAAGGCTACAGTATTTCGCCTGGAGAATCCCATGGAAGTCCATGGGGTCACAAAGAGGACACAGCTGAGTGATTTTCATTTTCAAACTAAAAGAAACAGCATCTCAGCTTCAGGGATGCTATGTTTCTCTCGTTCCCTTATTTCTTATCAATTTCCACGCATGCCCAGTTACTGGTGGCCCTTCCAGGGAATGTTAGAATGGGGCAGCTGAGGTCCCCAGGGTGCCATGAGGGTGCTGAGGCTCAGCTTTTCTTAAAACAATTATTTATGTGTTTACGGCTGTGCTGGGTCTTTGCTGCTGCGCGTGGGCTTTCTCTAGCTGCGGTGAGTGGGAGCTGCTCTCTTCGCTGTGGTGAGCAGGCTTCCAGTTGCAGCCGCTTCTCTTGTATCTGAGCACAGTTCCCAGCCCATGCGGGTCTCAGTAGCTGTGGCTTGCGGGCTTAGTTGCCGCGTGACGTGTGCTCTTCCTGGACCAGCAACCAGGTGGATTCTCACCACTGGGCCACCAGGGAAGCCCCTCAGTTTCTGGTTCACAGCATGCCTAAGCTTTAGGAAGGTAGGGATGCTTCCAAAATGATAAAAAATGAAACCTCTTGGGGACGCCCAGTGAAAATGAAAGTCACTCAGTTGTGTCCTCCTTGCAACCCCATGGACTATATAGTCCATGGACATCTCCAGGCCAGAATACTGAAGCGGGTAGCCTTTTCCTTCAGGAGATCTTCCCAATCCAGGGATCGAGCTCAGGTCTCCTGCATCGCAGGTGGATCTGTACTAGCTGAGTCGCCAGGGAAGCCCTGGCTGGCTTCAATGACCTTTACTACAGTGCCACTTTTGAGGTCTAAACAAAATACCAGATATAAAGAGTACCCAGTATATAAAAAGTTCACACTGTACTGTAAGCCCCATGCAGGCTTACAAGGACGTCTGAAAGCCAGGAGAACTCAGACAGTAGCAGCATGTCCAGGGCCAGAGGCCCCGTGGCAGGGCCGCCAGGGTAAGCTGGGTCACACGTGGGGTCACTGTACGGGGATGCAGAAGGTGTGTGTGGGAGTCCAGTTTGCTTTCCTCTCTAGCACCCTCTCCTCCCCCAAGAGTGTGCAGCTTCCTTCTGGGGACCCACCTGGGACCTCATTCTTGGTGTACCCGGGGGAGGGGCAGTCCAGTGCTTCAGGCCAGTAGGGGCCTCCAGAACCTCTTTCCTCCGCCAGGGCAGAGTGGCAGAGGCCTGGGGAAGGCAGAGCTGGCTGGTGACCTGCTGCTCTGGACCCTCCCATGGATGCTGAGTGGGGCCTGGACTCCTGGGCCTTCAGCCCCACCCTGGCCACAGCTCCCTGCCCTCAGGGAGGTAACAGGGCGAGGCAGGCAGAGGCTCCTGGCATCCCAGTGACTGACACCGCCCTGCCTGCGCTTCTGTCTGGGGCCTTCAGCCCGTGGAGCCGCGCTGGCTATCAGAGGGCCACTGAGCAGACAAGAGCCCCATGCCGCCACCTGCACCCCGAGAACAGCCCCTGTCCTGGCTGGAGGGCAGCGCACACCTGCTGTGTTGCAGAGAGCGCTCAGGAGACGCTCCTGGGACCGACCCACGCTGGCGCCCCGTCCAGCTCTGTGGGATCTGGAGGTGTGTTTGCGGGAAATCCCCTTCAGACGCTCCTCTGGCCCCCCAGGCCTCTGTCGCTCCCTGTCCTGATGTCCTCGGCCCTGGGGTAGGCCAGACTGGGGCAGGGCCTGCCTCCCTGTCGCATCACCCACTCCAGGCCACAAAACGTCACTGCCTGACAGCCGCTGGCCAGGCACTGTCAGCCTGGGGGCAGCAGCGGAACCAGCGTCTGCGCGCTCTCAACAGTCCTGCCGATGCTTCTGCTCCAGGTGCAGGGACCCTGTGCCCAGCCAGCAGCAATGGCCTCGGCAGGCTTAGGTTTAGGGGCCGTTGCAGCACAACACACAGGTACTTGGGATCTAAGTCTATGGATGCCTCCCAGGCCAACCTCGGCCAAAAGAGAGCCCAGAGCTGAGAAGCTTGAGCCCTGATGGGGAGAGGGATGCTTCCTGGCCCAGGACCTGGGCCCCTCTGCTGCCTGTCTGGGAAGCTGGGCTGCCTATGACACACCCTCCCTGAGAGAGCCTCAATCCCAAGTACCTAGATGGGAGGTCCACCCAGCAGGCCGACTGAGATAAAGGGGCACTCAGGGCAGTCCTTGCATGGGGTGTTCTCAGAAAGGGAGTACTGTGGAGACAGTGCCTTGGTGCCCATGGGCTTTGAGGAATGGTTAGGAGTTTGATGGGCAGAGAGGTGGGTTCCAGCATTCAGGAGATAGAAATAGGAAGTGAAATGGCTCCCAGGGAAAGGCTCAGATATGCTTTGAAAAGAGGAAGTTGCCAGGGGAGACAGCAGAGGTGGCCTGAGGCACTGGCCAGCCCCACGGGGCAGAAAGTCCCCCAGAAGCGGCCCCCCAGCCACCTGTTCTTGGTGTCCGGGGCGAGCGGGTTCTGGGGACCTGCTGCAGGAAAACATGACCTCTGATCCCCAGGTACTCTGTGCCTCAGGGGCCCAGAGTCCTGCAGGAGCCCAGGTTCAACCTGCCACAACCCCAGCAGCAGAGCCCGGCCCCCAGGCCTGCCCTGCCTCCTGCTCCACTGGGCACTCACTGTGCGATGATCAGGAACCTGCATAGCGTGTAGGTGCAGCCCATGGGGAGGGAGGTGAGCTGACACCTCAGGTGTGACCGGGGCAAAGACTGTGGGAGGGGGCTCAGCAGGATGGGGTGGGGGGCTCTGAAGGGGGAGCCCCTTCTTCTCGCCTCTAGACTGAGGGATGGACCAGGAGACAGTCACCTGGCCGGGGCTGGGCTGCTGGCCTTCTGGTCCTGCGCCTGCCCTCAGAGGAGCAGACACCTGCCCGTCACTCGCCCTGCAGCGCCCACCAACATGCCCAGGTGCAGTGAGCCACCCGGCCCAGGTGTTGGCCTCAGGGCCGGGCCTCAGTAACAGGCGCCTCCTCACCCTGCCCCCTCCCACGCGAGGGTAGGAGCCCTCCCTGGTATGAGAACCTGCTCAGGAAGGGGTGAGACGCCCCGCCCACCCAGGGGACACCTCAATCGCCCTGACAGGCCATCTTGTGGGTGTCCTCCCCACTGGACTCAGGGGCCGACACTGACAGGCACAGCGCTGCCAGACGCAGAACGAGGCTTCTGGACGGGGAGGCCGCATGCTACCACCGCTGCCACGTCCTGCCAGTTGCCAAATGCCACGCGGGACTCATTCCTTGCAGGCTGGCCCGCGGCCCCGACCTGGGTTTCGGAAGGGGCAGGAACCGTGTTCCCGACCGCGAGCGGTGGTCGGGCTAGGAGTCTGCTCCGTGCAGCTGCAGTCCCGCGGCCCAGCTCAGACCTCTCTGCAGACCCCGGCGGCCACGACGGCGGGCGCGGTCCGGGAGCGCGCCCGAGGCCTCGAGACGGACGTGACCCGGAATCGGACCCGGACTCGAGATGGGAGGCGAGGCCAGAGGCGCTCGGCCCCGCCCCCAGGCCGCGCGGCGCGTCACCGCGCCCGGACGCGCGCCCCGCCGCCCCGCGCACGCGCCCCGCCGCCCCGCGCACGCGCAGTCGTGCTGGCCCTCCGCAGACCCGCCATGGCGTCCGAGCGGCTCCCGAGCCGGCCCGCCTGCCTCCTCGTGGCCAGCGGCGCCGCGGAAGGTGAGGCCCGCGAGGGCGGGGTCGGGGTCGCCAGCGCTCCCGCCCGAGCCGGGCTTCGGTGGAGAGCGGCCCGCAGTGGCGCTCGCTGCGGGCTGGCCAGTGCGCCCGGCCGCCGCCCGGGGACGCGGCGGGGGACTGTTCCGGAGCCCTGCGGTTCGCGGGCCGCGCCCCCGGCTGTGTCCCGGGTGAAGGTGCGAGGGGAGCGGGCGGCCGGGCCCCGCGCCTCGAGCGCCGCTTCTCGGCCGAGGCCTCGGGTGCTCAGGGCCGGCGGGCGGGGCGCCCGGCGCCTCGGCCTCCGCGAGGAGATCGCTCGGCGGGGAGCCGGGGCGCCCAGGCGGGGCCCGAGGCCCTGCTCTGGAGCCTGCCTCCGGCCTGACTTCAGCTGCTGCCCAGGTGGGCGAGAAGGCAAGGACGGCGGGTCACGGGGTCGCAGTGTGCTGAGCCCCAGGCGCGGCCCCTGAGCTGTCCCCCAGAACGGAGACACAGGGGCACCCAGACCCCGTGGAGAGGTCACGGCTGAGCCACTGGGAGTGGGGTTCAGTCCTGGAGTCGCGGGTGACTGCTGGGAGCAGGGTGATGGTGAGGAGGGGTCGCGCCGGCCTGGGTGTGCCCCCGGGAGGGATGTTGAGGACATGGGTTGGGGGCATGGCTCTGAAGGGTGCCGGGCTCTGTGGGCAGGATGAGTAGGCCCTTCAGGGGGCCCTGGGCCAGAGCCGGTTGGGTAGAGGGGGCTGGAGGAACCGGGCAGAAATGGGGAGACTGCCTTTGCCAGATGTGCAGACTATGTACAGTGTGCAGGTACTGATCCCCTAGACTGGAGAGAGGTGAGGTTCAGGGGTGGAGTCCCCTGATTAAAGTAAAGGCGGAAGGATGCAGATCCTGTGACTTCAGAAGCAGGTGTCTGTGATGGGGCCTCAGCCCCAGCCGGGAGCCTTCTTCCCCCTGGTCGCAGAGAAGAGGGCGGGGCACAGGAGCCAGGAGCTCGGTGAGGGAAGGGGCCCGCCGCCCCATCCTGCATGCACCCCCCTTCCCCGCGGACACAGGCTGTGGCCTGTGTTCCAGAGCCTCAGGCCTCTATCACTGCCCCCCTCTGGCTGAAATCGGCAGGTGTGTGGGGGTGTCAGTCCCTGGTGATGGAGTGTTAGGGAACCTCACACTTGGGTTTGCCTTCTGGAAAAGGCCTGTAGTGGTCAGGCTGGGGGGAGAGAGAGAGACCCCCTTCAGGGGATGAGGGTGCCAGGAAGCTACAACTCTGCCCCAACCATGTGCGGAATGGGCCCTGGGTGAGGTGGGGTGAAGGGCTGCTCCCCAGGGTGATCGAGGCCGGGAGAAGCCCCGAACCAGCGGGCTGCGTCTCCTTGCAGGCGTGTCGGCCCCGTCCTTCTTCCACTGCTTCACGCTAGCCAGCACTGCCTTCAACCTGCAAGTGGCCACCCCCGGGGTGAGTCCAGTCCCCCTTGTCTCCAGGAGAGTGACATCATCCCTGGGGGGACCTAAGGGGTCGGGACCCCAGGGACACTGCCCTGAGAGTCCCCCCAGAGGAGCCTGGGACACCTGCTTCCAGTTTACAGGTGGGGACTGTGGCCAGCAGGGGCCGAGGGGCTGTGCTGACGGTGCCTTTGTCCCGAGTGGCTGCCAGCAGTCTCAGCCCTTGTCAGAGTTTTCTGGAGCCTCCATGTGCAAGAAGCAGGGGGTGAGGTGCTGACCCTTGGCCTCTGGGCTCCCACAGGGGAAGACCATGGACTTTGTTGACGTGAACGACAGCAATGCACGCTGGGTGCAGGACTTCCGCCTCAAAGCCTACGCCAGCCCTGCCAAGCTGGAGTCCATTGACGGTGCGGAGCCTGGGAGGGCCTTGGGGGTGCAGTTCCCGCTGGGTCCTGACCGCAAACTATGCACCCGTGTTCCTGGAGCATTCAGGGGCTTGCCACAGAGCACCGTGACCACCCGGGCCATGTCCCGTCCGCTGGCCAGAGCTCCCAGCAGCGGAGGGGCAGGCAGGTGGTTGGCGGGTCTCGGGAGCCTTAGCTGGTGGGGCCAGCAGCTGGCCGGCAGCAGCAGAGAGGAGCCAGCTGCTGGCCTCGTCATCTGTGACTGACCGGGCTGTGGTCCCCCAGGTGCCCGCTACCATGCCCTGCTCATCCCCAGCTGCCCCGGGGCCCTGGTGGACCTGGCCAGCAGCGGGTCCCTGGCTCGTATCCTGCAGCACTTCCACTCTGAGAGCAGTAGGTGGCCCCAGGCCCCGGCTTGGGGGGCGGTATGAGATCCATGGGAGAGGGGACCCCGCTAACAGGGAGGAGTGTCTGGTGAGGGTGTGGGAGGTGGTGTTCGTGGGCCTCGTTGGGGTTCAGGTTTTGGTGGGAATGCCGAGTCATTTCAGGAGCCGCCTGGGGTCAATGTGGAGCGCCATGGTCCTGACCAGTGAGTGGACAGGTTTACTCAGCGTGTATACACACGCGTGTGACGTGAAGGTGGGGCAACCCTTCCACCACTGCCCCTCCCTCAGCCTGGTTCCCTCTGGGGCTGTGGGCTGGGAACCCCGCCCCCTGCAAGGTGGGCAGGCAGGCTGCTGGCTTGGTTCCTGGTGGGGTCTGCGGGTGGTGGTGGGGCAGGGGGCTGGGAAAACTGCTCTGAAGAGATGTGTCTGCTCCAAGAGGACGTGGCACACTGCCCTGGCCTGGCGTCGGGGCCAGCGGGCAAACCCAGGGCTGCACAAAGCATCCTTTGTTGGCGGAAACGGGGCCTCCACGGGCAGTGCTTGTCCGGGCACTGAGCCGTGGGAACGCACTTGTGCCAGGCTGCCCTCTCAGAGGGGTGCTTGGAGCCAGGGGCCTGGGGTTGAGCAGAGGGCCGGGGTCCCCCCAGCCACTGCATTCGGAGGAGGGGGCTCCAGGCGCTGCCCAGAGACCGGGTCAGGCGCTTCTGATGGGCAGCGACGGTGCTCCCATGTGAGGGGTGGACAGCAGCCGCCTTCCTCCCGCCAAGCCTGGCTCTTGGCCCCTGAACAGCTTGAGGGGATCCAAACTCTGAACAAACCCCAGTCTTGTCTGGGAGGGCCGGGGAGGTGGGGGTGTCGGTGGGGCCTGGGTGGCTTCGGCGTCAAGCCGGTGCTGGCCCTGCTTGCAGAGCCCATCTGTGCTGTGGGCCACGGTGTGGCCGCCCTCTGCTGCGCCACCAGCGAGGACAGGTCCTGGGTGTTCCAAGGCTACAGCGTCACCGGGGTGAGTGCGCGTGGGTGGGGCGGTGGTGCAGGAGCCGCGGGGTGGGGCCCCTGGGGCGGGGGCAGCAGTTGTTGGCCTGGTCAGGGCTCAGACCCCAGCTCAGAGCAGGGGGCTTGGAGCGGGGGCCCCTTGGGGCCTTGTTCTGTGCCTGATGAGTGGGTGACTGCTTGCGGGTCCTGGGGGGGATCCTCTGGGGGCACTGCAGCCCCTTTTGTTGGGCTCTGTGCCCGACCCTCGACCCTGAGATCACCTGCTTGGACTTTGCTGGTGGTCCCGTGTCCTGAGGCCGGGGAGGACCTGGGAAGCTTCACCCCTGCTGTGGACCCCTCCCCACGGGCAGTCTGGGGGGGGCACGGCCGCCTGACCCTGGGCACTGCCCCTGCCCCACAGCCCTCTGTGTACGAGCTCGTCCGGGCACCAGGGTTCGCCCACCTGCCCCTGGTCGTGGAGGACTTCGTGAAGGACGCAGGGGCCTGCTTCAGTGGTGAGCGGCTGGGCTGAGCGTCTATAGAGGGCTGTGGGAGCCCCCACGGGGATGGTGGGGTCTCGGGGCCGCCCTGCACGCGGCGGGGTCTCGGGGCTGCCCTGCACGCGGTGGGGTCTCTGGGGCTGCGGGGTCTCGGCGCCGCCCTGTATGCGGCCTGAGGCCCGGCGCGCGGGGTCTCCTGCAGCCAGTGAGCCTGACGCTGTGCACGTGGTGCTGGACCGCCACCTGGTCACCGGGCAGAACGCCAGCTCCACCGTCCCGGCCGTGCAGAACTTGCTCTTCCTCTGCGGCAGCCGGTGAGTGGCCGCGGCAGGCGGCGGTGGGACCCCACCTGGTGCCCGGCCCCTTTGTCTGAACTGCGTCTACCCCGCAGGAAGTGACGAGGCCCTGAACCAGGCCCCGAGCAGATGCCGCCACCTCCAGATGTCCTGGGTGTCCCCCGAGACCCTGCGTCATGACACCCGGCCTGCCTGGCCCCTGGCGTAACTGCTGGGGGGCTCTGAGGATCCTCCCTGAAGGGGTCGGCCTCGGGGACGGGCCGTGCCGCTGACCGTGGTGGCTCTCCCTGGGGTGGGGTGGGGAGGCAAGCGGGCTGCCCGCCGGCCCCGGGGCACAGTCCTGGGGGGACGCAGAGCCTTCCGGGAAGCTGGGGCGATTGCTGGCCAGGACCCGGGGGATCCGCTCCTGTGCTGAGGGTCTTCCCAGGCCTCCCTGTGGTGTCCCCACCCCTTTGGGCCTTGGTGGGGGCGGACACTGGCCTGGTGCGTGGTCTCAGACCCGATGGTGACCCCATGTAAGGCCAGGGTAGACTCAGGCGGCTGCTGCGGCGTTCCACGTCCCTTCTGATGTCAGGAGAAAGGCTCGTGGGTGCAGCACACGGCCGCCTGCCGAGTGGTGGCCAGGTCCTGACGGCCAGGCCTGCTTCCGGGTGGACGTGGCGCGAGCTCCTCTTGGAGTGTGGCCGGCCATCCTGGGGTGGCGGACGGTCCTGGGTTGCCAGGTGGCTGTCCAGCCAGCGGACTCCAGTGCAGCCTCTGGGCACTCTCCAGCGTCCTCAGGGCGCCCGCCCGGCCTGTGGCTCACAGCTGAGCCCCGGAGCTGCCCCACCCCACGTGTGGCCTAGCTCTGCCCTGGCCAGGCCCTCGGAAGGGAGGAGGAGGGAGGCGGCCAGGCGCCGCAGACCAGGCCGTGGCCCTCCACACGCCCCTCTGTGCCCGCAGCTTCGGATGCCTGCTGGCCTCCACACCCTGGGCCTGGGCCCCCTCACCAGCCATCCCGTGTGCGGCACCAGCTGGTGATGGACCTGGCTGGACAAAAGCATTTATTAAAATGGTAACACAAATAAAAAAGAAAAATGATGACACTTTAGGGGCATCTTCTGAGTGTCTGTACCTGACCTGGGCAGGCTCTGCGGGGCCCTCCCCAGCCCTCCCTAGCTCTCCTCGCTGGCCCCGTGTGACCGGGTCTCCAGGCCCAGGGCACCAGGGTGGGGGGGAGGTGGCCTAGGACCCAGAAAGAGGCCCCTAGTATTTCCCACATGCTCAGTGTTGAAAACAGACCCTGAGCTCCAAGTCCACGAAAAAGGTGTGTGGACGTCTGTGGTGGTTCTTTTCGATGAGTCGTAGCTTCCATAAAAGGAGTGTTCTCGTTAATGGACAGTATTCATACCATGCTCAGTGAAGAAAACCAGGTGAGATATCCAGGAGAGTGACAGTGGACTGGCCGTTTGTGGGAGGGCACGGGGCCAGGTCGGGGGACCAGGGTGTCCCACGGCGCTGGCTGCAGGGGGTCAGGCCCGTGAGCAGGTGGCCTTCACGTGTCAGCCGTACCCGCTGTCTGCGCTGAGGCCCTGGGCCAGGCGGCATGGTGAGCGACTTCCACCTCCTCCTAGGACACAGCCTGTTGACCAGCTCAGCGCAGGGAGTCTGGGGTTGCTGGAGGCTTGCAGGAAGCCACGGCCCTCTGACCCAAACTGGCGAGGCAGTCGTGGGGGGCTGGCAGCGTGGCCCACGTGGCGCCTGCCCTGAGCCCTGCCCACCCAGCACTGCTCCTGCTTCTGGGGAGGGTGGCCAGAGGCAGCTCCAGAGCCACACTCCCAGGGGCCCCGCTTCCCTGCAGGGAGCTGTGGGGAACAGGCCTGGCCTGGCAGGGCCCCCAGGGAGGGGAGTGGGCACATCCAGACCCAAGGTGCGTCCCGCAGGCCCGCCCCAACACCTGGCCCCCCTGGTGCAGACCTGGACACCCAACCACCCCCTCCTGCTCCTGGGCCATCCCCCCAACCCTGCGTTCCCTCCCCTGACCCCCTTCACTGTTCCAGAACTTGGGCTGGAGCGGAAGGGGCTCCCCCGTGGACCCCTCATCACCTCCCCCCGCCAAGCGCTCACAGCGCAGCACACCTGTTGCAAAGTCCAAACGGTGCAGCAAAGCGTCTGCACTCGCTGCCCGCCTCTGCCCGGGTCTGAGGCCTGGAGGCTGGGGCCCGTGCACGTCACGCTGCCCCCACAAGGTGGCGCCACCACCCCCAGAGGAGCCTGGGCCCAAGGAAGTTGTGTGTGTGGGGGGGTGCCGGGTGTCCCCAGAGCAGCAACGCCCTGCCCAGCTCCACAGGCACCGCCTAGAAGCCTGGGGGTCCCCGCCTTCAGAGTCAAGGCCCTCTGGTCACTGCCCAGCAGCAGGCAAGGGGCTGCCACCACTGACTGGGGGTCCCCGTGGGGCTGCTGACCTAACCCCACCTTCATCAGGCCCCAGGAAGGAGACAGACAAGAAGGAAAAGAAAGGGCTTTAATGCGCTGAGCAGAATTTTACATAAAATCAGAAATCTATGATTCGTCCCCGCTCCAATTAGTAAAAAAAAATCCAAGATTCATCATAAAGCATGTGCAATTAGGCCCCAATTCAGAGACGCACAGATCCGTGGTCCAGCCTCAGGTGCCGCGCTATTTTCCATTCTCTGTGCTGAACATCCGTTCCTGGAGATGAGTGGTGTGAGCTGGTGCGCCCACCAGGCTTGCCCTCTGCCCCCAACCCTGCCCTTGGCCAGGCCTGCCACCCTGGGCCCTCCCGCCCCCAGGCCCCTCCTGCCCACGTGCCCGTCCCAACCGTGGCCCCGGTGCTCACCCTCAACATCCGCTCCAGCTTCACGGCGTCCGCAGCAAACCTGCGGATCCCGTCAGAGAGCTTCTCCACAGCCATGCGGTCCTCGTTGTGCAGCCAGCGGAAGGCCTTCTCGTCCAGCTGGATCTTCTCCAGGTCACTGGCCTGGGCTGTGGAGCACATGCCCGGGCTGTGGGCTCAGAGCCGCCCTCGCCCAACAAGGCCCAGTGCCGGGTGGAGGCAGCCCGCCCCGAGGCTCCAGGTTCCACAGCCTCGAGAGAGCAAGGCACCGGTTCCCGTGGGGCCCTAGGCTGGCGGAAGGTGGGAGGCGGCGGTCTTACCTGCTTTGGCTGAGAGCACGGGCGTCAGCTTGCTGTGGTCCTTGAGCAGCTCCCCCAGGAGCTGGGGTGAGATGGTGAGGAAGTCACAGCCAGCCAGGGCCTTGATTTCTCCCGTGTTGCGGAAGGAGGCACCCATGACAATGGTTTTGTAGCCGAACTTCTTGTAATAGTTGTAGATCTTGGTGACACTCTTCACTCCTGGGGACACACACCGGAGCTGCCATCTGTGCCGCCCAACCCTCAGTCCTAGGGGCTGAGACAAGGCACCCCTCTGCCCCGGCCTGGGGGGCCACTCACCGGGGTCCTCCTGGGGCTCATAGGACTTCTTGTCCGTGTTGGCCACGTGCCAGTCGAGGATGCGGCCCACGAAGGGCGAGATAAGCGTCACGCCGGCCTCGGCACAGGCCACGGCCTGGGCGAAGGAGAAGAGCAGCGTCATGTTGCACCGGATGCCGTGCTGCTCCTCCAGCTCCCTGCGGGGACGGGACGCGTGTGCGAGTCAGTCCCTGAGAGGCAGGGATGGGGTCGCTCCACCCTCGTGAGTAATTCTGGAACGTTCACCAGCATGAGCTCAGGCCAGTGGCTTGTGGCGACCAAACCTCATCAAACCCACATTTCAGAACAGGGACCAAGGCGAGAGGGCCCCTGAAAGCTGCAGACACAGTCCTCCCCTCGTCACAGAACCTCTGCGCTGGGCCAGTGCAGGAGACACGGGTTCAGTCCCTTGTCCGAGAAGATCCCACATGCCTGGAGCACCGGAGCCTGTGCTCCGCAACAAGAGGAGCTGCCACAATGAGAAGCCCCCACCCTCCCACCTGGAGAAAAGCCAGGCAGCTGTGAAGACCCAGCACAGCCAAAAAAAAACAAAAAAACAAAAAGGAATCTCTGGGCTGGAGATCACGGAGTCGGCTCCAACCACAGCACCATCCTGCCTCAATCCCACAGCCTCACCGGCCCCACGGTCCCCACCTGCCCTCTGGGTCAGCCTGCAGAAAGCCTGTCCCCCAGATGACACGTCAGGGCCAGCCACGAGAAGGGGGCCTGGCCACGCTCTACCATCTGCCAGCCGAGTTCCTGTCCCAGCAGAGGGTTTCAGAGGCGCCCTGCTGCCGAGCCGCAGGGAAGCAGTCAAGAAGCACAGCCTCGAGGGCACAGGGCCGCCTCGGTGGCCAATGCCACGAGCACCAAGCCAGCAACCCCACCACTGATGTGTGCACACACTCAGCGTCACCCGACAAAGGCAGCCGTGTGCCCCAGGGGGACGTGCTTGGAGGGTGCGCTGTACACACACAGGGAGACCTCCTTAAGGGGGACGCAGCTCCAGCACAGGCGTGGCGCACGTGAACCTGGAACACGAGCCAAGCAAGGGAAGCCACACACGAAGGCCACGTGCGGCGCGATCCCGTCCCTCGGAAGCATTGAGGCAGAAGGCTGCGGGGCCGTAATAACACAGGGACCCGTGGGGGTGGACAGGCGCTCCCAGGACAGCCGAGCCTGGGCGCCAGGGCAGCGTCCTGTCCACGCCCGCCTGCCTCCTCCGCACCCAGCATGCTTGGGGGGAGCCGACTCCCACTCTGTCCTCTGCTAGCAGCACCGCGCAGGCCCGCTGCCCCAGAGGCCCACCCGAG
This sequence comes from Muntiacus reevesi, assembly GCF_963930625.1. NCBI lineage: Eukaryota > Metazoa > Chordata > Mammalia > Artiodactyla > Cervidae > Muntiacus > Muntiacus reevesi. Next base: position 48,123,297 of record NC_089253.1, read on the forward strand.
ACGGGCAGAGGCCCCAGCAGCTCCCCACTCACGGGACACTTACTTTCCAGCCTGAATTCCTTCCCAGGTGGACGACAGCTTTATCAGGATCCGCTCCTTGCTGATCCCGGCCTCCTTGTACAGCTCGATGAGGCGCCGGGCGCGGGCCACCATCGCGTCCTTATCAAAGGAGAGCCTGCGGGGGACGGGGTGCCCGGCTTGCAGCGGCTGAGGGGGCCGACGCAGACGCAGGGCAGAGACCAGGTGCCCAGAGCAGCGCGTGGCTGTGCAGGGAGCTGCGAACAACAGCGGCTGCTGCTCCTGACCCCCCACCCGTCAGCCCTGCATCCTTACCTTGCGTCCACTTCCGTGGATACGCGACCTGGAATTTTCTTCAGTATTTCTGCCCCAAACAACACAAAAAGTTTATCAATAGCATTTGTAATCTGTTCCTCTTGTGACCTGAAATTCCAAGGGAAAAAATTAGGTTAGAAGCTTGTTAGGTTTAAATGCACAGGATTCTACAAAACTTACTTGCTCCCCAAATTATTTTCCCACCATCTGTTTTTCTTAAAAAACTTTTAAAGTGGTGATAAAACACACATAGCAGAAAACTCACCATCTTCTCCATTTTTTTTTTTTAATTTTGGCAACACCACACATCTGACAGGACAACTCAGTTCCCCGACCAGGGATGGAAGTTGAGCGCAGCACCCTCTTCCCCATTCTGACACGACCAGTTAGGGCCCTGAGCGCGTTCACACGTGCGACCACGCCCACCTCCATCTGCACAATGTCTGCTTCCTTCAAGCTGAACCCTGTCATCTTTGGGGGCTTGAACAAAACACTCTTCCCAACCTCTCTGCTGCTGCCTGGGCGGATGCACAAGGTGCACAGTGTGGCTCCAAGATGGCCTGGAAGGATCTCTGGCCTGAGAGCAGGGCCAGTCTGCTGACCACTGAGGGCATGGTCACCAGTTCTAGGAGCATCGAGAAGTGAGGGGAGCCGCCAGCACGGGGTGCACGGTGGGGGGGCAGGGCAGGCCCAGGGCATGACTGCCACCCCTGCACACGGCTGACCTCAGCAGCCGGGCGCCAGAGAGGGACAGGCCAGCCCAGCACAGCTCCTGCCAGGGGCCCCTGTTCCCTGCGAGCCCACTCTCAGCTGAGCTGTACCACCCAGATGAACATTTAACATGATATCCAGCAAAGGCGAGTCTATGGAGAGACGAGCCAGTCTGGTCACAGGCGGAGGCACTAGAGAACATTCCAGGAGGCGATGCCATTCTCGGACTGGACTGTGGCTGCACCACTGTATACGTGAACGCATCAGATGACCTGGACTGCTCACTGAGACAGTGACTCTCACTCCAACACAACTATTAGAAGGTAACAAAATGCCAGAAAGCAGCTCCACGGCTGCCAGGGCTGAGGACGCTGACTACAAACGGGGAGGACTTCTGGGGTGCTGTCCACACAGCTCCTGCCACCAAAACTCGGTGAGCTGTTCACTCTCAACGGGTGATGCCCGCAAGAAAGCAGACAGCTTTCCTTCCCGGAGCCTAAAACACTGGAGAACCGGCCTCAGGGGCGGGAAGCAAGCAGACCCGGCTGGCAGCCACGGCCCCGCACTCACCCGCCCAGCCTCCTGCCGTAAGCAATGGCCTCCTCCACCAGCTCCTGGTAGGTGGGCATCTGCGCCGCGGCCAGGATCAGGGACGGGTTGGTGGTGGCATCCTGGGGTTTGTACTCGTCGATGGCTGGGAAGTAATTGTGGGAAGCAGGGGTCAGTGGAGTGCCCGCTTCCACCCAGAAACCTGAGACGACCCCTGCAAGCCCTAAACACAGGAACACAGCCAAGTAGGGCGCGGCCGCACTTCATGCAGGAAGGCTGGCCAAGAGGCAGCTGCGCGCAGCGAGGAAACCTGGAGGCTAAGCCAGCAAGTGGCCATGCCAAGAGCCGAGAGCTGGCCAGCGCCAAGGAGCAAGCAGGGAGGCGGCCAGGAGGAGACTGGCAGCGTCCGGAGGTGCTGGCGCCCAGGCCAGCCGCAGAGGGGCTGGACACGGGTCTTCAAACTATTCTCTTTTAACACACGTGTTCCTTCTCGATAACCAGGCGGGAATTCCAAGGAGTCTCGAGGCCCCGGCTGTCACAGGGCAGTGCTGAGCTTAAGTTCATCAAAACTCAGCTTCCAGGACTAGCCGGTTCCGTAAGTTGATTTGGCAAGTTAGCATTTTCAAAGTATCTTCTGATGACAAAAGTACAGAGATGGAAAACAGGGGAGGGGGATGGCTCTCAGGGGCTGGGAACAGCTGTATCCTAACCGTCCTGGACGACCCCTCCTCTGCGCAGCTGGAACCAGTGAACACAGGGCCGGCCTGCAGCCTGTTCACAGCACCGTGCTGGCACCAAGTGCCCCGTTCTGATGTCACGCCACGGCCACACTGAACACCCGGGGGAGTGATGGCAGAAGGATTCGTGGGACCCTGTGCGCTAATTCTGCAACTTCCTGGAGTCTATTAATTATTTCAAAATAACAAGTTAAGAAAGCATGCTCTGGAGTGGAGCTTACACAGATGTGTTGAAACCCAGTGTAATGCGCTGAAGACAGTACCTAGATAAAGCTGACTTTTAACAAAACTAAAAACAAAATCTGGGGTCAACAGATGGGCTTCAGGCTCCAGGGACCCTTAAACAGAAAACCAAACCTGGCATGGGGCATGGTGCTGAGAAGAGCATCTACAGCTTTGACTTATTTTCAAAGAGCCTTGTGACACCCCAAAGGCAAGACCCTTCAGTCCATAAAGCGACCGTAAAACTGAATTTACAACTGAATTTACAATTTAGATATATATGGGCTTCCCTGGTAGCTCAGTTGGTAAGTAATCTGTCTACAATGCAGGAGACACAGGTTAGATCTCTGGGTTGGGAAGATCCCCTGGAGAAGAGAATGGCTACCTGTTCCAGTATTCCACAAAGGAGCTTGGTGAGCTGCAGTCCATGGGGTCACAAAAAGACGAACACACACCTACTGTACTGTACACATCATCAATAAACGTGTTTTTAAACAAAGTCGTTAACATTCACTTAGCAATCTTAAATGTCAACACTTGAGTTTAAATATTTCTAAAGAGGGGGAAATAAAGCAAACATTCCCCAAGACTCCTCCAGACGTGCTGCCTACACTGACAGAACTTAAGCGTTAGAGTTAACCCTGAGACCAGTCAGCCTGCAGCTGCTGCCCAGTGAAACCCAACAGGAAAACAATACAGACCAGGGGTTCATTACTCAGCAAAGATGAGAAATACTCCACACTAAGAAGGAGCAAACAACTTCCCCGGTGATGCAGTGGTTAAGAATCTGCCTGCCAATGCAGGGGACATGAGTTCGATCCTTGGGCCAGGAAGATCCCACACGCCCTGGGGCAACTAAGCCTGGTGCACCTCAACTACTGAGCCTCAAGCCATTAGTACCAAGCCCCTGAGCCTGAAACTCCATGCTCCATAAGAGAGACCACCCACAGTGAGAGGCCCTCCACTGCAGCTGGAGTGCAGCCCCCGCATGCCACTACCAGAGAAAAGCCCCTGTGACAACAGAGACCCAGTGTAGCCAAAAACAAATAAAAACCAAAAAGGAGCAGAAAGATGTGCAGTCACTTTCCCAGACCCTCTATCCTGGTGAGGTCATTGCCAGGGGCCTGGACCAGGGTGGGAGGGGTGGAAAGAGGCCAGTGGCCTCGCAGGTCAGCGGGAGCTGGAATTTTCCAGGGACCCCAGCTCTGACCAGGAGGGAATCTTCTGTCAGCTGGTTTAATGTACAGGTTGGGTTTAATGTACAGGTTGGACTCAAGCCCATCACCGTCTCCAACGTTTATATTTAAGCAGCCAAACATGCTGACTCATTTTCCTCAGCTCTGTGAGATAAGAGTCTTATTCTTACCAAAGAGGAAATAAAGCCTGTTTCTCAAGTCACCATGAGAAAGCAGAAACGAGGAAGTCCCTTCCCTACCGTGTGCCCCGGAGCACTCCCAGCCACGGAGCATTTCACTATTTCCCTGACAACCTTCATGGTTCCCAGCAGATCTGAATGGAGGCTCACCTAGTCTGGGTTTGTGCTGCAGAGGATGGGAAGGGCAAGCCCCCCAGTTCCCTCCCAGGAAGGTGAGTCAAGCCAGGAAAACCTAAACCTGGGGCAAGCTTTGCCTGCCTCCCTGCAGGGAGTGGGGTTTTACCCCCGGGGGCTCCTCGGTCCGAGGCGGCGAACGTCTAACTGGCCCGCACCCGGCCACGGTCACCAGCGGGCACTGCTGGGCCCCGGGCTGCGGTGGAAAGTGTGTGCAACACGGGGTTTCACAAGCAGGGGGTGTCATTCGCAGTGTCCGGTCTCTCTGGGCCCAGAACTAACTCATATTCCTGCTCAACATTCGCGCCACGAAACTGCCCCTGTAACCACAAGCGGTTCGCGACTCCAGGGCGGCCCTCAGCCGCGCGCCCGCGCTCCCGGGCCCTCCCCTGCTTCCCCACACCGCCAGGCCGGCCGGCGCCCCGCGCGCCCCAAGTCCCTCACTGCTGTCCGGCCCGCCCCCAGAGCTCAGGGGCCAGCGCGGCCTCACCGTGGAAGTCGCCCGTGTCGGCCACCACTGTGGTGAACTGCTTGAGCTGGTCCAGCGCGCTCTCCATCCTCTGCCGCTTCACCGGGGAGCCCGACATGGCGAGCGGCGGAGCGAGCGGGGGCCCACAATGCCCCGCGGGCCCCGCCCCCGGCCGCAGCCAATCCGGACGCGGCGCGGGAGGGCGGACCTGCGCGCTGGCCCCGGCGGGGCCCCGCCCCCGACGCGGCGCCCCGCCCCCGGAGGGCGGCCCGGTGCCCGGGAGGGCCGCCCCGCCCCCGACGCGGCCCCCGGCCCCCGGAGCTGCGCCTCGGGAGCTATACGCACCCGGGCGATGTGCCCCGGGGCGGCTTCCCGAAGCGATGAGTCCCCAGGGCGGTGTGCCCCAGACGCGGTTATGCCGGAGCGACGTACGCCCTTCTGGTGATGCAGCCCCTGGATGGTTTCTAGGGAGCGATGACCCCCGAGCGGTGATCCCCGGAGAGGCGCGCCCGCCTCCATGCCCTGTCCCCGGGGGCCGTGATTCCCGGAGCGTGCACCCCCTGTAGCGGGGCGCTTCCGGGGCGTTGGAGCGACTAGTTCCCCAGACTGATCCGTGCCCGCGGCGGAGCGCCCCGCGAGTGAAGCACACCCAGGGCGGCGCGGTCCCCGACGGCGCGCCGACTCCCTTTCCTCCTCTGTGGTTTGCAGCGGGAACTGGAGTGAGGGTCGGCGATCATCAAGGGGTTAAGACTGAGGCTTCAGGCCTGGACTCCTGAGACTCTGCGTCTGAGCCGCCGCCTCAGGAGACAATGAGAAGGGGCCCTGGGCATGCGGGCCTGGGTCTGGGTCGCCGCCCCTCGCCCCCCGGCCGTCCTGAGGCCAGGGGCACCCAGGGTACAAGTCCTCTCCTTGAGGCCGAAATCTCGCCTTCTCTGTCCTCTGGTGTGGAATCCAATCTCGGTGACAGAGTTTTGGGTGGAGTAGAAAAGGATTGGGCTTCCCAGGGGGCTCAGTGATAAAGAATCCACCTACCAAGCCAGAGACACAGGTTCAATTCCTTGGTCAAGAAGCTCCCCTGGAGAAGGAAATGGCAACCTACTCCAGTGTTTTTGCTTGGGAAATTCCATGGACAGAGGAGCCTAGTGGGTTACAGTTCATGGGGTGCCAAAGAGTTGGAGACAATTTAGCGACTGAACAACAAGAGCAAGAAGAAATGGACAGCTTTATTGCTTTGCCAGCAAAGAGGTACACAGCGGGCCCCTGTCTTCAAAACCACCTGGGGAAGATAGTGACAAGTTTTATATTAATTATCCAAAAAGGGTATGATCACCTTGTCGACATTCTTCTAATAAGTTCGTGAGGTAAGCAGGAGTCAACGCCATCAAACTTCAGGTCCAACTGGTCTGGGGTCTCCATGCTTGTCGGGAGCACTCTGTCATTAACAGTTAACTTCTCCACTTGGAGAAACTTCAGTGTCTGCAGAAGAGCTCAAAGATATAGATGTGTCTGTCTGCTGATGGGAAAACAGGAACCTGCCCTAAGACTGCCCTTGACTGTTTTTTCTACCTGTTCTCACATCCCCTCCCTTCCCTAAAGAACAACTACTTGAGTCTGCCATTGAAACTCAGGGAAGGTCATGGAGGCTGAGTGAAAGCTGTTTCCTGTAATAAAGGAAATGGAGACACAGAGGTGTCGTGCCCAGGACCCCCACAGTACCCTGCACAGGCCTGGCAGCTGCTCCAAGCCCCCCTAGGTTGTGTGGGCCTGGAGGCTGGGGAGGGGCTGAAATCAGGCTTGTGGTTTCATTTTTTCTTGTGGATCCAGAGCCCAGGATAGGCCACTGATACTGGGAACCACATCTGGGAATACCTCCTAGGAAAGTAGTACTAAGTTTACAAGTATGAAATAAAATTCACATTTTATGGGAAGACAAACAAAATGTAAACATAAAAAATTTTCTCTGCCCTTTGGCTTCTTCTCTCCCACACTGTTCATCCTGTGTCTGCATTATACACGGATAATGGCTGCAGTCACCATCTGCAGTGATTTTGGAGCCCAAGAAAATAAGTGTCACTGTTTCCATTGTTTCCCCATCTATTTGCCATGAAGTGATGGGACTGCATGCCATGATCTTAGTTTTCTGAATGTTGAGTTTTGAGCCAGCTTTTTCACTCTCCTCTTTCACTTTCATCAATAGGCTCTTTAGTTCTTCACTTTCTGCTATAAGGGTGGTGTCATCTGTATATCTGAGGTTATTGGTATTTCTCCCGGCAATCTTGATTCCAACTTGTGCTTCATCCAGCCTGGCATTTCGCATGATGTACTCTGCATATAAGTTAAATAAGCAGGGTTACAACATACAGCCTTAATGTAGTCCTTTCCCAATTTTGAACCAGTCTGTTATTCCATGTCCGGTCCTAACTGTTGCTTCTTGACCTGCACACAGATTTCTCAGGAGGCAGGTAACGTGGTCTGATATTCCCATCTCTTTAAGAATTTTCCAGTTTGTTGTGATCTATGCAGTCAAAAACTTTGGCATAATCAATAAAGCAGAAGTAGATGTTTTTCTGGAATTCTTTTGCTTTTTCTATGATCCAATGGATGTTGGCAACTTGATCTCTGGTTCATCTGCCTTTTCTAAATCCAGCTTGAACATCTGGAAGTTTATGGTTCATGTACTATTGAAGCCTGGCTTGGAGAATTTTGAGCATTACTTTGCTAGCATGTGAGATGAGTGCAATTGTGTGGTAATTTAAACATTTTTTGGCATTGCCCTTCTTTCGTATTGGAATGAAAACTGACCTTTTCCAGTCCTGTGGCCACTGGACAAAGTGAGTCACTCAGTTTTGTCCATTTCTTGTCCATTTCTTGTAAACCCATGGGTTATACAGTCCATGGATTTCTCCAGGCCAGAATACTAGAGTGGGCAGCTGTTCTCTTCTCCAGGGGATCTTCCCAACCCAGGGATCGAACCCAGGTCTTCTGCACTGCAGGCAGATTCCTTACCAGTTGAGCTACCAGGGAAGTTGGTAGCTCAACAATGGCAGAAAGCAAAGAGGAACTAAAGAGCCTCTCAGTGAAGGTGAAAGAGAAGAGTGAAAAAGATGGCTTAAAACTCAATATTCAAAAAACCAAGATCATGGCATCGGGTTCCATCACTTCATGGCAAATAGATGGGGAAAAAATGGAAACAGTGACACTTTTATTTTCTTGAGCTCTAAAATCACTGCAGACAGTGACTGTAATTATGGAATTAAAAGACGTTTGCTCCTTGGAAGAAAAGCTATAACCAACCTAGACAACATCTTAAAAAGCAGAGACATTACTTTGCCAACAAAAGTCCATATAGTCAAAGCTATGGTTTTTCCAGTAGTCGTGTATGGATGTGAGAGTTGGGCCATAAAGAAGGCCGAGTGCCAAAGAATTGATGCTTTCAAACAGTGGTGTTGGAGGAGACTTTTGAGAGTCCCTTGGACTGCAAGGAGATCAAAGCTGTCAGTCCTAAAGGAAATCAGTCCTGAATATTCATTGGAAGGACTGAGGCTGAAGCTGAAACTCCAATACTTTGGCCACCTGATGCAAGAGCTGACTCATTGGGAAAGACCCTGATGCTGGGAAAGATTGAAGGCAGGAGAAGAGGGCGACAGAGGATGAGATGGTAGGATGGCATCACCGACCCAATGGACATGAGTTTCAGCAAACTCGGAGATGGTGAAGGACAGGGAAGCCTGGTGTGCTGTGTGCAGTCCATGGGGTCACAATGAGTCAGACGCAATTGAGTGAACAACAGTGATCCAGGCCGTCAGGTGAAAGAACAGTGTCACCGCCCTTCTGCGGGCTTGAATCGTCACTATGACAGCCATACTTCGCCCTCATAAGGTCAGTCTCCTGCCAGATGCAAAGGAGGAGCTGGAGACGTAAGCCTCTTGTCTCCCCGCACAGGGCAGTCATTGCCCCTCCTCTGGGCAGAGGAAGTGGGCAGAGTTGTAGCCCACTTAATCCTTGGGCAGAACTTCCTCCCCACCACAACTGTATCTTTTACACACGTCCTATGTTAATAAACCTACTCCTGCCTAACACCTTGCATCTCACTGCATTCCCCCTGCGCTGAGGCACAGAGAACCTGAGCTTCGTTGAGTCCTGAGACCAGCTGTGTAGTCTTGGCTGGGAGACCCTGGGTTTACTCTGGGTCCGAGTCCTGGTCGCGTGGGTTTGAGCCCCAGTCTGAGGCGAGCGGTTTCAACGTTTCAGGAATCTCAGTCCTCAGCCTCTGGCTCCAGTCAGTCTGGAGTCTGCCGTCCTGTGTCTGTCAGTCTCACCATCCACCGGGCGGGGAGGCCTTAATTCCTGAAGGACAGCTCGGAGAATTCCGGCAGGAGCAGCTGGGGCTGTTTTATCCTCAACTATTGTCTTTGCTTCTCCTGTTTAACCTTGTCTCCCTCACTTCTGTGATTAGTGACTGCCTGTCCCTGCTCTTTGGACTCAGGAAGGGGCTGAAATTAGAAACTTTTTCAACAAAAGGGAAGCAAGGGACGCAGAGGGGCTTTTGTGCCTGGGCGGCCCCCAGGTCCTGCTGGGTTTCAGAAGGGACAAGGAGGCTTTCTAGGTGATGGGAGTGTTTTACAGCTGAGGTTTCAGGGTGAGGCAGGACCAGCAGCATCGGTTCCGTGGGGAGCTTGCCTTCTCTGCTTAACTGACTTTTGGCTGCATCAGTCTCGGTCGGGCTCGCGGCTCTTCCTCGCGGCGCGCCGGCATCTCTGCAGTTGTTCTGGCTCCAGAGCGCGTGGCTCTCTACTTGCAGTGCTCGCCCTAGTTCCCCCACCAGGAATGGAGCCTGAAGCCTCTGCACTGGAGGTGCAGAGTCAACCCCTGGGCCACCTGGGAGTCTCTCCCTCCAGGAGCTTTCTGAGAAGTCTGCTTTCTGGCTGCTCAGGAAGCATGGCTGATTGTGGGTCAGGGCAGGCTCTGAGAATACTGCCTCGGTATTTTTAAGGGGTAGAGGTCATTCAGTGTAGACAATTCACAAAACACAACAAAATACAAACCCTCACAAACAGTACCTGCTCGGCATCTATTGGTTCCCAATATAAGTGTCCTAGGGGGCTTCCCAGGTGGTGCTGGTGGTAAGGAACCCGCCTGCCGATACAGAGAACTTGAGACACGGGTTTGATCCCTGTGTCGGGAAGATCCCCTGGAGAATACCAGTATTCTGGCCTGGAGAATCCCATGGACAGAGGCGCCTGGCGGCTACAGTCTATGGGGTCACAAAGAGTTGGACACGACTGAGCAGCTAAGACATCCACTCCAGTGTTCTTGCCTGGAGAATAGCAGGCACAGAGGAGCCAGGTGGGGTACAGTCCATATGGTTGAAAAGAGTCAGACCCTGCGCAACTTGGCACACATGCACATAAGCGTCCTGGGGTGGAAGGTCGATCAGAGGTGGGGCGTGGCCTGCCAGGCGTGCCCGGGCGTGGAGTCCGCTGGGTCCGTCTCTCTGCCTTCTGCCCATGTGGGCCCCGCCCCGGGGAAGGGAGAGAGGAGGGAAGCTCCGGGGAAGGAGGGAGGGGGGCCCACCCTGGCTGGCTGTGGCAGGCACCCACCACCTGGCCTCAGTCGGGTCTTCAGCACAGTTGGGGGCCCTGTGGGCTGAGAACCGCTGATACAACGCGGCGGAGGCAAGGCGCTGGGCCGGGCAGGAGGAGGGGGTCCGGCTGGGCCAGGACTCCAGGGGCCATGGTCACGTCCAGGAGCTGCAGAACTCGGGCCAGGAGGGAGGTGTCCACGGCCCCGGCCCCTGACACTGTGCTGACTCAGGGAACACTGGACGTTTCTCCCAACCTCGTGATGAGATATAACTCACATTTTATGGCAAGAAAAATGTAATGATGAAACTTTTCTCCACCCGTTTGAGCTCCCCCCGCCACTTCTGGGTGTGGGGCGGGTCTGCATTAACCTTCTTAGGGGCCAACATTCTTTCTTAATCTTGTAGAGTCGCCCTCTGTGCTGCAGATCTGAGTTGTGTAAACGGCCCACATGTCCTGTAACCCTTAGTCGCAAAAGCTTTCGTAACTGTGCCTTGACCGCGACTGGGCAGAACAGTCCTCAGGTTCTCCAAGACTGTCTCCAGGGTCATAATTGTCAGGTTGGTTCAAACCATTTTTTTCTATTTCATTTTTAGAATGGTTATTGATTATTTTTTTTCACTGAGACCAAGGAGAAACAAGCAGTCAAGGGCAGCCTGGGGGCAGGTCTTGTTCCCCCATCAGCGGACACACAGCCGCATCTCTGAGCTCTTCAGAGGCTGAGACCCCCTCCAGGTGGGGGAAACGAATGATTAATGATGACATGCTGCCCACAAGCTCGGAGACCCCAAGCCAGTTGGACCCGAAGGGTGACGATGTGGACCCCTGCTTACCTCACCACGAATCCATCAGAAGAATGTCCACGAGCTGATCACGCCCTCTTTGTCACTAGCATCCCAGGGTGGAGACACAGAGATTTCAAGAGCATGAGCCCTCTGTGTCTCCCTTGCCTGGCAAGGCAATGAGGCTCTCCTTTTCAACTTCACCCAAAGGTCTGTCTCTGAGGCTTGCCTCAGTCCCACTGGGTGGAGAGGCTGGGTTTTTTACCCCAGCTGTGACGATGGTGCAGGGTGGTGGCTGGTGCCCCGTCCACCAACTCTCTGACCTCAGGGGCCGGTGTGGCTCAGAAAGGGGGAGTCCAGAGAACCCACAGGCACTGTGTCACCACGTGGACGCTCTAACACAAACCCAGACGGGGGTTGTGCGGGGCCAGCATTTGAAGCGTAAGTTTAGGGGGCTGGGTCGCAGAAGGAGTGATGTGTGGTGGAAGAGCTCCTGGGAGAAGGCTCTCCGGAGGCCGGCTGGCCGGCTCTGACTGACCCAGAGGGGCCAATGCTGCCGAAAGCTTGGCTCTCTGTGCTCCGGCGCCAAGCAGAAATATGGAGACAGAGTTTTGGAGAAGAGAAGGGTGGCTTTGTTTGCCAAGCAACAGGCAAACACATTAGGCCAGCGCCTTAAGAACTGTGCCCCTCTCCCTGGTGAGTAGGGAGAGGCTGTATCCCCAGCGGTGGGTGATAAGGATCAGGCAGTAACAGTCCTGCATTCTTCTTCTGCAAAGTTTCCGAAGGGTGGGGTTGCTGACAAGACTGGGGTGTGTGCAGGGTCTGGTCCCTTTAATCTTTTTATTTCTTTATGTCTGGCTGGGTCCTCCTCGGCTGTGGTACACAGGCTTAGTCATCCTGTGGCATGCGGAGACTTCCTGGACCAGGGATTGGGCCCGTATGCCTGAATTGGCAGGTGGATCATTTTTAAAAAATATTTCATTATTTCATTCAATGTATCTGGCTGCAACGCATCTCAGCCGCGGCCCAAAGGACCCTCAGGGCGCCACGCAGGCGGTCTCACTGCAGCGCAGGCCCCCAGTGGTGCGCAGGGCTCAGCGTTCCCAGAGCGTCAGGCACGGGGGACGTTCCCTGACCGGGGACTGAGCCTGCATCCCCTGCGCCGCAAGGCCAGCTCCCAGCCCCGGACCTCCAGGCCAGTCCTGAGGCCATTTACTACAGACTAATCCTCCGTCTTCCCACGAGATCACAGACCTGTTTCAGCCCAATGAAGCTCAGGTTCTCGATGTGTCATTGCAGAAAGAATTTAGGGAGAGACAAAGTGATTGATAGGTAAGAAGTGAATTTATTTATAAACAAAGGCCCATCTAGTTAAAGTTATGGTTTTTCCAGTAGTCATGTATGGATGTGACAGTTGGACCATAAAGAAAGCTGACCGTGGGAGAACTGATGCTTTTGAACTGTGGTGCTGGAGAAGACTCTTAAGAGTACCTTGGAGTGCAGGGAGATCAAACCAGTCAATCCTAAAGGAAATCATCCCTGAATATTCATTGGAAGGACTGATGCTGAAGCTGAAACTCCAATGCTTTGGCCACCTGATGCGAAGAACTGACTCACTGGAAAAGACTGATGCTGGGAAAGATTGAAGGCAGGAGGAGAAGGGGACGACTGGAGTGGGTAGCCTATCCCCTCTCCAGGGGATCTTCCTGACCCAGGAATAGAACAGGGGTCTCCTGCATCCCAGGCATCTCCTTTACCAGATGAATCGCCAGGAAAGCCCAAGGATAGGGTGAAAGTGAAAGTGAAGTCGCTCAGTGGCATCCGACTCTTGGCAACCCCATGGACTTTACCTGCCAGGCTCCTCCACCCATGGGATTTTCCAGGCAAGATTACTGGAGTGGGTTGCCATTTCCTTCGCCAGGGGATCGTCCCAACCCAGGGATCGAACCCGGATCTCCTGTATTGCAGGCAGACTTTTTACCGTCTGAGCCACAATGGGGTAAACAACCACAATTGGAGCGATGGCACCTCCATGAAAACCCAAAAGAAGGAGGTTCAGAGAGCATCTAGCTTGGTGATCGGGAAAGCTTCCACGTGCCATGCCCCAAACTCCACAGGGACAGAAGCCCCTGCGTTCAGAACTCTCCCAAACTTCAGCCTGGGTACCTCTCCATCTGGCGGTTCTTTCATACTCTTTAATGTCCTTTATAATCAACGAGCGATCTACTAAGTAAACTAGCTTCTTGAATTCTGTGAGCGGCTCTAGCAAATTAATCCCATCAGAGGAGGGGGGTCACGGGAAGCTCCGCTCTGTGTTCGGTTGGTCAGAAGCCCAAGCGGACCCGTGCCATCTGCAGGGGGACCGCTGTGCCCCGTCTCTGCGCCTAGGCCTCTCCCGCTCCCCGCGCCCTGGGGGGTCCTCTGGGGACATCCCAGACCTCCCCGCACATCACAGGCGGTGCTGGACCTCAGCCTGGGTCCTGCTCTGCCGTCTGAGAGGTGGAAGTGGGGTGTGCGCCTTTCCTGGTGGTGGCCGAGTTCGAGTCTCTGCCCAGGGACGTTTGCGGCCCAGCTTCCCTGGGGAACATGGACACCACCCCTCATTTTCTCTAGTCCTTCCAGGGCTGCCCAGCTCCCCAGGCTCCGTCTTTTATTATTGGTCTCCTCATAAATTCTGTGTCAGCAGTTATTAAACTATTGGGTCTCAGGACACTTTTACACACTTACAAATTATTAAGGGCCCCAAAGAACTTTTCACTTGTGGGTGTTATCCATCTATGCATCTATTTACTGTATTAGAAAATAAAACTGTGAAAATTTAAAGACTCACATTTATTCTTTCTTTTGCAATAACAGTGACAGACAGTTGCAGAAAACATCAACAGCGCCGCTTTCCTCAGCTGATCCTCTAAATTCACTTCTAACCCTCTATGTGCTCACCAATCCTGAACCAATTGTGTCTTGAATTTGCCCAATTCTAGTCCCAGCCTCAAATCTCATGCACACCTTACCCTCACCCCCCAGACCCTGCCAAGACTCTCAGGGTAGCTGAGCCCGAGCAGCTTTATCCACATGTCCCTTCATGGCATTTTGGGGAGCCAGGATTCAACACATAAAGAGCAGATTTCTATGAAAAATAAGAAGAGTGGCATGAATACATGTCTTTATGAATCTCCCTGACATCAGGCTTCCTAGCAGCAGCTGGACCTCATCTCCATGTCCACCTTCACTCTGTTGGGGACACCATCCTGGTCGAAGCATCTGGAGAAAACCCAGCCTCACCCGAACTCTCAGCTAGAAACCAGGAGCAGGTGAGTGGCCTTCTCGGGTCATCGAGGACGTTCTCCTGTGATTGACACTGAACCCCAGCTCGGGGCGCCTCTCCGGGCGGCCTCCGTCTGGACGGGGAGCCCACCCCAGGTGCGACCCACTGGGGCCCCGGGGAATCTTGGTGCATCTCGCTCCAAGGACAGGTCTCTGGCCCCCGTGATTCTGTAACATCAGAATCACGATTGTTTGGAAAAATGCTGATTCAGAGTCTCCCTTTCCACGTCCACGTGGGACTCACACCTACATCACACGCTCGGAGAAGGGCCTTCAGGTTGGGGAGCTGTCTCACTGATGCTGGCAGGTTCCAAAATTCTAATTTCCAGTGAGTGAAAGTGAAAGTCACTCAGTCATGTCTGACTCTTTGCGACGCCATGGACTATACAGTCTATGGAATTCTCCAGGCCAGAATTCTGGAGTGGGTAGCCATTTCCTTCTCCAGGGGATCTTCCCAACCCAGGGATTGAACCCAGGTCTCTTGCATTGCAGGTGGACTCTTTACCAGTTCAGCCACCAGAGAAGCCCAATTTCCAGTGGAAAGCTCGAATTTACCATGGCAACAAAGACTGTCTGCTGTTTCTCTTGTCTGGGGGCAAACGCCTGCCAAGACCCCAAGTGTGAACTGCACAGCCGGCCCAGCATGAGTCGGGGTTCGCCTGTCGTCCAAGCGAGCGCTGCAGGAGGCTGACACCCAAGGGCCCAGACTGAGGTCTTCTGCATCAGGGGTGTTTGCTGGCTCACCCCGAGACCCGGGGCCCTTCCTCCCCGGGGTATGTGTGAGGGGATCCTGCCCGTGGCCACGCCGGGATCCTCGCCGAGGAGCCAACAGCTTCACCCGCCAGGGCTTCTGCACCATCCGTGCCCACGGGAGCCCTGTGAAAAAGCCGAATCACCCTGTACTAGTTTCTGAGGCGGTGGTAACAGAGGATCATAACCTTCAAGGCTTAAACACCAGAAATTCTTTGTCTCAAAGTCCTAGCGGCTGGAAGTCCAAGGCCAGGTGTCAGCACGGTCACTCCCTCTGGTCCAGCTTGGCTATGATCTTTGAGGCTCCTCACGTTGTAGACGTGTCAGCCTGATCCCTGCTTCTGTCTTTAGGTGACTTCCTCTGTGTGTGTCTATGACCAAGTGTCCTCTGTTGATAAGGACAGTAGCCATGTTGAGTTAGGGCCCATCCTAATGACCCCACCTTATACGAGCTGGGGGAGACAATCCAACCTCTAACATGCTGCTGTCTTGTCATGACGCTCGTCTAGAGCTCAGGGCCCCCCAGCGACCTGCGAACCCCGCTGGGGAGAATGCTCCGTGGGGGTAACTACGGAACAGGCCACGTGCCCCCGACTTGAATTCTGCCCCTCGTGGAAGCCCAGCAATTCCCACAGCGATCGCCTTTGGGGGGAGGGTTGATAGGAACCGTTTTTGTTTCTCCGAATGGAGCTGCTCTCAGCATCACCCTCACCCGCGAAGCCGCCCTGCCAAGCACACCTTCCCCAGTGAAGGCGCACGCTATGCCTTTGTGGGGATCCCGGCGGCTTACATGGGTGTGGCGACATCTTGCCTCCTGTGCTGTTTTGTGCAGTACCCTTTCAGTGAGTCAAATATTTTGAAAAAGTCAGAAAGAAATGGAAAAGAAGAATCTCCACCCAAAATGGCATTGAGCCCCACTGGCCTTTTGGCCCGGCCCGAGTAGGGGAGGAGACGGGGGGAATCGGAGGCCCACGAGTGGGGGGACAGTCACAAAGACAGCCTGTCCCCAGCACAGAGCCAGCCTTGTTGGTGGGACGTCCGTGGGCGGCACAGCTGGGCGCTGGTCAGGCGCTGGGAGGGCGGCTCCGGGCGAGATGGCCCCACTCTGCCCGCAGTCAGACCTCCGCGGCCCCCGCCCTTGGCCCCAGGCTGTGCCATCAGACCCCACCTCTCCCCTGCGTGACCAGTGCGGGCTGGGGGGGGGAGTGGCTGGGCCCCCCCTCCTGGGCTCTGCCCCACTCTGGGGCTCCAAGCAGGGCCCCTGGCCCTCCGTGCCTTGTCTGTGCCTGTTTCTGGGGCCCTGAGGTCGCCAGGCCCAGGGCGGGAGATGCTCAGGCACCCCCTAACCTGGCAGCCCTGCGGAGTGACGCCCTGGGGCAGGAAGCACAGGGACTCCACGCAGGGACCCCAATAGCTGAGTGACTTGGGCCCTGCACGTGTCTGTCCTTGGGGGACAGGGAGCCCTGACCTGAGCGAACTCCTGGGGCGGGGGCGCCTCAGAACCAGCAGCTCCTGGGCAGGAAAGGGGGGCCTGGGAGCTGGGGGAGTGGGCTCCCCTCAGGCTGCCCAAGAGGCAGGGCGGGCAAGAGGGGGCCACGGCAGGAGGAGGCCTTTGGGGGGAGGAGGGAGGCTGGGCAAGGAGGCAGGTGTAGGTTTTGGGGCTCCCAAGAGACAAATCACCCAGCCTAGAGGCAGGGTCCCCAAAGTTCAGACCATCCAGCCGATGACAGCACCTGGCTAGGTGGGGACAGAGGGTGCGCTGGGGGCTGTCCCGCTGACCTCCAGGTCTAGTGTGGGCACCCCTGGGCCAGCAGAGGCCACCCTGGGAGCGGGAGGGGGGGTGCTCATGCCTGCTTGGGGGAGGGTCTCAGCCAAGCAGGGGGCTGGCAGTCTAGGCCCAGCAGGGGCTGTGCTTTCTGGTGGGAAGGTGGATGCCCAATTCTCCCCTTTTCCTCTCAAGCTCCTTGTCTGTGGGATCCCGCCCAGGCATGGGAGCAAGGACCCTCCTCTCGAGGCCTGGAGCTGGAGGGAGCACCTTCCTCTCCCAGGAAGAGGGCTCCGAGGTGGTCAGTCTCGGTGTTGCCCAGCTGACCTTGACCGGGGGTCTGAGCCGGACAGACGTGGCCCAGAATGGCCTGTCCCTGCTGCGAGTCATCAGGGCTTCTGAGGCCCAGCCCGGCAGGGGACAGTTCCCTACTCCCGCCATCTCCCGCCCTGAACGGCACAACCAGCCTCTGTGTCCAAACGTCCTGTGGTCGCCCACCAGGCAGAGACCCTGGAACCCCGGGCGGGTCCTCCCCCGGCTTTGGGGGTTCACGGGCTGGCAGCAGGTGCTGCGCGCCCCCTCCTGGCCTGCCGGCCGCTTCGCAGAGCGGCCAGCAGAGGGCACCACAAGCCGCCGCCGAGGGTGGGCGTGGAGTGGTCTCGCCGGCGCGCCCCTGACCCCTGCCTTCAGGGCCCCCGTCCCTGCACCGGCCCCATCCTCGCCGGCTGCCTGCCCCGCCCCGCGGGCCCACGCCCTCTCTGGTGCCCCTCCCGAGGCTTGGGGCTCACCCTCCGAGTCTAGTTTCGATCTTGACCCCGTGACTCATGCCGCCTCCCTACTGGAGGTTTGACAGACCTGCTCCCACCCCTCCCATACGGCCTTCCGGACCTCGGGGCTGGGAGAGCCACGTTCCCACAGTAGGCACGCAGCCACAGCTCCCAGGGGTGTCCTCCGGGCCCTCCCGCCCGGGTGTGGAAGGGTGAGCAGCCTCACCGGAACGTCCCCAGCACAGCCTGACCACTGCCTGCCTCTGCCCAAAAGCTCTTCCAAACGTGCAATCCCAGGGGGCTCCAGAACCCACGGTGACCCCAGCCCACCTCCAGGACACAGACACGGGGCTGCTGGGAGGCTGCAGTGGTTTAATGGCGTGGATCCTGAGCCTGGGTCACCTCTCCTCCTTGGGGTGTGGCCCCCCGAGTCCAGGGCTCCGAGACTCACCTCCTCCCGCACAGCAGGCCGGGCGAGCAGGCCTGAGACCTGAGCCCCGCGGGGGCCGGGAACACGCGTGGGGGGGGGGAGCTGGGGGCAGGCGAGGGGGGGCTGGGGCTGGGGCTGATCCAGGCTCAGGGGGGGCAGGTGGATGAGGGGCTGGCACCGCCTGGCGGCAAGTTTGGCTGCAGAGTGTGTGGGGGCCCCGGGGGCGTGCGCGGGGGCAGCGCCGAGCCCGAGGTCAGGTCCCTGGGGCCCCATCCAGCGCGACTGTCCATCCGAGTCCAGGGTCTGAAACACGTCCGCGAACAAAAATAACACTCCAGCCGCGGGGCTCGTCCCCAGCCGCAGGCCTAACTGTCCTCCTCTGCGCGCCTCTGGGTCTTGGAATGGAACTTGCTCATGAGCTCCTCCAGCTCCGACCCACCCTGCTGCTTCTGGGGGAGAGGGGGGCGTCGGTCAGGGTCCCGCCAGCCGCTGTCCCGGCACCACGGGGCGGGCGGGCTCACCTCCAGGAAGGCCTTCTGCACGGTGAGCTGGCTGTACACACGGGCGCCCTCCTCTCCGCACACCTTCCGCAGCTCATCCTTGTTGAGGGAGAAGAGCTGTGGGCCGGTCAGGACGCCCAGGTGCTCCACGACCCTGCGGGGCGAGCGCCAGCGTGAGCGCGGCCCCCGCCCGCTGAAGGCCTGGGCCTGCAGCCGGGCACTCGCCTCCCCGCTCCCCGCCCCGCCCCCGCCCCCGCTCACCGCGCGCTGAAGGCCTTGGCCTCCAGCCAGGCGCGGACCTCGCGGGGCCCGGACGCGTGGGTGAGCGGCGGGGGCACCGGCTGGCTGCGCTCCACCCGGAAGGGCCGCGCCGGCTGCGCCCGGATGTTGCTGATCTTCTTCACCAACTCGTCATTGACCTCGTCCATGTGTTGCATCAGCTCTGCGGGCGGCAGGCGGCTCAGACCCGCGCCGCTGGGACCGAGGGCTCCCCTCCCCCGCCGCCTCCCGTCGGGATGCGGGGCACTGGGGTCCAGGGGCCCCATCCCTCACCGTCTTTGTTTCCTGCGAAGCTGGGGGGCAGCTTGTGGGTTGGGCTGGCAGGGCCCCAGTATTTCACTCCCTGCAGGGGGGGGGGGGCGCCGTTACATCAGCTCGGCATCCCTCCCCAGGCCTCTCCCCACACTCCCCGTTCCTCCCTGCACCCCCAGGACCTGCTCTGGCCCCCACCTTCCCAGTCTTAGCCCAGACCCCGGAGCTTTCATCAGCCCCCGCAGGGAGGGGTCAGGCTGGGTCTTTCAAGACCCAGCCCTGCCCCTCCGACCCAAAGCAGGACAGGGCAGACCTCCCCTCACCTGCTCCTGGGGGGCGTCCTCCAGCCGGGTCTCTGCCAGGATGTTGCCGGGCACGTAGCCTGCCTGGCCGCTGCGATTCCGAAGCTTCCACCACTGGTGGCCGTCCTCCAGCACCTGCAGGCCCGCATCGGGCCATCACCCTGGTCCACAGCCCCCAGCCCCCCAGCCACGGGGACCACCAGGGGGAGCCCCTCTTTACCAACGGGCCAAAGAGGGTTCTGCAGTCCCCTCCGAGCCGGCCCCTGCCGGGTCCCATGACGATGATCACACCATGGCCAGCTCCCCTGGCCCCCCGGCCTCCCACTCTCTTCCCTCTCCCCCCAGGGGTCTCCTGAGCCTCTAGCCTGACTGTGGATATAGATCACCCCCGCCCCCGAGCCGCTCCACTTTTCAGTGGGTGGCCTGGATTCAGGGCTGGCATGAAACATGGGAAGTGCCTTGAGGGGGCTCCCGGGTGGATGTGAATGACAGGGCCCTGCTGGGTTGGGGGTGTCCTCACCCAGCACGGGGTGAGTCCTCCTTCGTCCTGAGTCCTGCCCAGCCCAGGGGCCCTTGACACCCCTCTGAGATCCCCAAGGGGGATCAGCCAGGCTATCTATGCTGGGGGTGCCAGGCTGAGGACCCAGAGTGGAGCCCCGGGGTCAGGCAGACGCCTTCTCTGGGGTCCACCGCCCGTAGCCCCCACTCACCTCCAGGACCTCATCCCTCAGCACCGACAGCTCGTTGGCGTTGCGGGCCGTGAAGTCATAAAGGACCTTGACGTACTTGGCCATGGCTGATGCAGACTCGTAGCCTCTGTGTGGAACAGGAGGGACTGAGGCCCCGCGCCGGGCTGGGGTCTCTCCTCGGCCTGGGGCAGGGCCGGGCGGGGCACAGCTTCCCAGGTGCTGGCTGCCTCCCGTCTGCGGCGCAGAGGCTGCGGCTGTCAGCTGGGATGGAAACTGTGACAGCCCCGTTGCGTCTGGGGCCCCCTGCGTGGGGGGGCAGCGGAGGCGGGTGGCACGCGGGGGCCTGTGGGCACAGCAAGGCCCGCCCCAGCCCAGGCCCCCTCAGGGGTCGCCAGGTCCAGCCCCCAGGGGACCCAGCATCAGCTGACCATCAGGGACCGGGCAGATGCTCTCAGAGCTGCAGCCCCTCTGGCGCTGCAGACAGAGTGGACACGCACCGCACCGCACGGGGCGTCCCAGCCCCCGGATGGAGCAGGCCTGTGCCTGCCGCCCGTGCTGGGCCATCCCTCCTGGCCAGCCCGCTGCTAGGGCACAAGGGCAACGCTCACCCAGGTGCGGGCTCAGGGCCCGGGGACGTGGGGGTGGGGCTGGGGTGGCTCCTGGGGCCCTGGCTGGGGGTGTGTCAGGACGGGCTGCGATGGACCAGCCAGAGACTGGAGATCAAAGGATGAAAATGTTTCTTAAGGTGACCCTAGGCCAGGGACCAGGGGCAACAGGCTCCTGATGTGGGGTGGAAGGAGGGGCAGCTCCTCCCTTCCTGAGACTGAATCCTGGGGTCTGAGAGGTGAGGTGCTCCCCACACAAGTCCAGAGCATGACTGAGAGCAGAGGATGAGGGAAGGGGAGGAAGGACGGGGACTCCCCTCGGCCCTGGGGCTGGGAGATGTGGTCCAGGGAAATGCGTATGGCTGGGGGGAGGGAGGCTGTCCCCACAGAGACCCTCAGCCGTCCCCTCGGGCCCTGAGGCTGGGTCTAAATCGGCCCTGACTGGGTGACTGCGATCAGTGAGACCACTTAAGTCCAGAGGTTTAGTACATTTCTATATGTTTCTAAAGCATAAACGTGGAGACATGGAAAAAGATGACATATTAGGTAGTGGACTTACGGGTGCTTTCAACGTTTCCCCCTCAATTGTACACAACAAAGTTGAGAGGAAACCCAGCTCCAGGGCGGAAGGCACTGGCGGTCGGGAACGAGCCTCTGGCCGCCACCTGGTGGCACTGAACCCAGGGCAGCTGTTGCTGTGAACTGCAGCACGCCGGGCTTCCCCGTCCTCCACGATTTCCCCCAGCTTGCTCAGACTCATGTCCATTGAGCCGGTGATGCTGCCCACAGCAGAGCCTCCGTGACTGGAGGGGTGAGCGGTGCCCCCGTAACCCTGAGGGGAGCTTACCTGTGAGTGTGCTGGGAGCTGACCTGGGGGACCACGTCTCCTGGGGGCGTGGACTCCGGACCGAGGCTGTGCTTCGGGGAGTTTCTGAAGGACGGTCGGCTCGCTGGAGCCGGCTGTGGGGAAGCGGGTGCCCAGGTTTGGTGTGCAGCAGGGGCTGGGCCGGGAGGGTAGGCATGAGCAGCGGGCAAAGGTGGGGCCGGCAGGGGCTGCAGGAGCTCTGACCTCGTCGGCGGGAGCTGCCAGCCCCTCCAGCTCCCAGGGGGCCTCCTGCAGCACGTCCAGCGGTGGCTCCCAGCCACTGTGGAACCTGGGCACGTAGGGGGGCGCCTGCGGCTCCCGTGGCCACTCGGAGCTGGGGCGGGAGGGCCTGGGGTGAGCTGTGCCCGCTGGCCGAGCCAGCCCTGCTCAGGACCCCGGCCCGCCCCCTGCAGGACCCCTTCCCGGTGTGGCCTGTGCCGCCTACCGGGGGCGTGTCCAGGCCTCCCCCAGGGATTCCCACAGTGCCATCTCTTTGGGGACCAGGTGGCCACGCAGAAAGCCCACGGCGTCGCGGGACAGCAGGGGCCTGGACACAGAGCGAGCGATGTTCGGGCCGCCGCAAGTGCTGACGATCTGGGGGGCACAGAGGGGGTCAGAGGGGGCCTCTGGCCGGTTCCCCCCTCCCCCAACCCCCCTCCCCCCATCTCCCAACCTCTCTACCCCCGGCAGCGCCACAGGCTGGCCCGATGTGTCCGCAGCTCTGAGCGTGGATGCCGGCCCCAGCTAACTGCCCAAGGTGGGCACTTGCTTCTCCCAGTCACTGGCAAGCCCCCAGGTCCCCACTCCCCCCTGCCCCAGGCACCAGGTCCAGAGGTCCGAAGAGGAAGTGCATCAGCTCTGCCGCGCTGGGATTCTGGATGTGCTTCTGTAGCTTGGCCTGGGGGAGGAGAGCGGGCGCGGGTGGGGGAGGGGAGCGGGCGCGGGTGGGGGGAGGGGAGCGGGCGCGGGTGGGGGAGGGGAGCGGGCCCGCGGGTGGGGGAGGGGAGCGGGCGCGGGTGGGGGGAGGGGAGCGGGCCCGCGGGTGCGGGGGTGCGGTGCCGCGGACAAGGGGGGCCCCATCCCCCATATCAGCTCAGCGGGACGGGGCGGCCTTGCCCTCACCAGCAGGTTGAAGGCCAGCTTGGTCTTCTGGAAACAGTCCACAAACTCAGCCTCCGAGGGGGGCCGTGCCCGCAGCGTGAGGACGCCCTCTGGACGGGGAGGGGGCGGGCGGCCGGACGTGAGCCTGGCCCGCCCGCTGTCGCCGTGCCCGGCGGGTCTGGCCTCAGCCTGAGGCTGCCCGCCGGCTCCGCGCACCTTCCCCGCTCAGGGGTCACTCTGCCCCCCGCCCCCGCCCCGCCCCGCACCTGCCGGCCCCTTCTTCCCCTTCTTCTTTCCCTTCTTGCGCTGGTTCAGCTGCTTGAAGGCCTCCGCCGCCTTCTGCAGCCGCGCCACGAACCACTCAATGTCGTCCAGAGCGCAGTTGAGGATTTGCTAGGGCCAGAGTGGGGCAGGGGTCAGCCTCAGGCGGCCCGACCCTCTGCAGGGACACCCCCACCTGCTGCCTCTTGGCCCCTGGGCCGCGGGAGGGGCCCGGAGTGCCTGGGGCGCCCCGTGCGAGACCCACCGTCTCCTTCTCGATCCTCTGTGCCAGCGCGGCCCGCGGCTCCTCCTCCAGCGACTCGCGGCGGCGGAGGCCTGCACGGGGCAGAACTGCGGCTGACCGGCCCGTCGCCCCCCGCCCCGCTGCAGCCCCCCGCCCCGCCCCGCGGGGCCCACCTAGCTCTCCCAGCGGCGTCAGCAGGCCCACTCGGTTCTTGGTGGAAGGGGAGTCCCCGCCGAAGCGCTGGATGGGGATGGGGGCCGGGCCCGGGGCCGCGGGCAGGATCGACAGCCGCTGCCGGATCTTCTCCTGGTGGCCCCTGAGGCGGACGAGGGGCGGCTCAGCCCGGTGCAGCCCGCGGCCCAGGCCCGCCGCCCCCAGCCCCTCCGAGACGCCTACTTGAGGGTCTGCGGTCGCATCTTCTTCCCCAGGCGGCAGTCCGCCAGCGCGCTCTCGATGTCCTCGTGCACGAGCTCCGCCTGCAGGGTGGGGGCCGGGGTCAGGCCGGCTCTGAGGAGGGACGCGTGCCCCCGAGCCCGCGGCCGCCGCCTCACCTCCACCTCGTCGCAGTGGAAGAAGTGGACGTCGGGCTTGCCCTGGTCGGAGTCCTGGCACACGAGCAGCAGCACGGACGGGTAGCGCAGCTGGTTGAGCACCGTCTGGCTGTGCCGCACGCTGGGCAGGGGGAAGTTCTCCAGCTCCTCCTGGGGGACAGGCGGCTGGGTCCGGCTCGCGGCCGTGGGCTCAGCGAGGGGGCGCCATGGACACGGGCGACTGGCCTGCGGCCTTCACGCCACAGACGCGCGCAGAAAGGGGCCCGCACACAGACGCGGCTGGCAGCCGGCAAGCTCCACGCCGCTGGCCCGCCTTGTCCAGCCCTGGAGGGCTCTGGCGGGGGTGGGGGGAAGGGGCGGGGAACGTGGCCCCGTGGGGCGCAGCTCCCCTGACTCCAGCCGCGCTCGGTCCTCCCTGCCCTCTGCCCTCCGCCTTCAGGTCCCACAGACAGGCCCAGAGCTCTGCGTGGCTGCCTGCGCCCTCCTCCGGCCGAGGTACCTGCGACTCTATATCCAGCAGCCTCAGCGACTGGTCGTTGACCTGCAGCAGCATCTCCTGTGTCCAGATCTTCTCCTTGGAGCTCAGCTGCACCAGCTTCCGGATGGCGTCTTCCACAGACGCGATGGCCTCACTCTTGTCCATGATGAACGTAGCCAGGTGCTGGGTGGGTGAGCAGGGCGTCACCCTGGGTGCAGCCCTCCTGGGGCTGTGCCTTGGGGTCTGAGGGGGCCACGGCCAACCCTGGGGGTCTGAGGGGAACAGCCCTGCCCTGGGGGTCTGAAGAGACAAAGCCCCGCCTCGGGGCTGTCTGTGGCGGCCACAGACAGGCCCCAGTGAGCCCCTTGGCAGCCCTGCACAGGCCCCCCGCCCAGCCTCGTGCACTCACGGGCTCAGGGATGCAGTCCCCCTGGTGCCCTCCACCCTGTCGTCTCTGCCCGCCTGGCTGCCCCCAACTCACTCTTCCTTCCAGACGCTCCTGGGTGCTTCCCTCCCTGAGTGCCCGGTCACAGCCTCCCTGTCACCATGTCCCTGACTTGCCCTTTTATTTATCGTCATCTGGTCTATGTGGGGTACCACGCGCCTCTCTGCCTCCTGCCCGCTGTCTCCTCTGTGACAGGGCCGGGCCCACGGCAGGCCCCCGGTGAATGTGTAGGAAGGGAGTGAGCAGCCCATGGGGGCCCCTGGCCGGCCGGCCCTGCCCACCCACTCCTCTCTCTGGAAGCCTAGCTTGGGTGTCTTGTCCTCCCAGGAGCCCCCGAGTGTCCGTGCCAACCTTTGCTGAATTCAGGGAACGGTGCTGGGGCAGCTGGGGAAACACTGACATAAACCCTTAAGCAGGCAAGGCTTAACCACAGAACACAGATGCGTGAAGGTGACATACTGGGTGACTTCAGATAACCTCAGAACGCTTCTTCCCTGGGGGACTTTGCTAAGCCAGGAAGAAAACCCAGATAGTCAGAAGATCAGGACTTCCCTGGGGGCCTTGTGGCTAAGGCTGCCGCTACAGGGGCCACGGGTTCAATCCCTGGTTGGAGAGCTAGGACCCCACGTGCCACATACACACAAAAGGAAATAAAAGACAAAACCCACAAATTTGACCTAAAAAAATATTCTGCTTACGAAAAAAATACCACATACAAAGTTTTAAAAAACTGAGAAGAAAAAAAAGAGAAAAAAAAAAAACTGAGAAAACACAAATAATAGCTATAATAGATTTGATGCAGGTTAATTTTCTTAAAATAGAAAAAGACTGGTATGTATTATAGTGACAGTTCTTACTTTGTTAAGAGCTCTGTTTTGTTTAATAATTAAGGATACCAACAGTAAATGAATAAATAATGAAAGAATACGTAAATAAGTATAAAAGATTAACAACCCAATTGAAAAACTGACAAAAGGTATGAACAGAGAGTCTACAGGAAAATAGATACAGAATAACCTTTTAATATAGAAAATTATATGCCGGGGACCTCCCTGGTAGATCACCGGTTAGGACTCAGCTCTGACTGCCGAGGGGTCCGGATTCAGTCCCTGGTCTGGGAGCTTAGATCCCACAAGCCACACGGTGCAGCCGAAAACAAAAGAAGAAACTTTTATGCAGACTCATTCAATACCAGAACTGCAGATCGAAGCCTTGAGACTACTCCTTTAAGAATGAGTTTCCCCCATTCTGTTGCCCTTGTGGGTGACACTGGCCGGTTAAGACGTGGAGAAGGGGGCCTCGCCTGGCAGCTCCGGGAGGAGTTGGTGACACTGGACCGGGCCAGGGGCTTCCCTCTTATGTTTCCACCCAGGCAACCTGCCCGTGTGCGGAACGTGGCACAGGCACAAGGCCGCTCCCCGCACAGCTCAGGGCCAGGCTACAGGCCCACGGGCAGGCTAGAGAGGGACCAGAAGCACGCAGTGACTGGCAGGCAGAGGGTCTGTCTGCAAAGCATGCCAAGCATACCGCCCGTGCGTTCCAATCGCCTGAAGACACAGCCTGTGTCCTCTGACACAGTGGGGTTAAATCAGCAATCGATACCAGACTCGTAACTGCAAACCCTACTAACCGGAAATTGAGCAACACCTTTCTAAGTTACTCTGGGTCCACATCTGTAGAGACTGAAGAACACACTTTCAAACAAGTGAGTGAAAGAGGAAGTGTCCAGGAAAATAAAACACCTGGTGACAAAGGAGTGTAGACGCAAAATACACCCAAGCTTGTGGGATGCAGCAAAACCAGCGCTCGAGGGAATTTATACCTATAAATGCTCACATTGCTAAATGCTTAAAAAGAAGAAAAATCTAAACAACCCAAGGGTCAAAGAAGTCACAAGGAAAAGTAGAAAATATTCCAAGTTGCAGCAACATGGATAGGCTTAGACATTATCACAGTAAGTGAAGTGAGTCAAACAAATATATGGTATCACTCATATAGGACTGCCCTGTATAGCTCAAGTGGTAAAGAATCTGCCTGGGAAGGAGACCAGGGTTCAATCTCTGGGTCGGGAAGATCCTCTGGAGAAGGGAATGGCAACACATTCCAGTATTCTTACCTGGAGAATTCCATGGACTGAGGACCCTGGTGGGCTACAGTTCATGGGGTCTCAAAGAGTCGGACATGACTGAATAACTAACACGCATCACTCATATGTGGGATCTAATTTTAAAATGCAATAGAAACGAACTTACTCACAAAACAGAAACAGACTCACAGATTTCAGAAACAAGCTATGGTTACCAAAGGGGAAAGTTGGGGGAGGGATAAGTTAGGACCCTGGGGTTAACACACTACCATGCCTATGTAAAATAGATAAACCAACAAGGACCTACTGTATAGCACAGGGAACTATCTTCAATATTCTATAATAACCTATATGGGTAAAGAATCTGAAAAAGAAGGATTATCTGTGTAACTGAAACACTTTGCTGTACATCTGCAACTAACAACGTTGTAAATCAGCTATATACTCTAATAAAGTAAAATTTTAAAAAAATTCTGAGCTGCATAATCAAAACAAGAACATCAAAACTTGCAGGAGACTGCTAAAGGAGTCCCTCGAGGAACATTATAGCTATATATGAATGTCAGAAAAGAAGAAAGGCAATATCAATGGTCTGAGCATTCTTCTTAAGAAACTAGAAAATGACCACCAAATGAAACCCTGTGGGACTTCCCTGCTGGTCCAGGGGCTAAGACTGCAGGGGGTGGATGTTCAATCCCTGATCAGGGAACTAGATTCAACGGAGATGGAAGATCCTGCATGCTGCAACTAAGACCGCTCACAGCCAAGTAAATAAGATAAATATTAAAAAAGGAAACCAGAGTAAGTGGAAAGAAGGAAATTAAGAGCAGAAACCAACAAACTAGTAGAACAAAGAGAGAAAAATCAACAAAGCCCAAGGTTGGTTCTGAAAAGATTGATGAAATTGATAAACCCTTAGCAAGTCTGATCAAGAAAAAAATAGAGAAAACAGAAATGATCAATAACCAGAAGGAAGGAGGGGACATCACTAGAGATCATACAGGCATAAAAGTGAATTCATAATAAAAGAAACCTTCCCAGAAAGAAAACCCCATATTCAGGGCCTCACAGGTGAATCCTAACAAATACTTGAAGAAGTCACAACCTTCCATTAACTGTTTCTGAAGACGCGAGGAGCAGCAACATCGCTCCACTCATAAGGCCAACATAATTCTGATCCCAAAACCTACCAAGGGCGTTGCAGGAAGAGAAAACTACAGGCCAATGTGCTAATAAATATTAGTGCAAACAATCCTTAACAAAATACTAGCAAATCAGTCTTGCCAACACATAAAAAGGATAATAAACCATTAGTAAATGGAATCTATCCTAGAAATGCAAGGCTGGCTCCACATTTTAAAGAAACAGAATGATTCAGGACTTTCCTGGAGGTCTGGTAGTTAAGAACCTGCTTCCCAAAGCAGGGGACACAGGTTCCATCCCTGTTCCAGGAAGATCCCACATACCGAGGCGCAACTAACCCCATGTGCCCCCACTACTGAACCCGAGGGCCTCGGCCCGCGCTCTGCCGCAGGAGAAGCCGTCCCGATGAGAAGGCCACGTGCCGCGATGAGAGGAAGCGCATGTGCAGCACAGCCAGACCAGAGCAGCCAAAAGCCCAGCATGGCTCGTACACTAACCACACAGTAAGGGCATCTCACCCGAGGAAGCACCTGGGAAAGCTCAGCAACTCTCAGGACAGAAACTCTCAGCAGACAGAGGAGTGGAAAGGAACGTTCTCATTCTCGTAAAGGGCATCTACAGAAACAGGCAATTCTGGATACTTTCTTCCAGATGGGACATAGGCAAGGATGCCCACTATCATTATTATTGAGCACTATCCTGATGGTTCTAGCAAGAGCAATAAAGTAAGAAAGACGAAGTGGTTAAAATTAAGAAATTAAGTACTGTATTTTCAGACAAAATTCCTGGTACAAGTAATTCCTGAAACATAAATGAATTCAGCGAAATCTTAGGATACTCAATCACTTTACAAAATTCAACTGTACAAAACAAATGCTACCAGACAACTTGAAAATTAAATTTAAAAAATGAAATAATTTATAACAGTATATAAAAATTGAACACCTAAGGAATATTTTAACAAAGAGCCTTGAGACCTCTGCAGTAAAAAATCACAAAAAAGGCCTGAGAGAAATTAGAGAAGAATAAATAAGTGAAGAGGTGCCATGTTTATGGATGGGAAAGCCTCAATGTTAGGTCTCCCTAAACTGATCCTTAGACTTGACTCAGTGCAAATCAAAATTCTAGCACGCTTCTGGGGGGAGGGGTAAAAATGGACAATTTGATTCTAAAATGTAAATGCAAGCCCAAAGAACTTAGAATAGTCAAGAAAACCTTAAAGAAAAAGAAAAAAATTGCCTGATTTCAAGATGGTTAATAAGCTAGGCAGAGGTAAAATTGTATGAAACACAGAGAATCCAGGAACAGACCCATCCAGACCCAAATAGTCAATCTTTGACAAAGGCACCAAAATGATTATGAGGGAGAAAAAATAGCTTCCCTGTAACTGCAGCTCTCTACAGGGAAGGTTAATGAGTCTCAAACCAAAAAATGAATTTAAAATGGATTATAGCTCTAAAAGGTGGAAGTGGTGACAGAATCCCTCTTTGTGGGCTCTAAAATCACTGCAGATGGTGACTGCAGTTATGAAATTAGCAGATGATTACTCCTTGGCAGGAAAGCTATGCCAAACCTAGACAGTGTGTTAAAAAGCAAAGACATCACTTTGCCGATGTCTGCATGGTCAAGGCTATGGTCTTTGTAGTAGTCATGTACAGATGTGAGAGCTGGACCATAAAGAAGGCTGAGCACCTAAGAATTGATGCTTTCAAACTGTGGTACTGGAGAAGACTCTTGAGAGTCCCTTGGACAGCAAGGAGATCAAACCAGTCAATCTTAAAGGAAATCAACCCTGAATACTCATTGGAAGGACTGACACGGAAGCTGAAGCTCCAATACTTTGAGCACTTGATATGAAGAGCCAACTCATTGGAAAAGACCCTGATGCTGGGAAAGATTGTGGGCAGGAGGAGAAGGGGACGACAGAGGATGAAATGGTTGGATGGCATCACCAATGCAATGGATATGAACTTGGGTAAACTCCGGGAGATGGAGAGGGACAGGGAAGCCTGGCGTGCTGCAGTCCCTGGGGTCTCGAAGAGTCAGACAGGACTTGGAGACTGAACAACAACAACAGAGACCTAAATGTAACAGTCTAAACTATAAAGTGGGACTTCCCACGTGGTGCTAGTGGTAAAGAATTTGCCTGCCGAAGCGGGAGAGGCAAGAGACTTGGGTTTAAGGTCACAAAGAGTTGGACACAACTGAAGCGACTTAGCACACACACAAACTACAAAGTATCTAGAAGAAAATGCAAGACGTTTTCAGAGCCTGGGGTCAAGCAATGACCAAGTGAATAAGACTTCTCAAGCTCCCCAAAACAACGTAACCATTAAAGAAAAAAATGGATGCGACTGGAAGTCATCAAAAGTAAACATTTCTGCCTGCTTCAACATAGTTAATGCATGTGCATCGGCAAGCCAGACTGGGAGGTATAATCCATATACCTTTAGCTGAATGCAAAGGACCCCCCACTGTTCAATAAGCAGTCTATACATCTCATGTGGACACAGGCAGCGCCCCACGAAGGGTCCAGGGGCCAGGCGGGGCTTGCGACCTGGAGAACTCTCTTCTGTACACACAGCATCTTTGAAATAAGTTTACCAAGCAGAAGAGCAAAGATAGTTGTAAACTCTATGAATTCAGTTTTAGAGGATTCTCAAAAATGCTCAACTGCAGGAATGGAAGGCAGAGCAGTGCTGTTGAAAATTCGGGCGGGCGCGGCTGCAACCAAAAAGGACAGAGCTGCCCGGTGTCCTGAGTGTGCTGGCACAGAACCTCACACTCCAGCCCCTGAGGTCAACTTCGCAGTGTGTTAGTTTGGAATAAAGAAACAAATCCACAAGCCTTGGGCGCCCCCTCCCATTGCCACGGTCGGTCTGATCCTGTCGCCACCTCTCTCTAGGCTTCAGTTTCCTCATCTGAGTGGTGGTTTAGTCATTAAGTTGTGTCTGACTCTGCAATCCCATGGACTATAGCCCACTAGGCTCCTCTGTCTGTGGGGTTTTCCCAGGCAAGAATACTGGAGCAGGTCGCCATTTCCTTCTCCAGGGGATCTTCCCGACCCAGGGATGGGACCCACAGACCCGCATCTCCTACAGGCAGATTCTTTCACCACTGAGCCACCAGGGAATGCAGGCGGGGCCACAAGCCACCCACTTCCTCAGCCCTGCTGGCTGCTGGGTGGGCAGGAGAGGTGCCCTGAGCTGGGGTCCTTCACCGGCTAGTTTGGACTAAAGTCTGGGAGAAGGGCTGGGAGGCCCCAGTGACCAGGTGTCTCCTCACCAGGAGGGCAAAGTCCCTCTGTGGAGGGCTGCCCTGGGTGCCGAGCCAGTAGCAGGCCACAGATGGCCTCCTGTGCAGGCTGGCAGGAGGAGCCGATCACAGCATGGCCCTGGGCAAGAGTCCCAGGACGCCCTTGGCTCAGTGGACCCGCTCTACAGACAAGAAGGCCGAGGCTCAGAAAGCAGTGACTCACGTGGCTGCTGGGGCACGGAGGGCTCCATGGTGGGGAGCATTCACCTTCCTGCTCCGGGTCCCCCACCTTCCTGCTCCGGGTCCCCCACCTTCCTGCTCCAGGACCCCCACCTTCCTGCTCCGGGTCCCCCCACCTTCCTGCTCCATGGGGGGGAGCATTCACCTTCCTGCTCCAGGACCCCCACCTTCCTGCTCCGGGTCCCCCCACCTTCCTGCTCCATGGGGGGGGAGCATTCACCTTCCTGCTCCAGGACCCCCACCTTCCTGCTCCAGGTCCCCCACCTTCCTGCTCTGAGTCCCCCCACCTTCCTGCTCCATGGGGAGGAAAGCATTCACCTTCCTGCTCCAGGTCCCCCACCTTCCTGCTCCAGGTCCCCCACCTTCCTGCTCCAGGACCCCCACCTTCCTGCTCCGGGTCCCCCCACCTTCCTGCTCCGGGTCCCCCCACCTTCCTGCTCCAGGTCCCCCACCTTCCTGCTCCAGGACCCCCCACCTTCCTGCTCCAGGTCTCCCCACCTTCCTGCTCCAGGTCCCCCACCTTCCTGCTCCAGGTCCCCCACCTTCCTGCTCCGGGCCCCCTCGCCCCTCCCTCCTCATCCATTCCCACCCTCTTGTCCCGCAGGTTTGGACAGTGACCAGGAACCAGGAACTTGCCAGCTGCCAGGAACAGGAAGGTCATTTAAAAAACATGTTTCCTGGGTTCTAAGTGTGAATCAAAACTGACCCGGGAGCAAAGGCCTCCTGAACTGTCAGCTGGTCTAGAGTGCGGGCGCCCATCTTTCAGGCTCCGTGGGAGTGGCTGTCAAGGCCCCCAGGAGGAGCTCAGAAGTTGTGTCTGACCCGCCCTCCCACTCCAGCCTCCGCTGTGGGGCTAGGAGGACAGTCCCCCCACCCCACACTGGGCCATCCTGCCTGAGGGCTGCGGGGGCTCCAGAGCCCATCCTCGCCCCCTGCCACCCCGGGGCGTCCCCTGCCGCTCACACTGGGAGCTCCCGACCGTCGCGGGACCGCGCCTCCTGGGCCTCACGCCCCTCCCGGGCACAGAGGGAAGAGCGCCCTGCGGGGTGGGGGGCTCACCTGGACGTGGTACTGTGAGGTCTCGTGCACGATGACGCTGGAGTTGGAGTATTTCTTCCTCTGCTCTGAGCAGGACACACAGTCACTCAGCCCCGCAGGCGGCCCGGGCCGGCGGAGGGGAGACCAGGGCGGGGCTGCCTGTAGGCCCCTCACGACCACCAGGAGAGGCGCGGACGCACGGAGTGGGGGGCGGCCTCTCCTGGCAGGACCCCAGGGCTCCCTCCGTCCTCAGGAGGGAGCCCCAGCTCCGTGAGGTGAAGGCACAGCTGTGCCCGGGTCTGCCCTGGAGCGGGTGTAGGAGGCTCAGCCTCCCCACCGCGGAGGCCCCAGGCCCACCTGCCTGGGGAGGGATCTGGTCCAGGCCTTGCCCCAACTCCAAGAGCTGCCAGCGACCATCTCCCTGCCCCTCCTGGGGCTCCTGGCTTTCCAGGGCCTGCGTGACTGGGGGAGGGTCAGAGCTGGGGGCGGGGGGGCTGGCCAGGCCCCACCCTCCAGGAGCAGACACCTGGCACTCAGCCCAGCAGGAGCCCCAGCCTCCTGGAGGATCAGGATCGGGTGGCAGAGAGGAGCACAGAGAATCAATATTGATGCTCCCTGAATTATTCGTAAGGCCTCTCCCCTTACTGGCTGCTGGGGGAGGGCTGCTCTGTGGCCAGAGTTTGGGGGCAGGGCCTGAGCACCTGTTGGTTGGTTCGGGCCCAAGGGCCTCCTCTGGGGGCCCAGGCTGACCTGCCTTCCCTGGTGGGGGCCTGGCACAGTCCTGGGGAGGGCAGTAGGGGGAGACCCTCCCTGCTGAGCTGTCCCCAGCCTCCTGTTCTCAAACCTCACTCACCAAACAGGTCCTTGGCACTCATCTTGGGCACACCGTCAGACCGGCCCAGGCTGCCACTGCAGAGGAGGGGCTGGTGAGGGCGGGGCCATGCCACACCCCTCCCTGGGGACAGCTGGACGGGTGGGGGTGTTGAGGGGTGGGCGGGTGGGGCGGGGGCTCACTTGGCGGCACCCGGGCAACAGCTCACGGACCCTGATTGGCTCATGGCGTCCTCGACGGTGGCTGGCGGGAAGAGGGCAGACCTCAGTGTGGTCAGAGCCCAGGGCTTGGTGCCCAGCCCACACCTGAGTGGACAGGGGAATCAGGCGGACCCCTTGGCCAGACCTGGACCCGGCCAGGGCCCTGCTGCTCCCTCGTGGGGCCTGGGTCTCCTCCTCCCCACCCCCCAGGCCAGGGCCTGGTCAGATTCCCCAGGGTGCCTGAGCAGGTGGTCCTCAGGGAGCAGAGCCCGGCCTTCTGGACACGCCAGGCCCAGTCCTGCTCCACGTCCCAGCTGGTGTTCACTGCACCCCCATCGCTCCGCAGACCATCGGTCCTCCACAGGGACCCCCAGGGTGTGCCAGCAGGGGGGCCCCACCCCCAAAGGCTGTCTGGGGTAGAGGTTTGAGGAAGATGTCCCGGGGCTCTGCAGGGGCCTCAGGAGAAGCAGGCGCTTTCCAAGCAGAGGGAAGAGCAAGTTTAAAGGCCCTGAGGCAGGTGAGAGCCAGACAAGGGAGGAAGGAGCAGAGGCCGAGGCAGGAGCCTGGGGAGGGAGGCAGGGGCCTGGGGACACAGAGCCCAGGCTGAAGCCGGAGGGAGCCGCCCGCTGGGTGCCAAGCAGAGCCTGTGGGGTTCTGTGCTCCGAGGGGACCCTGGGGTCCACACTTGCTCCCAGCAGATGTCACCAGTGACACCATCCCTCTGTGGCTTCAGCGTTAGGGGCCTGCAGGCTCGGGTCACAAGCCGGGGGTGCTGGCACCCAGGGCAGGGACTGCCTAGGACTTTCTGGATTGACCAGGTTCTACCTACAGAGAAGCTCCCAAGAGGGTTGAGGGACTGGGGGCTTCAAGTCACCCCCCTACACGTCCCCAGGGTCTGGACTGGGCCAGACTCCTCTGTCCATCTCTCCGTGGAGAATGTCCGGAATGCTTCTGACCTCAGTAGGTGAACCGGAGTGTTTGTTTAGTGGGACTCCTGGCGGGCTGAGCTGAGGGTGCTGGGCACGTGTGTCCAATACACACACACACACCCCTGGGTGAAACCCAGGCTTGTGGGCGGACACCTGGGTTGTTCTCTGGCTCCCTGGGGAGGGGTGAGGGGCTCAGGGACGGCCAGGAAGGTGACTCCAGGCGCTGGCATCTGGGTTGGGGAGCAGCTGGGTGGGGGGCCGCCTGCAGGGCGGGAGTGGGGAGCACGGGCCTCGGCTGGCTGGGGTGGGGCGGGCTGCACTTCGGTTTCACTGTGGCCATTTTCCGGGTGCACGGGGAGGACCGCATATTGTGCCGGGTCAGGCCTGGCCGGAAGGAGGCCCCAGCAGGGCAGGGAGGGCGGAGGGACCAGCTCCAAGTTCAAATTCCAGCTCCCAGAAGAGTGACCTTGGGGAGGAGTCAGCTTGAGACCGGGGAGCCAGGTGGGGCCCTGGGTCGGGGAGCCCCTTCGGCTGGCCTGTGCCAGGTCTGGACGCTGCGGGCGCTGCTGGGCGGGGCAGGAGCCACTGCTTCCCTGGGCAGGGCTGGGGGAGGCCTGAAGGGGCAGGGCTGGGGCGGGTTAGGGGGTCCTGGGGTGGGGCTGCCCAAGCAGAGGCGGAGGAGTCGCAGCCAGGCCCTGCCTGCCTCCCAGGACAGCTGGGGCTGGCTACGTGGGGACAGAGACACAGGTGGTCAGTGGGCACTTCAGAAGCCCGGGAGCCCTGCCCACCGACCTCCCCTGCCACAGCAGACACCTGAGACACAGGGGCTGCCCAGGTCAAGCCAGCCCAACCAGGACTGGAGGCCCCCGGCCCCTGACGGCGGGGCCCCCAGCTTCCTCCCGCCCTCCACCTCCCACTCCCCAGACTTGACCGAAGGCCTGACCATGGACTGGGGCTCACTCCCCGGCTCCCACACCCAGGAAGCCGGCTGGCACCACGTGTCGGCCCCAAAGGAGCTCCCAGCCTGCCCGGCATCGGGGTCGGGAGGCGGGTCCGAGGCCTTTGAGGGGCAGGAGAACCCCTTCTTTTCTGAAGGAGGGGCTTCCTCCTACTGAGCCCAAGGTTGGGAGGGGCTGTCTGACTCAGAAGCCACTGGCTTACAAACATCCCCAGCTCACGGCGCCGCCCCAGGACCAGACGGGGCAGGCCAGGCCGCAGGCCCCGGCTCCTGGCCGCCAGCCCAGGGAAGGCCCCTCTCGCGGATGCCCCGGGCGTCCCAGCCCGGCCTATAGACCCAGGCGGAGCCCCGCGTCTTGCCGCCACCTGGGGAAACCGAGGCCCGGGGACCCGCCGTCCGTGCGCTCTCTTCTCTAGCGCCGAGCGGGTGCGGCCGCCGAGCGGGGTCGGGGCGCTCACCTGCTCTTCTCGCAGCCCCGCTCCTGGCCGTCCGTGCGCTGGTCCCTTCGTCCGCGCGTCCGCCTGCCCGTCTGTCGGTGCCTGGCTCGGAAGGAGGGAGGGACGCGCGTAGGGGCCTGGGCGGGGCGCGGGGAGGAACCTGAGCGGCAGGTTAGAGTCACCTCGCACGGGCTGGCCCTGGGCAGGGGCGGGGGCACGCGGATGCCCCGCCCACCGAGGCTCCCGGACAGAGCCGCCAGCACACACGCCGTCTCCCTGCGCGAACTCCACCGGGAGAGCGGGGGCGCCGGTGGGCGCGCGGGCGGGGCCGCGAGCCCGTCCCCCGCGGGGGTGCGCAAGACGGCGCACCTTGACGCTCAGAGGTCCTGCCGGCAGGCCGAGCTGCCTGCGGAGCCCCGGGAAGGGCAGACCTGCCCCTGCTAGGTGACCCCAGCCTCAAGGCCCTAGGACTCGGCGACCGGGGCCCATCCTCTTCGCCTGATGCCCCTCTGGTCTGGAGAGGGCGCCAGGGCCGTGCTTAGGTCTGTGAGTCTCGAAGGTAGGACCATTGGTCAGAGACCCTGCAGTCCTGTGGCCTGAACCGGCCAGGTGGGGGGCAGGGAGGTGCCCATCTTTCTTCACGCGGGCCAGCCCAGGTGGGCACTCCGTGAGGGGTGGGGTTGTTCCTTGGCGGGGATTGGGATGCCTGTGGCCCAGGCTGTCCTTGAGTGGCCAGTCGGTGTGAAGGGGCTCCAGACAGCAACCCCCTGCCTTAGGCCAAGCCCCAAGCTCTGCCCGTAGTTCTGTCTTTCCTCCTCCTGAGCTGACCCTGCAGGATGGCGCTGCCCACCAAGCTGGGTGAAGAGGAAGTGGAGAGGAGGGCAGGCGCCCCCAGGGCTCCCACATTGCTCCTGGGTGTGGGGAGCAGGAAAGCGTGTGTGGGGTGCCGGAGTCCCAGGGTCGAGGAGAGTCGGGCAGCTTGCCAGGAACCCCTGGGGAAGGAGGCACCCTGTCCTGGAGTGTCGGCGACACTGCCCCTTCCCACACTGTGGGGACCTCCCTGCCCGCGACCTGGGGTGCCGGGTGAGCTGCACAGGGGTGCAGGGAGTGGCTTCTTCCTGGGGCCCAGCCCTGCCCGAGCCCTGGCAAGGCCTGGCTTCCTGATTCTCCCCCTCTGCTGACAACCCGGAGGGGAAGGCAAGCCTGCCCTCACCCGCTCTTCCTGGAGGCTGAGCCTGAACAGGCAAAATGGGAGAAGGGAGCCGCTGAGGTGGGCATCCTCTGCTCCTCAGAGCGGGAGAACTGACCCCCTCAAGGATGCAGCTGGGAGCCTGGAGGCCCAGGCTGCCTGTGGCCACCTCGAAGATGGCGTGCCCTGTGGAC
Source organism: Muntiacus reevesi (assembly GCF_963930625.1). Classification (NCBI taxonomy): domain Eukaryota; kingdom Metazoa; phylum Chordata; class Mammalia; order Artiodactyla; family Cervidae; genus Muntiacus; species Muntiacus reevesi. The sequence goes on from NC_089253.1 coordinate 48,160,340, forward strand.
AAAGCGATGGGGGTGTCTAGGGCTTGGCCCAGATCCTCGGGAGGGTTGTGAACCCGGAAGGCATCAGGCATCTTGCCACAGGGAGCGGCTGTGGCATCCATGGAGGACCCCGGAGCCCACGAGGGGTGCAGGGGGTGGGGCTCCACAGGAGGCAGAGAGGCGCTCCTGCACCCACTCACCCCTGAGGACAAGACCAGTGGGGTGATAATTCGGCCCTCCTCGTTGAGGGCAGCCCCGAGGAGGCCCAGGCCAGCGGAGTGCTGCCCCACAGCCGCTGGGCCTGGGCCCTGATGGACCTGGGCAGAGGGAGAAGCCTGGAGGGAGGTGGCTTCAGTCAGGAGCAGTTCAGAGAGGTACAAACGTTCCCTTATTTTAAAGATACAATGAAGAGAAAATATCTAGATATTCAAGCACAGTGTTATTCTAAACAGAGAAAATGTGCAACTGAAATAAATGCAGGAAGGTCACTAGAAAACACCAGCTCAGGTTTCCCTAGGAGCACTCACAGAGGATCTGTGAATGACACAAATCCCCAGAGAACGCTGCTGCCAGCTCCCTGGGTCTGCGGCATCCGGATCACCTTTCCTCAGAAGCCCCAGGCAAAGGGGGATTAGGCAGCCAGCGAGTACCTCCTGTGGGAGGCAGAGCCCAGGACCCCCGAGCTGCCCTGAAGCTGCAGGGGGAGCACAGAGCTCCAGCCCCTGCCGGGGGTGAGGCACCTTGGACCCCAGGAGGCTCTGACCTGGCCGCCTGCTTTCTGAAGGGTCTCAATTCCCCCGCACCCCAGGGGTCACCAGCCAGAACCGGAACCCTCTCAGTTTCCACCCCCACCCTGCCCCCCGAGCCTGCCCAGGGCCGCCTGGCCCTGCCGCAGCACTCTGTTCTGCCCTGGTGCTCAGCCCCACCTCTGCCTGCAGACACCCTGCTGCAAACACAGTCTAACACTGTGGCTGGTGAGCACGAAGATGCCCTTCCCGCTCAAGGTGACAGCCGGGGCACCGTCTGCCCTGAGGAGGGGCTCCTGTCCAGGGCTGTCCCATGGGCCTGGCACTGCTCGCCTAGCTGAGGAAGGCAGCGATGGCCACCAACTCCAGGATGGCCTCCAGGCTGTGGAGCACCAGGAGTGGAGCGCCGAGGGCTGTGTCTGCTCGCAGCACCAGGGTCTGCCAGAGCAAGAAGTAGGCAGACAGCAGGGCGCCACCCACGGTGAGGACCAGGCTGGCGGCCAGCGGCACCTCAGCCTCCATCAGGTTGCCCGTGGCACCTGGAAAGCAGAACAGATGTGATGGGCGGGCAGGGCCTTCCAGACACGGGCACCCGGGAGGGTCCCGGTAGCATGGCTGTGAGACCAGCGCCAGCTTCTGACTGCCATGTGATGTCTGAGGGCGTCAGGGAGCGATCCTGAGTGACCATTAGAGAGGACGGGAGTGCCCACATAAAGCCCTCCTGAGTGACCTTCATGGGGGACGGAGTGCCCCTCCTCACTGAGGCCCTGCTCTGGGTCTCCAGGTCGGCAGTGTGGAGGGGAAAGGGAGCCTGGATCTCTGAAAGTGATTTCAGAGAAATAACAGAAAGTATTTTCTTACAGTTTTCCCTAATTCCACGTGAAATGAGAGGCTTTTCTTTCAAATTTCCAAAAATGTTTTACTCTGCGCTGTGATTCTGGAAGGTGTCACACACACTTACCAGAAGACAAAGCAGCGGCACATCTCATAGACCAGGGGGCAGGCACAGAAGATGCCCTGGGGCCCCAGGGGTGAGGGGCGCCTGGGGACAGGACGGGAGCAGAGGCCGTGTGTCACCCACCCCCTCTTGCGTCACATGCTCAGGGGCCCCGGCTGTGCCTGCTGTTGTCTGCCGTTCCAATGGCAGGAGGGGAACACACAGCGTGACCTCGTTTAAGAGACGTGCTTGAGTCTATGTGCCTGCGACTGGGAGTGGGGAGGCCTGGGCCCTGGCGGTGCGCTGTGAAGCGGGGAGGGGACAAAGTTCTATCAGGGCTTCTGCACCGTGGGAGCCTCAGGACGTGAACTGTGATATACAGTGACAAGTTTAAAGGTTCCATGTAAAGCTAGCAACGCTGTTATCTCAAGTACCACATGGTTTTCAGTCAACTCACCGAAGTATAACCGAATTGCTTCCAGAATCCCCATCAGAAAGAGCAGAGTCAGGTCGAGGACCAGGTAACTGTGAGGATAAGTGAAAACCTGACCTGGAGACAAACCAGCAACAGAGCGGAGCTCTCGTTACAGGTGCGAGGGCGCCCACACCTTCGCGCTGCCTTTTCCCGCGTGACTTACTTTTATACACGAGCAGCAGGAGCGTAGCTAGGAAATACAGGGCATAGTACGTTCCACTCAGGCAGAGCAGCATCTGCAGCGGGAGCGACGAGAGCTGGCCAGCGGTTAAGGACTCTCAGGCTCGGCAGACAGCCCTGGCGGGGCACCCGCCCCAGGGAGGCCAACAGAGGAGGCCCTGAGGCGGGCAGGTTCAGGCCAGGCCCCTGCGGGTGGCCATGGAGACCTGACCAGTGTCCCTTCCAGGCTTCCAGTGCCAGGCCTCCTGTGTCACCTTGCCTGGCAGGGCCCCTGGGGGATCGGGGGCAGGGCTGGGCTTCCCTCCTGGGACATCCTCGCCTGAGGACCCAGCATACCTCTGGTGACCGCAGGCTGGAAGCGGTAGGTCAGCTTCCAGGTGCATCACCCTGACCTGGGTCCCAGTTACAAGACTGAAAGCAGAAAGTGACTTTTCCTCATTTTGTTCAAAGAAAATGTCTTTCTTTTAGGGGAAGGGTGTGGGGGTGGGGGAGACAGTTAAATTTTTTGCCCAGAGCTTTACTCAGCTCTGAACACTTGTCGTTTCTCTAAGTGTTCCAGGCGAGGGTTTTCATTTTCCTGTGTCTCCTGGGTGGGAGTCAGGCAGCTGCCCCCCAGCGCGGGGCTGAGCAGGAGGCACGGTGGAGGAGGTCTGTCAACTCTCTCCACCTGGCAGGGGACGCCCCTCCCACTCAGACCTGACCGGACAGGTGGGGGTGGGGCTTAAAGGAGCAAAAAGCAGGAGCCAGGAGCCAACTGCAGGTGCCGTGGGTGGAGGCCTGGGTCCTGGGCTGACAGAGGGCCAGGGGACCGAGCAGCAGGATACCACCATGTTGGAAGCTCTCCCTGGAAGAGAAGGAACCAGTCAGGGAGGCCCCAAGTCTTGGCCTGTTCTGTTGTCGAGGATCACTGGCCCACAGCAAGGATCCTTTCCAACACCTCTGCACCTGTCATCCCTGCAAGGAGGATCTGACCACCTGCTGTGCTCAACCTGAGGCTGGGAGACAGGGCGTCCTGACGAGGTGAAGCCCCCACCCACGAGGCTAAAGGCCAGGACGGTGGGATCTGCTCCATCGCCAGGGGAGGAGCCAGACATGCAGCTTTCTTGTCTCCTGTGGCTTCTGCACACTGGCCACGCGAGTGCACATGAAGACCTTTTCTGATTCAGGTTACAAGTCTTTGTCGTTGATAAGAAACATTTGCTTTCCGCTAGAATTTTATTCATAAAATTAAATCTCTTCCTAAATAAGAATTTCCTAAGCCAACAATCCAGGTTCTTTCCACCCCTCTCCCACCGCACAGCAGTTATGCATTCTTCCTGCATCGTGAGACGACAGTGGAACTCAGAATTTGCCAGCAGCAGGCGGGACGGTGCTTTCTCCCACGCCACGTCCTCCTTAGTCCCAAGCAGGCAAGAGAGAAACCTTTGGTCTGAGTGAGCTCTGGGGGGAATGTCAAAGGGTTAGACCCTGCTTCCCGGGCAGATCCAAGGTCCTCCAGGGAGTCTCACTTGCGGAAGAGGTCTTAAGTGGTCGGAACAGGACATGAGTGACAGAGAGGCAGCAGGTGCTGAGTGCAGGGAGCCAAGGTGGGTGCCAGCACCATCATTAGTAAGACCCACATGGCCATATGGAAAGAGTTGGCTCTATGCCAGATGAGTTCTTTTCTGAGCCGGGTAAGCTCAGCTGCCTCACTACCTGTGGCCATTTGGGTGGACTTCCCGCTAATCGGGAGTTTCCTCTCTCTGACCCTTCTCTTCACAGTGTGCTGCAGAACTTCAGATCTGCCGGCTGCCCATTGTTACAGACTGAGATGGTGGGCCTCAGGGAAAATATGCTGTAGAAAAAAACGTCAGCAACATAGGATTTAAACAGTTAACGTCAAGGGTAGCTACAATCAAAGACGGTGTTCGAACGATTTCGGGCCTACAGAAAAAGGCTCATTCTTACTAAAGAGAGCCGGGGCTTTTAGGACTTCGCATTTTTGTCAATGATCTACTGCAATAACAAGGCGGCTGTGAACAGGTGTCCATGTTAGTCACTCAGTCGTGTCCGACTCTTTGTGACCCCATGGACTGTAGCCCGCCAGGCTCCTCTGTCCACAGGACTCTCCAGACAAGAGTAGTGGAGTGGGTTGTTATTCCCTTCTTCAGGGTATCTTCCCGACCCAGGGATCGAACCCCGGGCGATTGCAGGCGGAGTCTTTACAGTCTGAGCCACTAGTGTGTCAGAAGTTAGATGCAGGAGCAAAGAGAACAAACGTCTTCCCTGTGGTGACAAAGGAAGGGTGTGAAGGGACCCTGCCCTGGTGTGAACGCGATTTTCACCGCGTGAGAACGCGCAAACCTCAGACCGTCGGCCGGGCACCTGTCCGCGCTTTGGAACTCCGCGGCCGGGGAGCCCGGCGGGCGCTCAGAGTGCGGACAGCGCCGCCGGCAGGCTCGGCGCTCCAGACCCCCGGGGCCGGACGGCGGTGTGGAAACGGCTCTTCCCTTGGGCCGAGCACCCCGGCCGCCCGGACTTTGCATGGGCCCCCGCGCAGGGCGCCGCCGGGCCGGGCCGAGCCGAACCGGGGAGCCCCCGCCTCCCGGCCTCACAGGAGGCCGTCCCGCTCGCTGCCGGCCAAGAAGCACAGGGGCGCCCGTCTGGGTCGAGAGGCGCCGCGCGTCGCCCGGGGGAGCCGGGACCGCACGGCCGCGGGCCTGGGAAGTGCTCTGCGGGCGGCGGTCTCACCTTGTGAACACACTAAGTCCACTGGTTAATAACATGCGCGAGGTGTCCCCGCACCAGGAAGAATCGAACCAAGCGGACCGCTCTCCCGGGGCGCCCTCCGGGACCTCCCGTCCCCTGCACCTCAGGCGCCGCCTGCCGCTCACCTCGCCGCGGGGACGCCATCTTGTCCCCGGGCCCCGCCCCGCTCCTGCCCGCCCCGCCCGCCGAGTCCGCCGCGATCCCGGCAGCCTCTCGGCGCGGGACTCGAACGGAATCCCTTCGGCCATTTCCGCTTCTGCTCCCGAAGGGTCTCGACGGCGCCGCGTTTCGGGACTTGATTCCGAACCGTCACCGAGGCCCGATTAGCCTGTCCGACAGCGCTCGGGCACTTTCGGCCAGGAGGAGGAGGAGAGCCGAGACGCGAGAGGGTCCCGGCTCGGGAGCGTTCGGCTCCTCTCGGCTCCTCCTCGGGCGGGCTCGGCTCCCGAGGCGGGCGGAGCCGGTGGCGCAAGAGTCTCCAGGCGGGGCAGCGCCGCGTCGGAGGCCGGCGGAGTCGGCCTCACAGTAGGTGCCCTTGCCGGCTGGGGACACGCCGGCTCGGCCTCCTGAGCGCAGAGGAGGTCTGGCGCGGAGCCGCTCGGAAACCCTCGGGCGGCCTCGGACCAATTCGGCCTGACTCGGCTCCACACTTCGGCCCACTTCGGCCCACGTCGGCCCTCGTCGTTTCTGGACTGCAGGCTTCGGCTCGGTTCGACCGGGCCTCTTCGTGCCGGTTCGGCTCCTGTTCGGGTGGCGCCGGCTCGGCTCGGCAGCCGGCCTCGGGACGCCTCGGCTCGGCTCGGTTCAGCTCGGCTCGGTTCGGGCGACCCTCCTCTGGAGGGCTCGGCTCGGCTCGGCCCGACTCGGGCGGCCTCCTCGGGCGGCGCGCTTCGGGCTCCGTCCCGGCCTTCGGGCGGCCCCGGCCGGAGCCTTCGGGCGGGCTCGGCGGAGTCCGGATGGAGGACTCGGACTCGGCCGCCAAGCAGCTGGGCCTGGCCGAGGCGGCGGCGGTGGCGGCCGCGGCCGCTGTGGCGGCGGCGGCCGCGGCCGCGGCGGGAGGCGAAGCGGAGGAGCCAGTGCTCAGCAGGGACGAGGACTCGGAGGAGGACGGGGACTCGGAGTCGGAGCGCGAGACGCGGCGGGTGACGGCCGTGGCGGTGATGGCCGCCGAGCCCGGGCACATGGACATGGGCGCCGAGGCCCTACCCGGCCCCGACGAGGCCGCCGCGGCCGCCGCCTTCGCAGGCAAGTGCCGGCCGCCCGCGGTTCGCGCCCACCTGCCCGCACCTGCCGCGCGCCCGCCCCGCGCTCGTCCCCCGCGCACACCTGCCCTGCCTCCGCCCAGCGCACCCGCGCACGCACGTCGTGTGCCCGGCGGTGCCTGCACGCCTGCCCCGGGAGCGCCCGGCCCTGACCTGCCGCACTCTTGCTCCCCGAACGCCCTTCCCTCCTTTCCGGATTGCGTTCCTTCTGGAACCTTCTCAGCACCTGCTTCTTGCCTGCCCGTCCTCCCCTCCTCATGTCCTGGTTGCTGGTCACACGGGGGTCAGACCCAGGTCCTGTCCTGGAGGAGCGCGGGGATGGGCGCGTCTGGTCATCTAGAATTCTACCGGCCGGGTCCAGATGGGACTCGAGCCCTGGGGAGTGAGGCGCGCTCAGCCAGGCAGGGCCCGCAAGCGTTGGGGGCAGTGGCTCTGGAGGCCATGACCCTGTTCCTCAGTCCCCTCTCTGGCCTGTCCCCATGCTCCCCCCGCCCCCCGTTTCCTTGATGGGTCTTCCCTTCCACGGTTTTGTTGCTGATGAACAGAACATGCTCATTCTCAAGGTTCCTGAGCCACGCCCCAAGGCGCCCTTTAGAGGTTGTGCCTCCCTGGGACACCATCCCGATGGAGATAGAGACTTTCCCAAGTGATGGTCCCTCCCACACGAGGCTCCCGGTTGGCCCACAGAGCCAAGCGCTGGAACCCCTGGGGAGTGTCCTGAGGCTCTCCTTCCAGAAGGAACTTCGTGGATTTCAGAACTGGACAGCGGCCTCCGCATCCAGGTGCTCCTGCGTTTATCTGGGCTGGAGGCGCTGGTGGGGCCAGCTCCCCTGCTGCCCGCCTTGCCTCTGGTCTGCCTGTGCTGTGGTCTTTTGGGATTCTCGCAGAAGCATGGAAAGAAGGATTTGTGGCCGTTAAATAAGGGTTCCATTTTTGTTGCTAAACTGATTTAACGTGAGATCTTGAATAGTTAGGTTTTTCTTCAGGTTTATGTTATTTTTGCGCACATTTTTTCTGAAGGCAGAAAAGAAATATGATGCTGTTTGTCCTATCATCAGAGAAATTGACATCAGATTTTTTTTTTTAATTTTTTATTTTTTACTTTGCTGGGTTTTTATTGCTGCTCGGGCTTTGCTGCTGCTTCACTGCTGCTGGTTGTGAGTGGAGGCTGCTGTCTAGCTGTGGTGCACAGGCTTCTCACTGCAGCGGCTTCTCTTGTTGCAGAGCTCGGCTCTAGGGTGTGAGAGCTTCAGTAGTTACACCTCCTGGGCTCTAGAGCACAGGCCAGGTAGTTGTGATGCTTGGGCTTACTTGTCCTGCCGCATGTGGGATCTTCCCAGACCAGGGATCGAACCCATGTCTCCTGCATTGACAGGTGGATTCTTACCACTGAGCCACCTGGGAAGCCCCAATGTCAGGTGTTTTTTTTTTTCTTGCAAAGTTTTATAGTTGTGTTTTTTGAGTGTGTTAAAACTTGTTTTTTGTGAGTTGCTGAGGTCAGGTGACTCCTGGGTTTCGGTAGCTCAACAGGACACTGTGCTGGGCTGAGGCTGCCTCCTCTGGGCTGCAGGCCAGGTGTGTAGACCTGAGCAGGGGCTCAGGCCCCTCAGCCCCAGGCCCCCTGGGAAACGGTGGAGAAGACACACGGAGGACAGGGATTTTCAGAGCAGTTCAGTGAGTGCAGGTGGACAGGTTGTGCGGGACCCTCTGTCAGTCTGAGCACCTCCGCCAGGAACAGCCCTACCTAGACTCAGGGCATTCTGGAACACGGTGCCGCCCCCAGAGTGGGGCGAGCATTGAGGGGGGGCTGTCAGGGCAGCCAGCCAGGTGTGAGCGGCGGTGGGGTGCAGGGAGGTGGGGTGCGCAGGCTGCTGGGAGGGGCCAGGCTCCATGTTGGGGGCGGGGGGCCCCAGCAGGTCTGATGGGTTTCCGGAAGAAAAGATCAGTGGCAGGTCGAGGTGATGGAGGGGGAGGGAGGACTAGACCTCAGCCAGAACCGTGCTGACCCTGGTCTGGGAGGGTCTCCACAACAGGGGAGGGGACTCTGGGATCTGAGAAGCTCCTTCTGGGTGTTTCGTTTGTTTTTTTTTCCTAGGAGGGAGCAGGAGGCCACGGCAGTTTGGCAGAGCTGTGGCTGGCTCAGTGGGTCTTCACTGTGCGTGGCAGGCTCTGCGGGGATGGAGAGGTAGCCTCATGTCCTTGGAAGGACCAGGTCGATCAGACTGTGGTCTAGAAACATTGGTCGGGCATTTCATGCCCAGGGTTAGGCCTCCCTTGGCAGTTCAGGGACCTGCCGTGGCAACTGCCCACCACCCCGTCCCTTGGTGGCCTCTGGCTCCGGCCAGGTGCTGAGTCAGGCTCCTGTGTTGCAGAGGTGACCACCGTGACAGTAGCCAATGTGGGTGCCTCTGCGGACAACGCCTTCACCACGTCTGTGGCCAATGCCGCCTCGCTCTCAGGCCACGTGCTGGTAAGACACGGGGCGACTCTGGCCCGTTCCCCGGGGACCCTGAGCCCGCCCTCTACCGAGCGCCCGGGGGGAAGCGGGGAGCACACCTGGACTGTGTACACCTGAAAGCAGAGTTATCACTGGGACAGCGAGGGACAGAGAGCTCGCTCCTGAGCGTGAGGGCGGCAGGACGGTGAGGGCCACGGGGACGCAGGTTTAAGAATGCGGGTTTATATGCTCTGCTGCCTGGAGACACCAGCCGGCAGCCAGGCAGCAGCTCTGCGCCTTGGGCATGTCCAACCCAACAGCAGGCTCTCTGGTCCAGAAGGCTGGGGAGTTAGGGCACCCCGAGTCCATGCAGAGACCCTGCAGGTCTCAGGACAGGAAGGCCTGGAATCTGGTGTGACCTTCCTGGACACCGACAGTGAGAGGGCAGCTAAAGTGTCTGTGCGTCCCACCTGTTTCAATAGAAAGACCCTTTGTGGCTCTCGGAACAGCACAAAACGGTCTGCTTTTCTGCTCCAGAGTCGCACGAGTCCAGCGATTCACACTCACGCAGGGCTGACGCCCTTACTGAGGCAGTGACCCTGCAGGTCTGTGAGAGCAGGCCAGTGTGTGTGTGTGCGCCCGTGGGTGAGGGGCCTCAACCCCGCGGTCGACTCCTCACCTCCTCTGCTGTGAAGGCACCGTTTTCAGAGAGGAGCGAAGGTCTCTGGCTCGCTGTTTCCGTCCCAGCGTGGTAGCAGGAGTGCATCCCAGACCTTGGAGGGTGGGGTGCGCCTGGGTCCCTAGTCCACTGCAGGGCTGTCTGGGCGAGGCTGTGAGGTGTGTCTGGGGGCAGTCGGGGTGGGCTCAGCTTCTGCACGGGCAGAATGGGGCGTCTCGCTGGCCCTAGGGAGCAGTCGAGGTCACAGCAGCATACAGGCCCGGGGGAGGCTTGTGGGCAGTGTGGGTTGGGAGGCCCCATCTCTGGGTGGGACTTGGGGCATGAGAAGGGGTCCCGTACCAAGCGGATCTTGGCTCCTGTACCAATGGAGCTGGCCTCTTGGAGACTGTCCCTTGAGACCTGTAACCTCGTGAGAGCTTCTGGGGCAGAAGGGCAGGCCTTTCCTGGGCCAGAAGCGTGTTTATCCCCCAACTTGGACACGCCATGTGAGCGTCTGCTTGGGGTCACACAGGCCTCGCCTCTGGTTGGTCTTGGCTCGGTGTCTGGAAGGGGTCCCCCCCGGGGGCGGTGTCAGCTGGAACCTGTCCGGGGGACCACAGCCTGGTTCAGAGGGGTGCCACGGCTGTCCCTGAGACGGTGGGTGTTCTGTCCTGCAGTCAGGCAGGACAGCCCTGCAGATTGGGGACAGCCTGAACCCCGAGAAGGCCACGCTCATCGTCGTGCACACAGACGGCAGCATCGTGGAGACCGCCGGGCTGAAGGCGCCCGCAGCCCCTCTCACCCCAGGTACCGCCCGCCCGCCTGCTCCGGGCCTCCGGGGCCAAGCGCCCCCTGGGCTGCTGGAGTGTATTCCTGGGTGAGCTTCTGTGTTTTGTGGGGAACTCGAATATCGAATACTGTTTAAGTAGAAAATGTTCCAGGCAGTGAGTTGCCCAGAGTTGTGGGGGGCGGGGTGCTGAGCTGAGGAGGACCCGTGAGCTTCCGTCCAGGCTGCGCTCAGGGTCTCTCACGCTCGCGGCACTTTCTTTGCTCAAGGCCCTCAGTCCCCTCCGACTCCGCTGGCTCCCGGCCAGGAGAAGGGGGGCACCAAGTACAACTGGGACCCCTCGGTCTACGACAGCGAGCTGCCCGTGCGCTGCCGCAACATCAGCGGGACCCTGTACAAGAGCAGGCTGGGCTCAGGTGGGCGGGGCCGGGCCCGGGGGGCGGGGCGGGAGGAAGGGGGTGGGCCCCGGTGGGCGGGAGGCGGGCGCAGGGGGATGTGGGTGGGCCCGCGTGGTCCCAGGTGGGCGGGGCGGGGGCGGGGCCGGGAGGAAGGGGGCGGGCCCGGGGATGTGGGTGGGCCCAGGTGGGCGGGGGATGGGCCTGAGCGTGGTAGACCTAGGTGGGTGAGGGGTGGACCCAGCTGGGTTGGGCTCAGACCACTGCTTCTCCTTTGAGGGTGGCCTTTCTGCAGCTGGAGTCAAGGAAGGCTGTAATGGCATAGACTAGTTAAGCAAATGGGCACTTTTAGGAGGCGGTAGGGCTGGCCCTTGTTTCCTGAGGTCTTGGGTCCACTTGGTGTCCGGTCGGCAGGAAGCTCTGCAAGTGAGCAAGATCATCAGCTCCATGAGGGAGGTGGTCGAGCGCATGGTGCCCAGGGCAGCAGGTGGATGCTTGGGCAGGTGGTCAGACACAATGCCTGCCGGTGTGGGTTCACAGCGGGGTGCCAAGGGGCAGCTGGCCTGGCGTGAGCAGGAACCACAGCAGGTGGCCTGTCTTTTCAGGAGGCCGGGGCCGCTGTATCAAGCAGGGGGAGAACTGGTACAGCCCCACTGAGTTTGAAGCCATGGCAGGAAGGGCCAGCAGCAAAGACTGGAAGAGGAGCATCCGCTATGCAGGGCGGCCCCTGCAGTGCCTCATCCAGGTACCCCAGCACGCGCCTTCCCACTGCCCGCCACCTGCCTCCCACGCTGTTGGGGCTCTAAAGGCCTGCAGGTCAGAGTCTGACAGACAGGGTTTGAGTCCTTCACTCACTTGCTGTGTGACCTGGGGCAAGTTGCTTAACCTTTTGTTTGCTGATGTTTCATATGGGATGTAAGGACGTTTGCACAGTGCCTTGTGCAAGGATGAGGAATGGATGAGGCAACATAGCTTCCGTTTGAGTGATGCACAGGAGTTTATTTAATAACGGGAGAAAGTCAAACGGAAGTTTAATAACGTGTGTGGGGGAGAGACACAGCAAGACTGAGTAACTCTGTTCGTGACTTTTTGAAAGACACTGTCTTCAAAACTGTCTCTCTCCTCGAGCTTATCCAAGGGGATAGGGTCCCCGCTCCTGTTTCCAGTTTAGCTCTTGGGTTTGGCAGAGGTGTCACGCCCATACTCCCTGGATGGGAGAGGTGGATGACATGTGCAGAGAGGTTCTGGAAATGATGGGTTCCATCCTCACAGGGGATCAGGGTGGAGCTGGTTGGAGCCTGGGCCTGTCATCTCACTTGAGGGCCACCCTCTCGTGTGTTGTGGTGTCTCACACCCTCTCCCGTGTCGCGGTGTCTCTGATACCCTCTCCCATGTCACGGTGTCTCTGATACCCTGTCCCGTGTCGCGGTGTCTCTGACACCCTCTCCCGTGTCGCGGTGTCTCTGATACCCTCTCCTGTGTCGCGGTGTCTCTGATACCCTCCCCTGTGTCGTGGAGTCTTATCCCCTCTCCCGTGTCGCGGTGTCTCACACCCTCTTCCGTGTCGCGGTGTCTTCCAATCCCCAGGATGGGATCCTGAACCCTCACGCAGCCTCCTGCACCTGTGCCGCCTGCTGTGATGACATGACCCTGGTGAGTGCCCCCAGTCCCGTCGGCTCCTCTCGGGCCGCTTCCCCCTTAGTTTCCCCTCAGACTCTGTCGTTCGGATGTTGCCCTGATGGCTGAGGCCTCAGCGGGCCCTAGGACTGCTCGGAGAGCCTGAAGGGAGCTTTCTTAGATAAAATAAACCTCCGTGATATCACAGTCTCGGCCCCCGTTTTCTAATGGTGATGACAATGTGCTAGTTTACGTTTTGCATTTTGGACATCATTTTGTAAAAAAACGCTACACTGAACTGATTAGTGTAGAGCGCACTTAATGCCTTTGAAGTTTTCCCTCGCCCTGACCCCTGACCGTTTCAAGGCGGCCCCTCACCGGCTCTGACCTTGCTGAGTGGCTCTCAGTGAGACGCCAGTTTGTGATGTGTGAGCCACCAGCTTTGTTTCGGTCTTTCTGTTGTTGAGCGTGATTTTTAAACGTCTCAGAATTAACTGAAAACCTGCTCCATGAGGTTTCCTCTTAAGAAAACTTTAAAGGTTTTTTTTGTAGTACTTTTAAAAATTAAAAATTTTATTTACTTTTGGTTGCCCTGGGTCTTCGTTGCTGTGCGGGCTTTCTCCAGCTGCAGTGGGTGGTGGCTTCTCGCTGTGGAGCAGGGCTCTGGGACACGCAGTCTTCCGCAGTCGCAGTGCACGGGCTCAGGAGTTGTAGCACATGGGCTTAGTTGCTCCGCGGCTTGTGGAATCTTCCCAGACCCGTGTGCCCTGAATTGGCAGGCAGGTTCTCATTCACTGTGCCACCAGGGAAGTCCTCCTTTTTAAAGTTCGATTGCTCCCTTGGTTAACTCTCAGCAGCTGTGGAAGAAGGCGCAGTTGGAGAGACATGACTGGGAAAACCAGATATTCTGAAGCTGTCTGCTTTGTACACAGATTACACATGATTCTAATAGAATGTTGCTGTTCAGTCACTAAGTCTTGTTCAACTCCCTGTGACCCCGTGGACTGCAGCACACCAGGCTTCCCCATCCTTTACTGTTTCTCAGAGTTTTCTCAAACTCATGTCCAGTGAGTCGGTGATGCCATCCGACCATCTCATCCTCTGTTACCCCCTTCTCCCGCCCTCAATCTTTCCCAGCATCAGGGTCTTTTCCAGAGAGTCGGCTCTTGGCATCAGGTGGCCGAAGAATTACCCAGTAGGATATCTGTGTGAGAATAAAATGCTTTTAAAGTTTTCTTGGGGGGACCAGCAGGTATGTTCTTGGAGATCTTGCAGGGGTCAAAGGAGCAGAGCAGGAGGTTTGCCCCGTCAGAAAGCGTGGAACACACAGCAGGGTTGTCTGTGGTCTCTGCAAATGCCGGAACCCTGAGGTGTCACCTGCGGGGCAGAACCTAGATGCTGAAAACTAGAAGCTGCCAGAAGAGAACTCAGGAACGCTTTGGACCCGTGGGGTGGGAGCCTCTATGTGGGGAAGGTGTTCTTCTCCCCAGATAGGTCTACAGGTTTGACATGGCTCCCTTCACAGTCCTGGCAGGATTTTAAGGATTCTAAGGTTTGTATGGAAAGGCAGAGAAAATGGGATTGCGGCATGGCTTTGAGGATGAAGACTGAGGCTGGAGGGATCACAGCTCAGGACCCCCAGACTTGTCGAGTGGTGTCCTTGGGCGAGAGCGTGTGGTTTTGCGGAGGGGGCCCATCAATCTAGGGGCAGACCAGCCACCCATACTCAGACCCACAAGGTGTGGGGAACAGTTGGACACTGTAGGCATAGAAGTGACCCTTGACCTAGACATCATACTTTATATACAAATGAGTTAAAAGTGGATTCTAGAGTCAGATTTGTTGAAAACAAAATTAAAGTTTTTAGAAGAAAATCTTTGTGATCTCAAGTTAGACTTGGGATTTCTTAGACATGGAACCAAAGGTGCAATCCATGAAGTAAAATCTCCTATGTCTCCTTCATCAAATGGACACATTTTGGCTTCCACGTCAGGAATGGTGGTCTGCAGAGCCCCATGGACCAACTCCCCAGAAACAGAATCCTCATTGGCAAAACAATGGAAAAAACCTGTTTAAGATGTCTGAAAGCTGTCCTGGGGGCATACAGTAAAAAATATTTTTATTCAGGAGAATCTTGTGAGTCTGGTGTGTGAGCCAGGGCCTGTTCCCCCGCCGTGTGCCCGTTTGGCTGAGGGGAAGCTCCGTTACAGGCCCCTGGCCCCATCATCCGGCCCCGCTCGCCCATACCCAATGCAATGCAGGTCCCCATGGCGGAGGCAGTGATAGGACCAAGGAGTTAGGCTGATGGCCGTGAGTGCTGCCCAGGCTCCGCATAGGGCGGTGTGTGGGGCAGGTGCCAGCTAAATGACTGCCTGGGGCATTTCCTCTAGGTGTGTCCTAAAAGCCCCCAGTACAGAGCCCCAGGTGCCTGGATCCCGCAGCGTAGCCGTTTGCAGAGGGTAGCGCAGTCGGCTGAAAACCGCAGAGCCAGCAGCTGGTGCAGCAGCTTGAGTGGTGCTGGCCGGAGGGGCCGCAGGGGACGGCTTGTGCAGGCCTGCAGCCGGGGAGCCTGGCGGGGAGCAGCCATCTGCACCGTGGCTCAGTACAGCACCCAGAATGTCCAGCTTCAACAGAAATCACGAGACATGTAAAGGAACGGGGATGTGTGAGCCCCACAGAAGAACAGCAGCAGGCAGTAGACACTTCCCGTTGCAGCAGCTGGTGGGGCTTCCAGGCAGGTTCTGTGTCTGCAGGGTGGAAGCATTCTCAGCAGGGGTCTTGGTCTCTGTCTCAGTCTGTGGGGCCGGGGCCGGGGTGGCCACCATGGCCTGGGTACCACAGCCGGGCACCACGCCCGGGGCAGCTGCAGCACACGTGGGCTTTCTCACAGCTGTGGAGGTGGCAGCCCAAGTCGAAGTGCTGGCTTGCTTCTGGCAGGGTCTCCTTTTGGCCTGCAGGCTTTCACTCATGTGGCAGTCAGGGGGTCTTTCTGTTGTCTCCTCCTGCAGGGACACTAATCCCACCAGGTTAGGGCCCCACCCTCCTTACTCCTAATGCAGCCGCACTGCTGGTTGGGACCAGCCCAGAAGGTGTGACAACAACGTCTCATCACATGGAGAAAATCACAAAAGGGAGGAGCCCAGCGGAAATCCTGGGGTTGAGAAGAAAGTCCACACTTGGGTCCACAACACATGCGAAGGGCAGCAGAAGGGCCAGTGAGCCCACGGAGTCTCGGGCACAAGCCGGGAGGCTCCTGACCTTGCCCTTGTCCCGCCTTCCTGCCCCACTGAGGGCCTCTGCTCCTGCGTGTCTGGGTCTGTGGGGCGCCCCCTGCCCTCGTGGGCCCCTCTCCCATTTTCTTTGGTCCCCGTTTGTTTTCTGTCTTCTGGGAATTCCTAAAAAATCTGGTGTGGATGATGCTCACTGTTTGCAGCACTGTTAGTCACTCCTCCCTGAAAGCACCTCTTCTGTTACTTCGAGGCACTGGGGTGAAGGGAGCTGAGCTCGGCGTGTCCCTGGGCAGGGCATCCGTCGGGACAGAGTCTGGGGCAGTTCCCTCTCATCTGACTCTGACCCCCCGCCCCCTAGAGTGGCCCTGTTAGGCTCTTCGTGCCCTACAAGAGGCGCAAGAAGGAGAGTGAGCTGCCGGCCACGCCTGTCAAGAAGGATGCGCCCAAGAACATCACCCTGCTCCCCGCCACCGCCGCCACCACCTGTGAGTGTCCGTGGGGCCGTGGCCACCACGCATGCTCTGAGCACATCCTGCCCACGTGTGTGGCCAAGGGCTTTGGGTCTAAAACGGCGCAGCTCCTGTTCCCAGAGGCCCCTTGGCCTCCTGGGTCCTGGCCTCTCCTCCGCAGCGGCTTCATGCCGAGCCCGGGGGTCTGGGTCTTGGCAGCCCCCTGCCTTCAGAGGCTGTGTACACCCCAGGCGGGTAGACAAGGCTGGTGGGAGTTGAGGGAGGAGCCCCTGCTCCTGAAACCTCAAGACGGTGTCAGGGATGGGGGAGACCCGAAGGGAGGGAAAGTCTGGGGGCTGACGGGTCCTCAGAGACCGTCCACGGCCCAGCTCCTGAGGCGGTGGGCGAGGTGACCCGGAGGACATGGAGCTCTGAGATGCTGGGAGGCGGGGCTGCTGTTTCTCTTCAGCTTTGATGAGACTGTTTTCCTTAGAGAGGGTACACGCGTGCGTGTGTTTGGGAGCCAACAGCGGGAGCTGCCTCTGGGGGGTGGGCCTTGCCCTCACTGGCGCCGGGCGCTGCCTTGCGGAGATGGACGGGGGCCCCGGCGCCGATGCGCGCCCCACGCCACCCCCGCCCCGTCGCTGGGTGTCTGGCTTGGCGCAGTGACGGCTGCCTGCCCTTGCAGTCACCGTGACCCCCTCAGGACAGATCACTACCTCGGGCGCGCTGACCTTTGACCGGGCATCCACTGTGGAGGCCACTGCTGTCATCTCGGAGAGTCCAGCCCAGGGCGACGTCTTTGCGGGAGCCACAGGCAAGTTGTCTCAGCCCTGGTGCCTTGGCCCTGAGAGGCTCCCCCTTCCACCGGCAGGAGCCACGGAGACCCTGAAGGAGAGGGTGGGGGCTGGGGGCTTGGCTGGTGGTGGCAGGACCAGGACCTGAAAAGCCAAGGCCGCTCGTGGGCTGTAGAGAGAGCCAGCGGGCAGAGGCGCCCTGTGCATCTGTAAACTCTGAGGCCATGTTAGGGAGTGAAAGGAGCAGCAGAAGCCCACCCAGTCCTGTGCAGTTCTGGTTCCGTCTGGGTCCCTGGCATGGTCATCGGTTCTGTTCCGTCTGGGACCCCGGCATGGTCGTCGGTTCTGGTTCTGGTTCCGTGGGGGCCCCCAGCACAGTCGTCGGTTCTGGTTCCGTTTAGGTCCCCCGCGCGGTTGTCGGTTCTGGTTCTGCTTTCGTCGGGGCCCCCCGCGCGGTCATCAGTTCTGGGTCTGGTTCCGTTTGGGCCCCCAGCACGGTCGTCCCGACAGTCCACTTCCTCCATGTGTGGGCTCGGGGGCTGCCTGGCTGGACGCGCAGCAGCGGGGTCACAGGCGTGGTGCCCCTCTCCGCACAGTGCAGGAAGCGGGCGTGCAGCCCCCGTGCAGGGTCGGCCACCCGGAGCCCCACTACCCCGGTTATCAGGACAGCTGCCAGATCGCACCGTTCCCCGAGGCCGCGCTGCCGACGTCTCATCCCAAAATAGGTGAGTGAAGGAAGCCTGCCCTCGAGGTCGGGGGAGGCAGTCCTGTGCTTGTAGACTGGAAGCTCCTGCCCGGTTCCGTGGGGCAAGGCTGCTCACCTGCTGCCCTGCAGAGCCTAGAATCCGGGCAGCCTCTACCTGCGATCCTGCTTTGGGTCCGTGTCTAAGGACACTTGTCCCGCCAGCTTCAGGTGTGAGAGTGTGCGTGTTTGTGACTCGCTGGCCTGAAGCTTGACAGGACATCCCTGTGTGTGTCTGTGATTGTCAGTACTTGCCTCCCCCAACACATCTAAAGCCCAGCCCCGCCCCAGGAGAGCCCCAGCGGGCCCGGCCAGCCTCGGGGGTGTCCAACCCGTGTCTCTGTGCTCCTGCCTACTTGCTCCCACTGGTTCCGGTGCGCACTCGTGGCTTCCTGTTTTCTTCAGGGCGGTGCAGCCTGTTCCTGGGGTGATTGTGTCGGGGTGTGTCCTGCTCTAGCCCGCGGGGCCCCTGAGAGCAGCTGCTGCCCCCTCTGTCTGCCCTCTCACACTGCCTGTCCCCTCATGTCCGGCGCAGCGAGGGCTGGAAGCTCGTCTCAGAGTCCCGTCCTTCCAGGCCCCTGCCCTCCCGGGGGCGGGGCTCACAGCCAGGGTCTGGCCACTCTGTGGGTCTGGCTCCTGAGTGCTGACCGTGCATCTCATGTAGCTCTTGTCTAGTGCTTACACCTGGGATCTGGAAGCGGGCCTTGGTGGGGCATTTGCACCAAGGACTCAGCCGGCGCTCCCGTCAGGGCGTTTCCTTGGAGGAGGCAGACACGCACAGCACAGCCTGGGTGCGCACGTCTCCCCCGGGGCATCTCTGCCCAGGCCCCTCAGGACAGAGGTGGGCAGGCCTTGTGCATCCAGAGTGTGAGTCTCCACGTCGTGTCCAGAGCCAGCATTGCCCCAGGTTCCCTTTCCACCCCTGTGATTTCTTCTGTAGCTGAAAGGAACCTGCCCCCCTCCAGCCCTGATCTGTGCCCCCGCACCCCCGTGCCCACAGAAGGCCCTGAAGGTTTCTTTGTGAGCAGAAACGAAACCAGGAGGCTTCGGCTCCTGCTTGCAGTTGGCACGCCGTCCGTGGTCGGGTAGTTGTAGCCACAGTAGGGCTTGGAGGGGGAGCTGGGGTGTGAGGCATCTCTGCACCTGCAGCGTCTTAGGTCCCCTCGAGGCCTGCGCTCTGCACCAGACTCAATGAGTACACAGAGGTCCCTTGGAGCCAGGCGATCTGCTGACTCCTTGCTCTGTTTTGCTTCCCTCGGGCTAGTGCTGACGTCCCTGCCGGCCCTGGCGGCGCCGCCCTCCACCCCTACCAAAGCCGTCTCCCCCGCGGTGGTCAGCGGACTGGAGGTGTCAGAGCAGCGGAGCTGGCTGTACCTGGAGGAGATGGTCAACTCCCTGCTCAGCACCGCGCAGCAACTGAAGACGCTGTTTGAACAGGCCAAGCAGGCCAGCTCCTACCGGGAGGCCGCCGCGGCCCAGGCCAGAGCCCAGGCAGATGCCGAGAGGAAGGAGGTACTGTCCGTGCCACGGGTCTGCGCCCGCCTGCAGCGCCCGCCCGCCTTCCCAGGCAGGGGCGCCGGCGTTGCACACACAAGTGAAGCTTTTCTCAGTCATTCGGCTCTCACACACGCTCCACCTGTGGCAGACTCGACCCATTACGCCAGCCTCCCCGGGGAAGCGTCTCCTGTGACACAGAGTCATGGGATTGAGCCCCATCCTTGCTTTGCTCTCGGGGCAGTGGGCGGGGCGGCTGTGCGTCATTCGGCACCTGCCCCTCCAGGAGGCCAGCTCTGCGCCTGCGTCTTGCCCCAGAGGTGCTGTCGTGGGTACTTCACGTCCCACATTCAGAGTCTGGAAGCTTTGGGCCCAGAGCACTTCCTGCAGCACAAGGGCCCTAAGCCCCCGGCAACCCTGCAGCCCTCGTGGGGGTGGCTCCTTGGTGCCCAGAGCCCTCGCGAGTGGCCGGGGCCGGCTGAGAGCGGGCAGCAGGGGGTGTTCCTGGTTACAGTAGCTGTGGACGGTTATTTGTAAACGAACTATGTTGTTTTTTTCTCACCAAATCTATATAAAAAAATTTTTCATATTAGCACTACTTTTTGTAGACAAGAGTAAAGAAGGTTTTATCGGAGTATTAATTATGTTTTTGTTTTGCTGAGGCTTGCAGAATCTGGAGGGGGGTTGGGGGGGACTGTCATAGCCAGGAGGCAGTGGACTGAAAACCCACCTGCGTCTTTTGGAGGCTCCTCTGCTCCGATTAGTCCCGAGCGGCTGCTTAGCGCGGTCGCCTCTTCCCCTGGTTTACGGACCATCTTCACCGTCGCCTCTCTGAGGTCTCGGCTGATTCTAACCTTCCGGTTGTCTCAGGATCTGCTGTGTTCACTCCTCCCCTTGCACCTGGGGACGCCCTGCTCCTGCTAGTTCCAGGCACTTTGATTCCAGGCAGGAGCTCTGAGTTCTGCTGGGTTCTGTTTGCTCACCTGGGAAGTGCTGGACTTGGTCCTCCAAAGCAGTTGAGCTGGCTGCTCTCCCAGCTGTCGTGCAGGGGTCTGTCTCGGTTTCTGTTGCTGGATGTGTCTGTAGGCCTGGTCTGGAGGACAGGGGTGGCCTTGCTGCTGCTCTCAGGTGGGGGTTGCAGGCTCTCCTGGAGGGCCTGGGGGCATCGTGGGCCCAGCTGTCTCGCCCATTGATTCTGCTGGCTCAGCCCCGTGCTGACTCCCTGGGGACGGCCAGGGCCTGTGGCCACTGCGCACCAGCCCGTCCGCTTTCCTCTTTTCCGGCCATCTGCAGCTCCAGCCTCATCCTGCTGCCCACATCCTTCCCTCCCCCAACCCCAGGTTCAGCATCCTCCCCCCACTCCCCGCCAATTCCTGCCCCACCTGTCAGGGCCTCCCCCAACTAGGCCCCCTCCATCCCTGCCTGCTCTCCTCTCTTTCCAGACCTCAGGTCGTTGCCTCCTGGCTCCATGGTGACTGTCGGGAGCGTCAGCCTGCAGGCTGCTCTGGTGACCTGAATGACAGCTGCTCCTTCTTCTCTTTGGCTTGGGAGGCTGTGTGCCTGAGCCACGATGGTCTCGTGCTGCTCAGAGACCAACTTTTTAATCACTTAATATTTGCATATTTCACATTTATAAGCATTTTACTACTTTTCTTTTTTGAATATTTATTTGTATCTGGTTTTGCATTATAACCAGTCGTATTCTTTTTTTTTCAATCTTAGTTATTTTCGTGTGTTCATATGTTCACATATTTATGATCTTATACTTTAGAAAAATCCCTAACATGCATACTGAAAGCGTCTTCTTTTTCTTGCTGAGATGCGGTGCACAGGCTGCAAGATTCACCCTTTAAGGCACACAGTCCAGCAGCTTGCTCACACTCATTCAGCCGTCCCCATCGATTCCAGGCCTCTTCACCTCCAGGCAAACCCCGGGCCTGTGAGCACCACCACCACCCACCCCACCCAGGTCCCCACTGCACTCACCTGCTTTCTCTCTCTGACTGCCTCTTCCCACCCACCCAGACCCCACTGTTCTCACCCGCTTTCTCTCTCTGACTCTGCCTGTTCCCACCCACCCAGACCCCACTGCTGTCACCCGCTTTCTCTCTCTGACTCTGCCTGTTCCCACCCACCCAGACCCCACTGCTCTCACCTGCTTTCTCTCTCTGACTCTGTTCCCACCCACCCAGACCCCACTGCTCTCACCCGCTTTCTCTCTCTGACTCTGTCTGTTCCCACCCACCCAGACCCCTCTACACTCACCTGCTTTCTCTCTTTGACTCTGTTCCCACCCACCCAGACCCCACTGCTCTCACCCGCTTTCTCTCTTTGACTCTGTTCCCACCCACCCAGACCCCACTGCCCTCACCCGCTTTCTCTCTCTGACTCTGTCTGTTCCTACCCACCCAGACCCCTCTACACTCACCCGCTTTCTCTCTTTGACTCTGTTCCCACCCACCCAGACCCCACTGCTCTCACCTGCTTTCTCTCTCTGACTCTGCCTCTTCCCACCCACCCAGACCCCACTGCTCTCACCCGCTTTCTCTCTCTGACTCTGTTCCCACCCACCCAGACCCCACTGCACTCACCCGCTTTCTCTCTCTGACTCTGCCTCTTCCCACCCACCCAGACCCCACTGCTCTCACCCGCTTTCTCTCTCTGACTCTGTTCCCACCCACCCAGACCCCACTGCTCTCACCCGCTTTCTCTCTTTGACTCTGTTCCCACCCACCCAGACCCCACTGCTCTCACCCGCTTTCTCTCTCTGACTCTGTCTGTTCCCACCCACCCAGACCCCACTGCTCTCACCCGCTTTCTCTCTCTGACTCTGTCTGTTCCCACCCACCCAGACCCCACTGCTCTCACCCGCTTTCTCTCTCTGACTCTGCCTCTTCCCACCCACCCAGACCCCACTGCACTCACCCGCTTTCTCTCTCTGACTCTGTCTGTTCCCACCCACTCAGACCCCACTGCTCTCACCCGCTTTCTCTCTCTGACTCTGCCTGTTCCCACCCACCCAGACCCCACTGCACTCACCCGCTTTCTCTCTCTGACTCTGTCTGTTCCCACCCACCCAGACCCCACTGCTCTCACCCGCTTTCTCTCTCTGACTCTGTCTGTTCCCACCCACCCAGACCCCACTGCTCTCACCCGCTTTCTCTCTCTGACTCTGCCTCTTCCCACCCACCCAGACCCCACTGCACTCACCCGCTTTCTCTCTCTGACTCTGTCTGTTCCCACCCACTCAGACCCCACTGCTCTCACCCGCTTTCTCTCTCTGACTCTGCCTGTTCCCACCCACCCAGACCCCACTGCTCTCACCCGCTTTCTCTCTCTGACTCTGTCTGTTCCCACCCACCCAGACCCCACTGCTCTCACCCGCTTTCTCTCTCTGACTCTGTCTGTTCCAAACCAACCAAACCCCTCTACACTCACCCGCTTTCTCTCTCTGACTCTGTTTCCACCCACCCAGACCCCACTGCTCTCACCCGCTTTCTCTCTCTGACTCTGCCTCTTCCCACCCACCCAGACCCCACTGCTCTCACCCGCTTTCTCTCTGTGACTCTGTCTGTTCCCACCCACCCAGACCCCACTGCTCTCACCCGCTTTCTCTCTCTGTCTGTTCCCACCCACCCAGACCCCACTGCTCTCACCTGCTTTCTCTCTCTGACTGCCTCTTCCCACCCACCCAGACCCCACTGCTCTCACCCGCTTTCTCTCTTTGACTCTGTCTGTTCCCACCCACCCAGACCCCACTGCACTCACCCGCTTTCTCTCTCTGCCTGCCTGTTCCCACCCACCCAGACCCCTCTACACTCACCCGCTTTCTCTCTCTGACTCTGTTCCCACCCACCCAGACCCCACTGCACTCACCCGCTTTCTCTCTCTGACTCTGTCTGTTCCCACCCACCCAGACCCCACTGCTCTCACCCGCTTTCTCTCTCTGACTGCCTCTTCCCACCCACCCAGACCCCACTGCACTCACCCGCTTCCTGTCTCTGGCTTTGCCTGTTCTGCGCGTTTCTTGGAAATGGGAATCACACAGGATGTGGTCTTTTGTGTCTGACTTCTTTCCCTGAGCAGAGTGTTTTCCCGTGCATCCACACTGTAACCTGGATCAGTATTTCACTCCTGTTTATGACTAAATACCAGTCGCCACATCACTTTTTCGCTCTGCCATCAGTGGACGTTCTCAGCGTTTCTACTTCTGGCCACGGTGAACGTGCTCTGACATTTGTGCACAGCTGTCTGTATGGATGTGTGTTGTCACTTCTCTAGGGTGTGAAGCTGGGAGCCAAGCCACTGGGTCCCATGGTGGCTCCAGATTCACTCTCTAAGGAGCTGCCAGCCTGTGTGCCCCTGTGGTTGCCTGTCCAGTGCCCGCCATTGTGTCTGCCATCCCCCTGCTGAGCCTGCAGGTGTGGGGGAGACCCTGGTCCTTGCTCAGAGTCCAGGGCCAGGAGTGCGGGTGGCGAGGCCGCCCTGCGCCCCCACCCTAGCAGTCAGACCAGCTGGGCAGGGGGCAGGCGGCTCGGGCTGCTGACTGCACGGAACCCGGAACCTCATCCCAGGAGGGAAGTGCAAAAGGAAGCGGTTTAACTTTCGGTTTTACATTTTTCATAGATTTTCATGGACTTTCTTTCACAGAATAAAACTACAAGTAAATTCTGTGAAAATTCTCTGAGGCCAGATGGACGGAAAGAGAAAGTCTAGGTTAGGATGCAACACGGGGCCCACCTGCTCGGGTCGTGCGGGTACTTTCAGGGCCCTGTGCTGGCTCAGCTGCCTGGGTTTTGTTTCTCAGATAGGACCAGCCCACAGTCACAGCCAGGCTCATCCACACGAAGGGTCCAGAAGCTGAATTCCTGCTGTGCAGACCTCCTGACATGTGTGTCTGGCGGGTCAGCCAGGAGCGTCTGGCACGGCAGGGTTGCTCAGGTCCCCACCCGTGAAAGGCTGGGCTGTGCATTTTGTTTGTAATTTCATGTATTTCTAAGAAAGAAATGCGATATGAAATGCCCTTATACTTGACAGTGCTGTTTGGTGGAAGACGCTCAGCCTTTAGTGAGAGGCTTGAGCCTTCTCCGCCGGGACATCATCACATGTCCATATCCTGAGCCCTGACACCGGCGGGGACTCACAGGCAGGCCCATCCTCTCTCGAGAGCCGGTGGTGTGATGTGTCCTCACATGGCTGTCCTGTACGCTGGACACACGGCCAGGGGAAGCAGGCGTCCTGGGTTCCGGCATCACACAGGTGGAGCTGGTGTCCTCGTGTGTGTGAGTGCTGGTGGCTCCAGGCTCCTCAGCTGACCTGGTTCTGTTTCCTGCAGATGTTAGTTGACCACCCTCCACACCTAGTGTATTCACCTTTGTAACTGCTGATGCGTCTGAGCCATGGCCCCTGCTGACCACGATGCCTGGACGCTGTGTCTTGGGAACCAGACTCCTTGGGGAGCCTTCGCCAGGATCATCTGGGGACTGAGGGGTCATGACTTGACTCATGCAAGTGGGGCACCCAAACATGTCCCTGAAGCATGTGGCAGCAGTGAGGAGCGACCTTCAGGGTCTGGGTGGCAAGGAGCCAGAAGGCTGGGGGTGGAGGGGGCACGGGTCTGTGGTGGAGGGGCTTCTGGACACCTGACGTTCCCCCCACTCTGGATCACACGGCAAGACCCCCACCCCCAATCACACAGAGAGAGGACCCCCCCCACAGATCACATGGAGAGAGACCCCCACCCCAGATCACACGGAGAGAGACCCCCACCCCAGATCACATGGAGAGAGCTCCCCCCCCACCCCGGATCACACAGAGAGAGACCTCCCCCGCAGATCACATGGAGAGAGACCCCCTGCCCCGGATTACACAGAGAGGAACCCCCCCGCCCCATGGATCACATGGAGAGAGACCCCCATGTCCCGGATTACACAGAGAGAGGAACCTCCCGCCCCATGGATCACGTGGAGAGAGGTGGCTCCAGAGGAACTGTTGCTGTAGACCCTGTTGGGAGGCATCCATAGCGTGCTCCTCAGCTCTGAGGGTCATGTGTGGTGGGGAGCAGAGAGTCCATCGAGGGGCCCCACGTGAGGACCCAGGCGCTTGCCTCCCAGGGAGGGAACCAGGGCTGCCTTCTTGGATGTTTTATGTGGAATTTCTTAGAAAATCAAATTTTAGCCCAACTGAACTATCAGAGAGGTTTAGTCAGTTTTAACCATGGGGCATTTGTGTTGTGTGTGTATAATTAGCTCAGCAGAGATTAAACAGGGCAGAAGACCAGACGCCCTTCCCATCAAGGGTGCCATGTCCAGCAGAAGCCAGCCATGTGGCTGCAGGGCGCTGGGCCTGTGCTGTGGTTCGTGTCCATGTCCCTGGCTCCTTCTCGGGCCTTCGCTGGTCACCTGCCTTCCCGTCAAGAGGCAAGTGTGGTCAGAAGAGCCGCTGTGCCGAGGGCTCTGGCCAGCGCCGCGGGCACACAGCAGATGCTGTTCTCAGTGGTGGCTGAGGCCCGGTGCCCGTGGGTCAGCAGCGCCGTCTCTTGTGGTTGCTCAGGGGGGGGTTCCTGCGTTTCTCTCTTCTCAGGGCCTTATCTCACCCCAGGGTCCAGCTGTGAAGTGCAGCAGTCCCCCTTTTCCTCACTGGGCACGCTGGGGGCGGGGGCTCCTCCTGGACAGGGCTGATGCGGGGGTGTTTTCAGAACCCTCCCCTGCAGATTGTCCCTGGTCTCTTTATTTGTGTCTGGGTGGATTCAGGGGGCCTGTGTTATGTGCTTTGCTCAGGTTGTTGCATCTTCGGCGGCTGGAACTCTCAGTGTCTCCCAAGTCCCTTACCTGCCCCACTGAACTCCTTCCTCCTCTCTAGGACTAGAAGACCCCCCCCAGGCCCACACTGGGGGCTCCCTGCCCCAGCCCTGCTGTTGTTTAGTCATTCAGTCGTGTCCAACTCTGCGACCCCGTGGACTGCAGCACACCAGGCTCTTCTGTCCTTTACTATCTCCGGGAGTTTCCTCACTCCTGTTGGTTGAATCAGTGATGTCATCCAGCCCCAGGCCTGGAATCAGCCGCGGAGAATGAATGGGTCTTAGGAACCAAGATCTGGACCTTGCTGGCTGGCAGCGTGGAGCAGTGTGGGTCCTGGCAGGCGTGCGCAGACCCTGCCCCGGGCGCTCTCTGCCCTCCCCCTCCATCTGCACGTGTGCTAATATGCCTGACTCGGATCCTGAGCTTCTGCTTATTTCCGGTTAAGAAATCGTTTTCCCAAGGGGGTGCGTTGGGAAGGCCCAAGGGGTTGGAAATACTTTTGGTACAAAAGTGGCACGTGCACCACAGGGTTCATCACGACGCAGGCCTTTGTGGTGAGAGGCGTTTACTCAGTGCCTGCTCTTGTCCAAGGACAGCCCTGGTGCTGGGAGCACAGCCAGGGTGGGCCCAGGTGCTGGTGGGGGTCGGGGTGCGGCATGAAGGCCTTGCAGGCGGCTGCTAGGGGCTCTGCAGGACCTCTGCTCCCCCCCCGAATCTCTGTGTGGCCACAGACTTCATGCTGCTTCTTTTGTCCTGGAAAGGAGAGGCAGGGACGAGCCAGCTTACTGCCTCTCTGATGCAGGAGTTTCCTGAAGGAGTGGGGGTGGCAGGTTATAGGTGAAAAGTGTCGGTCAGCATTGTGGTCAGCAGACAAGGAAGTTGAATCCAGAACAGGAACCAAGACACAGGATGCTGTTTTTGCCAACACAGTCCCCCACCGGTCGGAGCAGGGGCCTGGCCTGCAGCGTGCTGGGGTCCTGGCTGCCTGCCACCGTGGGTCACAGCTGCACACACTGGCCCGGTCCCGTCACCCCCTTGCACAGACCCCTACCGCCCCTCCCCGCTTTAGAAGGAGCAGCGTCACACTTTGTGGGGAAAGCACACAGAAGGCCCACTTCACAGAGCCCAGCTGGTGGGCTGGGGACGCCTGGGGTGCAGGACCAGGGGCACCCAGGCCGTTAGTGGGGACCCAGCCGGGGGCCTTCCAGGGTCTGGCACTCAGGGGCTGGCCCTGAACGCCTGAGAATGCTGGCCCTCCCAGTTTGCTTTCTGCATGCTGGGTGGAAATGAAATCCCTGCAGTTTGGAGCGAGGTTGGCCTGTATGTGATCCAGCCCCCTGCCTCCTACTCAGAGTCTGTAAGGCGAGGGCAGGAGATGCGGGTCGGTCTGGTCCTGGTCACCTGCCCCTCTTCTGTCTCTCTGGGCGGCGTGCCCACCACTGACGCTTTGTCCTCTTGCAGCAGTCTTGTGTGAACTGCGGCCGCGAGGCCCTGAGCGAGTGCACCGGCTGCCACAAGGTCAACTACTGCTCCACCTTCTGCCAGCGCAAGGTAGGCCCCGCCCCCACCCCCTCTCGTCTGCCAGTGCGAGGTAGGCCCCGCCCCCGCCCTGCCCCCGCCCCCTCCCATCTGCCAGCGCAAGGTAGGCCCCGCCCCCGCCCCCTCCCTGCCCCCGCCCCCTCCCATCTGCCAGCGCAAGGTAGGCCCCGCCCCCACCCCTCTCGTCTGCCAGTGCGAGGTAGGCCCCGCCCCCGCCCCCGCCCCCGCCCCCGCCCCCGCCCCGCATCTGCTAGTGCGAGGAAGGCCCCCCGCCCCGCTCCCGTGTCCCCAGGCCCCAGCAGGGACCCCAGGCAGCCTCCTGTGCCATTGGCTGTGGCAGTGGAAGCCGCTGCTCACCCGCGGCCCAGACCTCATCGCGGTCAGCATCCCCAGCCTGGCCGCCTGGTCACACAGCCTGGCTCTTTGCGCGGTTGCACTTCTGCTTCCACCCCTTGGCCTTTGACCCTCAGGAGGCTGGAGGGAGTAGCAGTTGCTGGTTTTCTGGCCCTTACTCAGAGTGCGAGGCCAAGCAGTGGGCTGGGGGCCTGTGGGGTTCGCCTCTCCTGGAAATTTTTCACAATGAGAGAAGGTAACGTGATGGGTGGACAAGCGGTGACATATGTCGTCCTTTGCGTTGCCCAGGCTGCCTGGGACCTGGAGCCGCGTGGGTAGACACAGCCTCTGCGGTGCCCACAGCGCCCGTCCTTAGACGCCCTCCAGCGAGAGGTGGGCAGGGATGACCCCACGACCAGGGTGTGTGGGACCTTCCTCCTCCGCATCTCAGGGCTGCAAAAGGTGCTGAGGAGGTCATCACAGCATGGAAAGCATGTCCATGGCTCTCAGCTTGCTCCCGGGCCCTGCCTCTGTGTCGGGCTGGACACTTAGGGAAGAGACCCACGTGTTTGCTTCTCCCTGGTTTCACCAGTGGGCTGGGCACTGAGGACAGGGCGCCTGTTTGCCTGCTGTGCTTGGGTCACTGCGGGGAGCTTGGACTGCCAGGAGGAGCCAGCTTGTGATCCCAGAGGGCAGCTGACTGCTGGCGTCCCTGACTTTGAACCATCCCAGAAAGATTCGTGGGTTTATTTCTTGATGCAATCATTTTAGCCAGATACTATCTTGACTAAAAGCATCTGCACTCTTACTGAGTTGGGCACTTAAGTTTTGGGTATAACCTTGTAGACGAAGACTCCATTGCTTCCATTGACTATGTTAGATTTGTCCTCTTTCAACATGCTGTCCTGATAAAGGCATAGGCTTTGGCTTTATTTGCAGAAATCAATGTACAGTGAATTTCAAAAACCCTGATTCTCACGTGCAATCAAAAACAAACACTCGGTGGTGCTGGCAGTGAGGCTCTGGCCCGCCCTCTGCAGTGAGGCTCCACCCACCCTTTGTGCTCCCCAGAGACCTGGGAGTACTTGCTGTTGCTTCCTTTTGTAGAGTGGGACCAGCCATGACCTGTTCCACTTTTAGGTGCAGACTCTATTTTTTCCCAAATCCCGTTTGAGAGGTGTGTGTGTGTGTGTTTGTGTGTGTGTGTGTGTGATACTTTCACTGAAGGAGGTAGAATTTACATACCATAAAATCCACTAATTTTAAGTGCACAATTCAACGATTTATAGTAAGTTTGCAGTTGTGAAAACATCACAACTCAGTTTTAGGACCTCCTATCACCCCCAAAAGCTCCCTCAGGCCGATGCCCCCGGGCACTGGAGACCAGGAGCCTCTTCCTCTGTCACTTCCCCCTCTGCACGCTTGCTGTGGCAGGAGTCATGCCACGTGTGGTCTCCTGTATCTGGCTCCCCCGACCAGCGTGCTTTCAGGTCCACCCCGGGGGGCCCAGGCATTGTGCCTGGTGTGGCTGGACCTCGCCTGTTCTCCAGCCGTCAGCCGACAAACGTCTGGATGGACCCCCTGTGTGAGTGTCGGTGGACACTCATGAGGGGCTCCCCGGAGGGCAGCTGCTTGTCTGGGCTACATTCACATGTACACTTGGGCAGACCTGTGTGTGACTGTTAGGAAGCTCAGCTTGGCCAGCAGTGCGAGTCCGCCCCATCCACCGCGCTCGCTCCTGCCCTCTGGTTGTAGCCCTGCTGCCACTGCGTGTGCAGCACCGTCAGTGGGTTTATTTTGCATCTCCCTGATGACGATGATGTGGAGCAACTTTTTGTGTGCTTTTTGGGTAGTTGAATATCCTTTGGGCAGCAATGTCTATTCAAATCTTTTGCCCATTTTTAAATGGGATTGTTGTTCTCCTTATCAAGGGTGGAGACGTCTCTGTGCAGTCTGGGTACAAATTTGAAGCCCAGCTTTAAAAAATTTTTTATTTTCATTCTTTTTTGTTTTTGGCCATGCCATGCAGCTTATGGGATCTTAGTTCCCCAACCAGGGATTGAACCCATGTCCCCTACAGTGGACGTGAGGAGTCCTAATCACTGAATGGCCAGGGAAGTCCCAAGAAGCCCAGTTTATTAAAAATGTTTTTAATGGAGATCACGCTGTTGGTGTAGTATCTCAGAAATTTTGCCTGACTCAAGGTCGGGGAAATATATTTTTTCCTAAAACATTTATAATTTTAAGCCTTCTGAATTTTTATTTTAATTTATTGTTGTTTTGGGGGCTGCACCACATGCGCAGCTTACTGCTTCTCAGTCCCCCGCCCAGGCGCGAACCCTGGGCACGGCAGCGAAGGTGCCGGATCCTAGCCTCTGCGCCATTGGGAACTCCCTGTGGTTCTTGTGTTAAGATTTATGATCCATCTTGAGCTAATTTTTATGTATAGTATGAAACATTGTGGACTTGAGCCCAACACACATTGTTTTACGCACTATATAGATTTACATAGTCAGGTAATTTACATAGTCAGGTAATTTTCAAATTAAAAATTTATTTGAGTCTGAAAACAGCAAATGCTGAAGAAGATGTGGAGAAAATGGAACCTGCCCGCACTGTTGGTGGGAATGTAAATTGGTGTAGCCACAACGCAAAACAGTATGAGGTTTCCTTAATTTGATAAAATTAGAGTTACTGGATGATCCGGCAATCCTGGACATGTATCCAGACAAAATTCTAATTTGAAAAGATAAATGTACCCCAGTGATCACAGCAACAGTATCTACAATAGCCAAGACATGGAAGCAAGCTAAGTGTCCATCTGCAGAGGAATGGATAAAGAAGTCGTGGTGCATGTACACAATGGAATATTACTCAGCCATAAACAAGAGTGGGATCATGCCATTTGCAGCAACATGGACAAACACAGAGCTTATCACACTAAGTGAAGTAAATCAGACAGAGGAAGACAAGTATATCACTCATGTGGGATCTGAAAAGTGATACAAGTGAATTCCTTTACAAAACAGAAACAGACTCACAGGCACAGAGAACAGACATGTGGTTGCCAAGGAGGGTGGGGCAAAGGGGGGGTGCAGTGAAAACTAGGATGGAGAAAAAACAAACTCCTGTCGTATATCACAGGGACTATATTCAATATCCTATGATAGATAATAATGGAAAAGAATATGTAAAAGAAAAAATACGTGTTTAACAATCACTTTGCCATACAGCAGAAATTAACATTGTAAATCAACTATACTTCACAAAATTTCGTTTATTCTTTCAATACACAGGCAGACCTTGCTTTTTTTTTTTTAAGACCTTGCTTTTTTACACCTCTCAGATAACTGTGTTTTTACAAATGAGAGGTCTGTGGCCTCCATGCACTGTCAGGCGATGGTCAGCATTTTCAGGAGTAGAGTGTTTTTTGAGTTTGGTCCATGGACACTGAACAGACCACAGTGCAGCATAAACGTAGCCCAAACAAGCCGGGACGGCTGAGCCCGTGCGGCTGGCTCTGCTGTGACATTCGCTTTATTCTGGAGATGAACCTGTGCTGTCTCCCAGGTATGCCTGTAATGATTTGAAATTTCACCTTTGTATTGTAAAAATAAGGCACACTTACTGTAGAAAATACGGAAGCAGAGGACAGCGCAGAGACAGGCAGCTAGAGCCCGCTCCCGGGGTCGCCCCAGCCTCTGCTCCTCCGCGTGTGTGATGCTCGTTCATGTCTTGTGCTTCACTGAACCCTAACCTCTTGTGTGTTCGGGGTCCACGTCTCCACTAACCACACCCTGTTAGGCCTCCAGAGCCTGTGAGCGGGGGCGGCATCTCCTACCCTGACGGCAGGTGTGGGCTGTCTTCCCCGACCTCCTGGGGGCCACGGTCACCCAGCCCCTCTGTGGACACGCTGAGTGGTCTCACTTGGGCAATTATAAATAACACGGCAGCCAGCAATATCAGATACAAGTATTTCTTTGCAGGTGTGATTATGTTTCCTTGATCCCAGGGAGGAAGCCGCCAGATCAGAGTGTGGACGTGTTTCCAGGGTCATCCAGGGTTCCTTAAATAGGGGGGTCGAGGCTGGGCGCCCCCTGCCCAGGAATGCTGGCTCTCAGCACGTGAAGGACTGTGGCCTCGGGTGGGCGGTCACTCACGGAACCGTGACTCAGTCTGTCCTTCCTTGCAGGACTGGAAGGACCACCAGCACATGTGTGGTCAGTCTGCAGCTGTCACTGTCCAGGGGGACGACGTCCACGTCGGCGAGGGCGTGATCGAGAAGGTCACCGTGTGAGGGCTCGTGGGGCCTCTGTGGCCAGGAAGGACCCTGGAGGACAGGGGACTCTGAGGACAAGGAGGAACTTGCTGGCCAAGTTAGGAGTGGACGTCGGGCGACCGGTGTCCTTGGCAGCACGCTCCCGCTGCCGAGCTCCGGGGGGCGGGCATGGCCTCTTCGTGGCTGCTGGTGGACACGGCCTGAGCCCCCGATGCTCGTGGTGCTTTTTTTAATCCCTTGGATCATGAGCGTCCAGTCTTCCCTACGGGTGTGTCGTGTTCTGTAACACACGTGTACATATATGTGTCTTGTCAATAAAGTTGACACCCCTGTCCCACCTGGACAGGCGACTCCAGCCCTGACCTCCCGTGGAGCTGTTCTTCATGCAGCTCAGAAGCCTTGAATGGAAGGGCCCTGCCCTGCAGGGGTCCCAGAGCCGCTAGCTGGGAAGACCACACCCCACTGTCCAGGCTCAGGGGTGATGAGGTGCCCTGGCCTGTCGCCCTCCTCTGCAAGAGTGCGCCGGGCCGCTGGGGACCTGCCCAGCACGGCTCCTGCCCCAGCCCAGCTGTCCCACCCAGCAAGGCGGCAGCCTGGGCCTGTCCCCGCAGGTTCCCTAGCCTGGCCCATCTATGCCCAGCGCCAGTTCTGGGGGAGCCCTGGGTCTGCGGTGCCCCGCCTTCTCTGCACTGAGGAGGTGGAGGCTCTGCCCCAGTCACAGACTCTGACCCCGACGCTTGCCCCCTGCACAGTTCTGCCATGTTCATCTCCCGGCTCCTGCTTCCAGAAGGTTCTCAGTCCATCGCACATGGCCTCTGGGGATGCCGCTGGCTCCGGGTGAGCCCAGGGGCTGGCTGGAGGCCCAAGGGAGGAGGCTGTGAGCACAGGAGCCCCAGGGCCTGTCCCCACGCCCAGCCTGGCTGCAGGGGAGGGCCCTGCCCCCAGAAGTTTCTGCCAGCGCTCTGCTCGGCCTCTACAGACTAAGTGGGCTTATTCGGGTTTTATTCAGCTGGTCTTCACACCTACCTACACCGCCTCAGGGAAGGCCAGGCCCGGCCTCCTGGGGTTTGCGGAGCTTAAGAGGGCTGGGGAGTCATGTCAGTCTTGGCAGAACGGGCTGGGGATGGCTGTACCCCTGGAAGGAGTCCCCCCAAACATGAAAAGGCTAAAGCGGTGAGGCAGGCATGAAGCCCACAGGCAAAGGGTGCCAGGTCCTTTCCTGGTGTCCGGCTCCGGCCAGGGGCCCCCTGCAAGCAGTGCAGAGATCTCTGGACCAGACCCTGCAGGGAGGCCATCCTGGGCAAGGGTCTCCTGGGATAGGGGCACCTTCTCCTCAGGACGGAAGCCTGGGGACCATGTGTTTGGGGGGCACTTTCCAAAATGTATGCTTTCTAAGCCTGTGAAGCTGGCTCTGGGTCACGCTGGACGTCAGGAGGTTTCCAGAAGTTGTCCGGGCACCAAGCATGGGTTACACCCTCAGTTCTGTGTCAGTGCTTCCAACGGCATCGCCTTCTGACTGCATCTCCTGCCAGACGCAGCCCCCAGGGACAGGGCAGGGTCGGCTTCTGTCAGCGCAGCACAGTGGCTTCAGGGTGCTGGTCCCCTGCTGAGGTGCGGAGACGCGCGGCATCAGTGGGCCTGCCCAGTGCCGGGACCCTCGAGGCACCTGGTGGGCCCCCGGGTCGGCCAGACTCCGGCATCTGCACCTGTCCCCCCGGCCCACCTGTCTGCCGTCTCCTCCATGCCCCTCCCCTGCCCAGCTTGCCCTCCATTTCCAGCTTGTCCCCCCCCGGCCCACCGTGTCCCTTCCCCCTGCCTTGTCCCCCTCTCCCGGCTTGTCCCCCTCTCCCAGCTTGTCCCCCTCT
Organism: Muntiacus reevesi; assembly: GCF_963930625.1. Lineage (NCBI taxonomy): Eukaryota > Metazoa > Chordata > Mammalia > Artiodactyla > Cervidae > Muntiacus > Muntiacus reevesi. Next base: position 48,194,089 of record NC_089253.1, read on the forward strand.
CCCGGCTTGTCCCCCTCTCCCAGCTTGTCCCCCTCTTGGGGTCTGCACGCAGGACCAGTGGGGCCGGCCCAGGGGTAGCAGCAGGCTCTAGCGCATCCACGTCCCCGCCCCCACGAGAGGTGCACTTACTGGCCTGGCCTGTCAGGGCCGCGGTCACCCCGTCCCCAGCACAGGAGAGGAGACGGGGTCGTGGCCTCTCTCCACGCAGACCCTGGGGGGTGGGCAGAGCAGCTGGTGTCCACACTGAGTGCGGCTGCTGTCGGCGGAGATCCTCTTGGCAGCAGCAGAAACTAGCTCCGACCACCGGAAGTGACCACAGAAGGCCCAACAGGTACACAGCAGAGATGGGCTTCAGGGCACAGGTGTGGCATGTGGACCTGCGGGACGTGGAGCCACGGCAGGGCCGGCGGCCACAGTCAGGGCCCCTGCTCCAGTCCTGACCCTGACTCTGACCCTGACCTTTCCCTCAGCCCAGTGGGTCCCTCCCTGGTCTTCACTTCAAGTCTGAGGTTCTCAGAGGGATCACCAGCCCAGCTCTGGAGCAGGTATCCTGCCCAGGCTCGGTTGTACCATCTGGGGCCCTTTCTGGGTATTTGGGCTCCTCCCTGGGTTTGGAGGACCCTCCCTGGGCATTGGGGCTCCCCCTGGGTTTGGGAGACCCTCCCTGGGCACTGGGGCTCCTCCCTGGAAGGGACCCAGGGTACGTGCTGTGGCCGTCCTCGTGCTTCAAAGGGGAGGAGCTGCTGGAGGCTGGAGCAGCCACCAGGGCCAGAGCCCCGCCCAGGGCCCCTCTCCCTCCGTGTCAGCCCGTGTGGTGCAGGCACACAGCATCCTGTATGGGCCCCATCCCTCAGTGCTCGGCTCCCTGAGAGCAAGTCTCCCCCAGGGTGATATGGACAGGCTGGTCCTGCAGGTGGTCAGGGGAGGCTTCTTGGAGGAGGTGGCAGCTGAGCCCTTGAGAAGGAAAGGGTGCTCACCCACAGAGGGAACGGGTGGCCCCTCTTTCCATGGAATAGCTTAACATCCTGAGGTTGGGCCTGATGCTGTCACCTCACAGCCCACAGGAGCTCCTTCCAGAGAAGGACTTGGCACCCAATTGTGGCCAGCTCAGTCGTCAGGGTCCCTGACCAGAGCGCTCAGCCACAGCACTGGGGAGCAGCGTGGCGTCCATGGCCAGGGACTGAGAGGACCCAGGTGAAGTTCAGGAGGGGCTGCCTCAGGTTACGGGGGGTCACGCCGTGGCGGGGGGGCGGGTAGCTAGCTGCTCTGGCCCTGGGCCTGGCCACCTGGGCAGAGGATGGCTGAGCGCCTTGCAGGTGCGTGCTTGACCCTCCCTGAGCCCACCCAGCCCCCTGGCCCCTCTCCTGGGCTTCAGGCCTCGGTGGGCAGGGCAGGAGCTGCGTTCTAACTTTGAGGGGGCTGCCAAAGTGGGGGCAGGGCCGCTGGACGGGCCACCAGGACAGGGGAGGAGGCCGCTGGCCTGGGAGCAGAGTCAGGTTGGGGTGCGTGAGGGAAGGCAGCTCTCAGAGGAGGGTGTGAGCCCAGGCAGCCTTCCCAGGTCACGGGCACCCCTGTTCCCGGGCATGCACCTCCGTGTCGTCCCACTGCCCAGCCCAGGGCTCAGCCAGGACCTTCCTCAAAGGAAGGAAAGGGTTAACTGACCAGATGGGAGCCAGTGGGGGTGCCTCCTCCTGGCCCCCCCAAAGTCTTCCCAGCAGGTGACCTGGGATCTGTTCAATTACTCCTACAAAGCCCCAGGCCAGGCGGTCCGGCCAGGGGAGGCCGCGCGGGCGCTCTGTCAGCAGCAGAGGCGCAGAGCCTTGCGAAAGACGGTGCGGAACTCAGCGTTGAAGATGGTGTAGATGACGGGGTTGAGGGCGCTGTTGACGTATCCCAGCCAGGTGACCGCGCTGACCAGCCGCGGGGACACGGCGCACGCGGGACACAGCGCCCGCGTGATGTGCACCACGAAGAAGGGCGTCCAGCAGAGCAGGAAGGCCCCTAGGGGTGGGGCGGGGTCACCGCCACGCCCGCGGCCTGCGCGCCGCCCCCTCCCCTCCGCCGCGCCCCCCGGGGACGGTACCCACCGACCACCACCGGAAGGACCCTCATAGCTTTGCGCTCCCGGCCTGTGATCTTGGCTCGTCTCCTCCGGCGGGCCTGAGGCGGCGGTTCGGCCGCAGTGGGGTCCGGGGGCGCGACGGCGTCCGGGGCGGGGGTGGCGTCGGGGGTCGGGCCGACGTCGGGGGCGGGGGCGGCGTCGGCGGCCGGGCTGGTGGCCGGGGCGGGCGGGCCGGGGCCGCTGGGTCGGCGGGGCGCACGGCCGTGCAGCTTGGCGCGGCGGGCTGCCTCCCAGCGCCGCAGGCCGCGGAACGTGGCCCAGTAGAGCAGCAGCATGAGCGGGCAGGGCAGGAAGAAGGAGCACACGGACGAGTAGACCACGTAGTCGCGGTCCTCCAGGCGGCACACGGAGGGGTCGCGGCCGCGCGCGTCGTTGAGGCCGAACAGCACGGGCGCCGCCACCGCCGCCGACAGCAGCCACGTGGCGCCGATGAGCAGCAGCTGCCGGCCGCCGCGGCTCTGGCGGTTGTAGCGCAGGGGCACCGCCACGGCCACGAACCTGCGGGGAGCGCGGTGAGGGCGGCGGGGCGGGGCGGCCCGACGGGCGCGCGGCCACGGCCACGAACCCGCGCGGAGGGCGGCGGGGCGGGGCGGCCACGGCCACGAATCCTCGGGAGCGCGGTGAGGGCGGCGGGGCGGGGCGGCCTACCTGTCGACGCTGATGGCGCACAGGTTGAATATGGAGGCCGTGCACAGCATGACGTCCATGGCCATGAGCGCGTCGCAGAGGCCGGGGCTCAGCAGCCACACGCCGCCCTGCACCTGAGCGCGGGGAGGGGCCGCAGCAACCGTAGTCGCGGGAAGTTGACCTTCCCCCGCCCCGCCCCCGAGATGTCTTCCTGACCGCCGCTATTGCGGGCAGCGAGGGAGCTGAATATCAGCGGAGGCAGAGCAGGAAAGCCCCGGGGAAGCTGGGCGGTCCTCCCCTCCCTTCCGGCCAGAGCCCAGAGACCTCCCATCCTTCCCGTTAGAACTGGGAAACGCCCGCGGGTTGGAGGGGGGTCTTGGGGGCGTAGGCAAGGGCGGGCTGTGACCCCTGATGCTGTGGGGCTCAGCGTGCGCGGGGCCCCTCCCTGCAGGTGGGGACCTTGATGCCCTAGAGTGTGAGCCCAGCACCCATCCCCCTCTCCAGCAGACGCGCAGTTGGCCTGTCTGCTGAAAGTCTGTCTCTGGGACGCTGGACAGGTCATCCCACTCTCGTCCCGCACGCTTGAAGTGAGGGCGAAGGCATCACCCACATCACTGTTAGGAAGGACCTGCCTCTGCCCTGAGCCCGGCGCCCCCATCAAGGGCAAAGGAGCAGCAGCCGCCCCTTCTAAATCCCCTCCTGCTGATTCGGGACGATTAGGAGCTTAAGAGTCATCACTGTGACGTCTGTCTACAGCTCGGGTGGGGGGGCAGTAGGTCGTGCCCGTCCCTGCCCTGCTGGCCTCTGCCCAGCGCTGCCTGGACTCACCGTCCACCTTAGAAAACCATGCCTCCCCTCCCCCCACAGCCCGGGACACCGCGTCCCCAACTCAGCCTAAGCAGCTTTTCTCTGCCCAAACTACACAGTGGACGTGGCTGGCACCAAGGGGGACCCACCCGAGGGCCAGAGCTGACCTGGGTGTGGCGGTTCTGGGACCCTGGTTCTGGCAAAGGCCCTTTCCTGGCCCGGGTGGGGGGGGGGCATCCCCTTCCTCCAGCCAGGCTCACAGACCTGCACCTCCGGGAAGCTAAGGGTCCCTCCTGCTGTGAGCCGCTCGGCGCAGGAGTGAGGGTGTCCTGCCCGGGTCGTGCTCATGTGTGAGCACGTGTGGTTCTGTGTGGCTGTGGCCTCGTGGGGTGACCTCTGTGTCTCTGCCCCAGGGGAGACGGTGTGGGGTAAGCCTGCCTCTGCCAGTCTATCCAGCTGGCTCCCCCTGGGGGACTGGAACCCAGCGGAGGGGGCTGGGTGGGGGGCTGGACTGCCAAAGCCGCCTGTTATTGGGGTCTGTGCTTGAAGGACAGAAGCATCTCTTGGGTAACAGAGAAGGCGAAGCGGAGAGAGGGACAGAGTGGGAGGGCGGACGGACCGCAGAGCGGACAGACGGACAGCGGGATGGAGAAAGGGAACGAGGTTCAGCGGGGACCCGGCTCCGGTCGTCCTGGGAACCGCACAGCCCCCAGCTCCAGGATCCTGAGAAGCCAAGCGGCGGGGTCGGGCTTGGTCCTCCGTGTGGCCGGGACAGGGGACCCGGAGCGGGTGAGGGTGCGCGTGCGGGGGCGACGCGGGCTCACCTCCGAGTAGACGAAGAGAGGCAGCACCAGCAGCGCGAGGAGCAGGTCGGCGGCCGCCAGACTCACGATGAAGTAGTTGGTGGGCGTCTGCAGAGCCCGCTCGGCCGCCACGCTCAAGCACACGAGCGAGTTCCCCGCGAGCACCGCCCCGATGAGCAGCACGCCCCCCACCAGCGCGGCCGTCGCCCCGGGGCCCCCGGCGCCGATGCCCGTGCCTGGCGCGCGCCCGGCCAGCAGCCCGTCCGCGTCTGCGGCGCTGCGGTTCCCCATGGCGCCCGGCCCGCGCGCCCCGCCGGGCGCTCAGCACCTCGGACAGCCCGGCCGCGCGCTGGAGCCCCGCCCCTGGGCCCGCCCAGCCCGACCTTAGCCCCGCCCCGGCCGCCCGGCTCCGCGGACCCCAGGGCAGTCCAAGCTGCACCCAGTTTTGGCCCATTTTGGACTTCGCCCCTACAGCCGGGGAGATGGACAAACGCCACGGCCCAGCGCCGGCCCAGTGAAGGGATGTGACTGGCATGGGCGGGTCCGGCATCGCTCTCTGCCACGCAGGGCTGCGGGACGACGCGCGGGTCTGAGTCCAGAGAAACCCACGGGAAGAAAGGGCGGCCCGACCATCCCTCGAGACTTGCGGGCACCCACGCCAGCGCCACCAAGTCCGGCCTCAGAGACCCCGGCGACCCTGCATGAGTCCAGGCTGGGCGACCCCCTCCGGAGATGCTTCTTCAGACCCCCGAGGCGGAAGTGGAGCCACTCCTCACTCCATCCGGGTGGAGCCGCGTGGGGGGCATCCTTTCCAGGCTGCTTCCACCAGACGATGGCACACCCCAGCCCAGGTTCCCCCTCCGTCCCTCCATGCACACTCCTCTCTCTACACCCCAACCCGACCTGGCCTCTCTGGCCCCTTCATGTCCCCCTGCAATGATTGCAGACCCCAGCCTGGGTCCCTGCACCCAACTCCCCAGAGCAGCCTCTCCACCAGCCTGGACCACACTCAGTCGCTCTCCAACCCACAGCCACTGCCTGACTCTTCCTCCTCCCCCAGGTGGGCAACCCTGATCCTGGCTCCATCACCCAGAGCAAGCTGTGTGCCCCTTTGAGCCTGGAAAATGAGCTCACCCCACAAAGCCTGGAGGCGCTAACAGGAGCCAAGGCCACGAGAAGGCCACCCGGAGCTTAGCAGTCTCCAGAGTTCTACGTGCTCATTAGACGCATCTTACCTGAGTCACGTCCTTCTCACAGAGAAAAGAAGCCCCAAAGGAGAACCCTCTCAACCTGCATGACCCACACACGAGCTCCCTGTGTGTGTGAAACAGAAGACAAAGGCCCTGAAGAGACGTACCTTGATGATACTCACAAGGGGCAGAGTCACAGGAGACCTGATGAAGGAAGTGCGTGTGCAGGACGTGGTGTAGATGGGCACCTGGGTCCACATCGCATTCAACACCTCAGTCTCGTTCATGTGGATCAGGGACAGGCAGACTCCTGTCCCTCCTGAAGCCTTCAGCACGAGAATTCACAATACTAGTGGCTTTTCTCACAAGACGAAAGTCCAAGGCAGGTCTGGCTCTGTGATCTCGGGTTGGGTGCCAAGCAGTGAGGCCAGCCCAGCCTCTGATCAGCGTTGAGTCTCCCTCCTTGTCCTCAGACATCTGCCACCGTTAAGGGTTAAAAGGCAGCCCAGGGACTTCCCTTGGTGGTCCAGTGGTTAAGCATCTGGCTTCCAGTGCAGGGAGGCAGGTTTGATCCCTGGTCGGGGAACTATATCCTATGTGCCTCGCAGAAACTAAGCCCACGAACCGCAACGAGAGATCCCGCAAGCCCCAACTAAGATTTGTCACAGCCAAATAAAGAAATAAAAAAAACAGGCATGTGATGCTAAAAAACTGGAAATCTGCATACAAAGAAAATATATTTTTTAAAAAAAGAGTGAAAAGTTAGCCCAGACTGGGGAAAGAATGTAATATAGAAGCAATATATGGTGTGTATGTATGCTTAGTCACTCAGTCACATCTGGCTCTTTTCTGACCCCGTGGACTCTAGCCCACCAGGCTCCTCTGTCCATGGGATTCTCCAGGCTAGAATACTGGAGTGGGTTGCCATACCCTCCTCCAGGGGATCTTCCCAACCTAGGGATCGAACCCGGGTCTCCCACATTGCAGGTGGATTCTTTACTGTCTGAGCCACCCAGGAAGCCCAAGAATACTGGAGTGGGTAGCCTATCCCTTCAAAGGGTGCAGATCTGCAATGTGTAAGGATACCTGTCAAATCAACAAGAAAAGAAAGACAACCCATTTTAACAAAGGCAGATGTCTTGAACAGGCACTTTACACGAGAGGGTATCGTAACCCTAACCATGTTCAGTAGGCAAATAAGCACCTGAGGAAGTGCTCAGAGTCCTTAACCTTCGGGACATGTCAACCAAAACCACAACGTGGGGCTTCCCTGGGGGCCCAGTGCTGAGACTCCGTGCTCCCACTGCAGGGGCACAGGTTCGATCCCTGGTTGAGGAGCTAAGACCCTATATGCCGTGTGTGTGTGGTGTGTGTGTGTGTTGCTCAGTCATGTCCGACTCTTGGTGACGCCATGCAACCCCATGGACTGTAGCCCCCCAAGATGCTCTGTTCATGGGATTTCCTAAGCAAGAATACTGGAGTGCAGCACAGCAAAAAAAAAACAATATATATATATATATCACTACATGTCTTGCAGACAAAAATGGGGGAAAATGTCAGATGTGTAATTTGAAAATATTTCCTCCCAGACTATAGAGGAATACTGTCTCTTCATCCTCCTAACAGTGTATTTGAGTTATTTTTTTATGTTTAAAGTATGAGCTGATGTGATTAATTGATTAATTTTTCTTGCCTGTGGATGTCTAGTTATCCCAGCACGACTTGTTGAAAAGACTTTCTCTCCATGGAATTGCCTTTGAACTTTTGTCCATAAGCACTTGACCGTATTTCTGTGGGGCTGTTTCTTAACTCTCTACTCAGTTTCATTGTCCACATATCTTTCAACAATAGTAGTCTTGATTATTGTGATTTTATAGTAAGTCATGAAATCGTGCAGTGTGGGTCCTCTAAATTTTTTCCTTCACATAATTGTCTTGACTATTTTAGTTCCTTTGTCTGTATGTATAAATTTTATTTTTAAAATATTTATTTATTTACTTGGCTGTACCTGGTCTTAGTTGCGGCATATGGGATCTAGTTCCCTAACCAAGGATGGAACCCGACCCCCTGCGTGGGAGTTCGGAGTCTCAGCCAGTAGGCCACCAGGGATGTCCTTGTGTATATGCATTTTAGAATCAGCTTGTCCATATCTACAAAAAAGCCCTGCTGGGAATTTGATTGGGGGAAATCGACATCTTAATAATATTGTCTTCCAATTCATGAATATAGTACATCTCTCCATTTATTTAGATAGTCTTTGATTTCTTTCATCAGTAATTCTATGAAATTGTGCCTTTGAAGAGCATTTCCCTGAAGTCATAAGGCATCTTTCATGTGCTTCTTGGTCGTTTGTACAACTTCTTTGAAAACCATTGCAAATCCAAGGCCATGAAGATTTGTCACTGTATTTCCTTCTAAGAGTTTTATTTTATTTTATTTTTTTGTAAGACTTTTTTTTTTTCCCTTCCCTTTTCTGTCATGTGTGTGGCTTGCGGGATCTTATTTCCCCAATTAAGACTGGACTTGGGACCTTGGCAACGAGACCACAGAGTCCTAATTACTGGACCACCAGGGTATTTCCAGTTTTATAGTTTTAGATTAAGTAATTTAGATCTTGACTTGAGTTAATTTTTGTATATGGTGTGAGGTAAGGGTTCAGCTTTATAGGTTTGCATGTGGATGTTCAGTTATTCCAATGCCATTGAAGAAACTCTTCTTTCCCCATTAAATAGTCCTGACATCTTCACTGAAAACCAATTGATGGGACTTCTCCAGTCACACAGTGGATAGGACTCCATACGCGCAAGGCAGCAGGCCTGGGTTTGATCCCCTTTCAGGGAACGAGACCCCACGAGCCCCAACTAAGAGCTCAAGTGTTGCAGCTGAAGATTCTGCATGCCACAACTGAGGCCTGGCACAGTCAATGCTTTTTTTATTTAAAATAAATTGATAGCAGATGTATGGGTTTATATCTGAGCTGTCAGTTCTGTCCCACTGATCTTTATGTGTGTCCTTAACACCAGTACCATACTGTTTTGATTTCTGTAGCTTTGTAGCAAGTTTTTGAATCAGCCACTGTGCCAACTTTGTTTTTCTTTTCCAAGAATGTTTTGGTTACTTGGATTTCCTTGCAATTCCATACAAATTTTAGAGTTAGATTTTCCATTTATTAAAAAAAAAGTCATTGGGGTTTCAGTAGGGAGCATATTGAATCTGAAGATCATTGCTGAGGAAAGGCATCTTAACAATGTTAGGTCTTCCAACCCATGAATATTAGATTGACTTATTGTGCCTTCTTTAATCTCTTCCAGGAATGGTTTTTGCTTTTCAGTGTACAAGTCTTTTACCTTCTTGGTTAAAATTTATTACTAAGAATTTTATTCTTTTTGATGCTATTGCAAATGAATTACTTAAATTTTTTTTACTTATTTATTTATGACTGCACTGGGTCTTTGTTGCTGCATGAGGGTCTCCAGTCGCCACGAGCAGGGGCTACTCTCTAGCTGTGGTGCATGAGCTTCTCATTGCAGTGGCTGCTCTTTGTTGCAGAGCATGGGCTCCAGGTTGTGCATGAGCTTCAGTAGTTGCAGCACTCGGGCTTAGCTGCCCTGAGGCATGTGGAATCCTTCTGGACCAGGAGATTGAACCCATGTCCCCTGCATTGACAGGCAGACTCTTAACCACTGGACCATCAGGGACATCCCGTGAATTACTCCCTTAATTTCATTTTTGAATTGCCCATTGATACTGTGTCGAGGTATAACTCATTCTTATATTTCAAACTTATATCCTGAAACTTTGCTGAATTTGTTTATTAGTTCTAACAGGTTTGGAGGTTTGTGTTTTTCCCCCAGTGTTCTCTGTGTATAAGATCATGCTATCTGCAAATAGCAAGAGCTTTACTTTTTTCTTTAATCTGGCTGTGCCAGGTCTTAGCTGTGGCATGTGGGATCTCGTTCCCCGGCCAGAACTGAACCTGGGCCCCCTGCACTGGAGCTTGGCATCCCTGAACCACCAGGGATGTCCTCCTTTCCAATTTTGGAAGCCTTTTAATTTCTTTTTCTTGCCTAATTGCTCTTGCTAGAACTTCCAGGAAATGTTGAATAGAAGCAACAAAGGTGGGTACCCTTGTCCTTTTCCTGAGCTCAAGGGAAAGTTTTCAGTCCCTCCTCATTGAATATGATGTCAGTTCTATGTTTCTCATATAAGGCCTTAATCATGTTAAGGAAATATCTTTTTGTTCCTAGTTTATTATCTAGTCTTTTTATCATGATATTTGATTTAATCAAATGCATTTTTCTGCATCCATTGAGATGATTAAATGTATTTCTCCATTCTTTTAATGTGATGTATTACACTGATTGAGTTTTCTCTGTTGAATCACCCTTGCATTCCTGGGATAAATCTCCATTTGGTCCTAGTGTATAATCCTTTAAAAAGTGCTGCTGGATTTGGTTTGATCATATTTTGTGGAAGAGTTTTGTAATTCTAAAATTGATCCAACAATTTGATGCAGTTTTCATTAATCTCCTAATAGTCTTTTTGTAAAACTTGATAAGTAGATCTTAGAATTTATATGGGAATTCAGAAGGTCAAAGCACCAAAGAATTGATGCTTCTGAACTGTGGTGCTGGAGAGGACTCTTGAGAGTTCCTTGGACTGAAAGGAGATCAAACCAGTCAAACCTGAAGGAAATCAGTTCTGAATAGTCATTGGAAGGACTGATGCTGAAGCTGAAGCTCCAATACTTTGGCCACCTGACTCGAAGAACTGACTCATTGGAAAAGACCCTGATGCTGGGAAAGATTGAGGGCAGGAGGAGATGGGGACGACAGAGGATGAGATGGTTGGATGGCATCACCGACTCGATGAGCATGAGTTTGAGCATGCTCAGGAGTTGGTGATGGACAGGGAGGCTTGGTGTGCTGCAATTCATGCAGTCTCCCATCCAAGTACTAACCAGGCCCAACCCTGCTTAGCTTCCAAGATCAGACAAGATTAGGCACGTTCAGGATGGTATGGCCCAAGACAGTTCATTCAGTCTCAAAGAGTCGGACGTGACTGAGTGACTGAACTGATCTCAGAAGGTCAAAAATAGCTAAGACACTCTTGAAGAAAAGCAAGGTCAATGAATTTGATCTGTCAGATATGAAGACTTCTAAAACTACTGTAATTATGATAGTGAATTAACGGGGGTACTGTAGCTAAGATAGTAGGCAGGGTGACAGTCGGGTGGATGGCATGCACGGAGAGTGTGGACGCGGATCTAAGTGCATAGAGACGGTTGGTCCACAGCAACAACGACACTGGAAGACAGTGGGGAGCCGAGCAGAAAAAAACAAAGCTTCAGTACTTCACACCACGCGCAGCATAAATCTCAGATCTGCATCTGAAATGTAAAATAATGATGCTTGGGGAGGTAATATATGGGAGCATCTCCCATATAGTATGTTAATTACTCAGGAGACAAGACAGGAAAACATTATAAGTTTCCTCATGTTAACGTGCAGAACGCTATCCCCTGTGCTCACCAGTCCTAAACTATTCACAACCTTTTCTCAGTCCCTATCAGTTTCCTGCCTTAAAAGACCCTTCTTACAGCAACTGCACCCTGTAACAACCTCCCCTGACACCCCTTGGACTGTTCCCAGGCCCTGCCCTTCCTGGCTCAGGTTTAATAATTCAGATAACTCAGCTTGGTTGATCAGCCAGACTCCCTGACAATCTCTGTCGGGTAGCTGACAATTCAGAGTTGTTACCTTTTTGAGATACATACTGAAATCCTCATAGGTGAGCTGATCCAAGCTCTGAGATCTGCTCCAAAGTCAAGTTGAAAAAATAGAGAAAGTCAGTAGGGGTAGGTAAGAGTGGTTGTAAATTGTTTAAGCTGAGTAATGGTACCTGGGAGTTTGTCTACTTTTTTATGTCTTTAATTCTCTATAAGGAGTAAAGTGATTTCTCTTTTTCTGCTCTGTAAAAGGGGACGTTCATTAAAGCCACAGAAAGGTTACACTCTATTACACGACTTAGCGACTAAACAGAACAACAAGTTTGGGCCCCAAGTTCATATCCTGAAGCACTCGGCCAAAGGTAGTCTAAGGCACACTGGCTTCTGCAGTTCTGTGAAAGAAGAGGTCACGGATCTGGAAGAATGGATTCTTCCAGGTGCTCCCCTGTAACACACTGAATGTAGAGCTAAGAGTAGACACAATTAAACTTGACATTTAAATCTTAGTGGTAGTGGTGTTAGTCGCTCAGTTGTGTCTGACTCTTCACAACCCCATGGACTGAAGCCTGCCAGGCTCCTCAGTCTATGGAATTCTCCAGGCAAGAATACTGGAGTGAGTTGCCATTTCCTTCTCCAGAGGATCTTCTCAACCCAGGGACTGAACCTGGATCTCCCACATTGTAGGCAGACTTTGTCCTGTCTGAGTCACCACGGAAGCCCATTTAAATCTTAGTTAAAACCCCCTAAAAAGAATATTTTTGGTGATTTAGTATTCAGAGAATACAACTGTGTCACAGGGAGATATATTCTTAGGCCTTGAATATGTTCTCTCCTACGTTCTACTGTGAAAAAGTAAAGCTGCTTTTTCTTCCTCACAATCTTGGACCCTGGGGATTCCCTGGTGGACCAGTATGCTGAACTTTGCGTTCTCACTGCCGAGGGCCTGGGTTTGATCCCTGGTCAGGGAACTAAGATCCAAGCCTGCCAAAAAAAAAAGAATCCTGGACCCTGAAACTGGCCATTATTAGGATCCCCCACACAGAATGATGTCTGATCTGAGGCTTTGAATAAGCTATTCACACAACCTGACTGTTTTATGTGTGCCAAGGACCCAGCCGGGCTTGACATCCCAGGAAACCTTGGGGCTCTCCCTGGAATCTGTGGGTCCCACGTGATGTTTTGTCATGTAGCTTGTGTTGCAAAGTAGGGTCCAAACCAGGCCAGGCCTGAGCCGTGCATTGCTTGCATCTCCAGTTCCCGTCAGAGGCCGGCCCACATTATCTGCTGCATTTCAGCATGAAATGCTGAGCCGGCCACACGTGGGTGTGGAGGACAACGCACAGCAGCAGGCACAGCGGGAACGGCTGTGCAGACGTGATGGGGGCAGCTGGTTACAAATTCCCCTACCAGTGGCACCCGCAGGCCTGCCTGCCCCTCCTTGCCTCAGCCCTGCCCGGCTCTGCCACTTGGGCCTCACCTCACCCTGTCTGTCCTTCTGTACTAGTGACCGCTTGGGACCTGGAGCTGCTGTGATCAGAGTAGCGTAGGACAGCGGGCGTGCCCTAAGCTACTGCCCACTAAGCTACTGTTATTCAGTTGCTAAGTCGTATAACAGAGTGGACCCTTTCTGTGGGCAGCAGGAGGCAAGCGATGGGCTTGTTCTGTATCCCCGATTATGGTGGTTGTCACTCGATCCAGACCTAAGTCATAATTCATCTTTTACTGTATGTTAATTTTTTAGAAGTCAATATGCCAGCATGCTGATTTTTTTCTTTTTTTAAGATAGGAAGATCCTACCTATGAAGATCTGCCTGGTCACTTAAGTGTTTGAGGTGCTAAAAAATCTGAATGAGTACTCAGGGTTTTGAGTATTCTCATGAATGTGATTAATTGGTCAATGCTGCTAAAGTTTAGGGGTTGTAATCTGCCAAATTTGAGCAAGAAGAGGCCACAGCAGCTGTTCAAAAATACAAATACAGAAAACAATGAGATACCGCGACCCATGTCCCGGTGGAAATGCAAAACTGGTGCAGCCACTTTGTAAGATCATTTGGCGGCTTTCTGCAGAGCCAAACATACTCTTACCATGCAATCCAGCAATCACGGTCCTTGATGTTCACCCAAAGGAGCTGAAAACTTACATCCACACAAAAACCTGCACGTGGATGTTTACAGCAGCTTTCCTCATAATTGCCAAAATCTGAAAGCAACCAAAGCAACTCAAGATGTCTTTTAGTAGGTGAGTGTATCAGACAATGGAATATTATTCAGCACTAAAAAGAAATGAGCTGTCAGCCCATGAAAAGACATGGAGGAAACTTAAATTTGTATATGTGAAAGAAGTCAATGAGAAAAGGCCACACACTGTATGTCTCCAACCATATGACATTCCTGAAAAGGTAAAACTACAGACAGTAAAAAGGTGAGGTGCTGGGGACAGAGGGATGAACAGGCAGGTGGCATGAAGGGGGTTTTTAGGGCAGGAAAGCTCTGTGAGGTAGCGTCCACACTAGCGGATTCGTGTTATTACACATTTGTGCACATTGTGTGTAACACCAAAATGATTAGTAACAGAAAATCCCGGATGTAGTTAACAATAATGTACAGTATTGGTTCATCATTTGTAACAAATGTCCCAAATGAATGCCTGGTGCTGGGGAGCCTGTGTGTGTGTGTGTTTGAACTCATACTTTCAGTTCGATTTTTCTGTAAACCTAAAACTGTTCTAAAAAACAGTCTGCAAACTACTATAAATGCACATGAAGTTTAACACAAGAGCTGCTGGTTTACAACTCCACTGATTCGATTTGCAGTTTCTGTGTAAGGATTTCAGAAGTGCTGGTTGTAGAAGGGCCGAGGCAGGCTCTGGTCTCCTGCCTGGAGAAGCGCACAGGAAGGCCCAGGCGCCCCAGGCCCACCCCCAACCGGCCTGCCGCTCCCCGCGCCCTGCCGCGTCCCAAGACTGGGGAAAGGTTACTCGGTCCGCGGCTTCGGGTGGCCTCGGCCTGGGTCCCCTACAGGCCCTCTGGACAGCCTCACCGGCCCTCCGCTGGCGCCTCTAAACTTCGCACAGGCCGTTCCCCCGCAGGTTTCGCCTCCCACCCCCGCAGGGGTCCCCCGGTCCCCGGGCGCCCGATCCCCGCCGGCCTGCCGAGGGGCGCCACCGCGGCGCTAGGGGAGGGCGGGCTGCCGGGGCGACAGCTGGGGGGGCGGCCCTGACCTTCCCGCGCGATCGATGGGGCGCGGCTCTGGCGGCGCGGAGCCGGGGCGGCGCTGACCCCCGCCCGCCCGCCCGCCTGGCTCCCGCTCCGGGCGCCGCTATAAAGGGGCCTGGGCCTCGCGGCAGCTCATCCCTGTCCTGCGCACACCATGGCCACACTGGTCCTGCTGCTGCTGCTGCCGCCGCTGCTGCTCGGGGGCTGCGCCGCGCGCCCCGCGCCGCCCAGGTGAGCCTGCGGCCCCGGGGCCTGCTCCCACCCCCACACCCCATCCTGCCCCTGCCCGGCCGTGACCACCCGCGGCCGCCCTCCCGTCCCCTCCGCAGGGCCCCGCGACACTCGGACGGGACGTTCACGAGCGAGCTCAGCCGCCTAAGGGACAGCGCGCGACTGCAGCGGCTGCTGCAGGGCCTGGTGGGGAAGCGCAGGTGAGGGGCGGGGCCTGGAGGGAAAAACACAGATGAGGGGCGGGGCCTGGGGGGGAAAGGCGGGTGAGGGGCGGGGCCTGGGGGGAAAGGCGGGTGAGGGGCGGGGCCTGGTGGGGAAGGCGGGTGAGGGGCGGGGCCTGGAGGAGAAAGACGGTCGGGGGCTGGAGGCTGGAGGAAAAACGCGGTTGAGGGGCGGGGCCTGGGGGAAAGGCGGTTGAGGGGCGGGGCCTGGAGGGGGAAGGCGGGCGAGGGGCGGGGCCTGGTGGGGAGCGCCGGTGAGGGGCTGGCGCGGGACAAGCAACGCGGTGGGGGAGCCCCCCGACTCCAGACTAATCCTGACTTGGGGTGGGGGGCAGCGAGCAGGACACAGAGAACAGCACAGCCTGGACCAAGTCTGCGGAGGGCCCGCTCTGCCTGCTGTGGTCGGACGCGCCCACCCTGCAGGCTTGGTGAGCAGTAGCCCTCCCCCCATCCCTCCTCCAGCGACTCCCTCCCTGAGGCGCCCTGGGTCTCGGGCACAACCGCGGTCCAGGAGCCTGGGAAGGGGATGCTGCGGCGCTGGTGACCAGAGAGGCCTGCTGTCCCCAGGCGGGCGTCGGCTCCCGCGCCAAGCCCCCAACCCTTAACCCGGCTGTCTCTGCAGGGCGCCCCTGAGGCCCCCCGAGGATCAAGCCTGGTCTTTCCAGCTGCCTCTTGCACTGAAGGCAGGGGTCATGGTGTCCAAGCCGGCCGTCCTGACTGCTGAGGGGACCCGATGAGGCCCTGAGGAAGAAGGACCCTCCAGCGGGGCCTGGACAGAGGAGGGGTGGGAGGAGGGGAGGGGTTGCATTTGGCACCAATAAAGGAGGAATTCAGACCCTAGCCCCGTGAACTCTCTCTGTGCACTGCGGTCTGGTACCCTTAAAGCTCCTGTGCGGCACGGCTGTCCAGGGAAGGAGGATCCTGTCTCTGGAGTCTAGGGCCGTGGCCCCGCCCAGCTGTCCTTTAAACCTGGGAAGCCAGCGAGGAGCTTCATCTGCCCACTTCCTTATCTGCTGCCCATCCCCTGGGCTCCCTGGAAGCTGGTTGCACCACTGTCATCCACACAGCAAACATTCGGAGACCGTGGGGGACTCACAAGTCCCCTAGCTCCTTTCCCAGGGAGGGGGGCAGTGGTGAGGGGGCAAGGGTGTTGTTCTT
Organism: Muntiacus reevesi; assembly: GCF_963930625.1. Lineage (NCBI taxonomy): Eukaryota > Metazoa > Chordata > Mammalia > Artiodactyla > Cervidae > Muntiacus > Muntiacus reevesi. Next base: position 48,210,191 of record NC_089253.1, read on the forward strand.
CAGTCACTCAGTCTGACTCTCTGAGACCCCATGGACTGCAGCACACCAACCAGGCTCCCTTGTCCATCACCAACTCCTGGAGCTTGCTCAAACTCATGTCCATTGAGTCGGTGATGCCATTCAACCATCTCATCCTCTGTCTTCCCCTTCCCCTCCAGCCTTCAATCTTTCCCAGCATCAGGGCCTTTTCCAATGAGTCAGCTTTTCGCATTAGGTGGCCAAAGGATTGGAGTTTCAGCTTCAGCATCAGTCCTTCCAATGAATATTCAGGGTTGATTTCCTTTAGGATTAACTGGTTTGACCTTCTCGCAGTCCAAGCGACTCTCAAGAAACTTCAATACCACAGTTCAAAGGCACCAATTCTTCGGCACTCAGCCTTTTTTATTGTCCAGCTCTCAGCTGGACATGAAAAACCATAGCTTTGATTATATGGACCTTTGTAGGCAAAGTGACATCTCTGTTTTTCAATATGCTGTCTAGGTTTGTCATAGCTTTTCTTCCAAGGAGCAAGCGTCTTAATTTCATGGCTGCAGTCATTGTCCAGAGTGATTTTCGAGCCCAGGAAAATAAAGTCTCTCTTTTTTTCCATTGTTTCCCCATCTATTTGCCAGGAAATGATGGGACCAAATAAGCAGGGTAACAGTATATAACCTTGACGTACTCCTTTCCCAATTTTGAACCAGTCCATTGTTCCATGTCTGGTTCTAACTTGCTTTTTAACCTGCATACAGGTTTGGCAGGAGGCAGGTAAGGTGGTCTGGTATTCCCATCTCTTTAAGAATTTTTCCACAGTCTACTGTGATCTGCACAGTCAAAGGCTTTGATGTAGTCAATAAAGCAGAAGTAGATGTTTTTCTGGAATTCTCTTGCTTTTTCTATGATCCAATGGATGTTGGCAATTTGATCTCTGGTTCTTCCGCCTTTTCTAAATCCAGCTTGGACATCTGGACGTTCTCGGTTCACGTACTCTTAAAGCCTAGCAAGGGGCAAGGACGGGGCAGGGAGGCTTAGCCGAGCAGGAAGAGGTGACAGGCAGGAGACGTTGCCCAGGAGGCCACTCCCCAGTGGGAGGACCTGAGGATGATCTCAGCCCCGCAGCCCAGCCTGCTGTCTGGCCGAGCGCCTTGACCACCCAGGGCCTGTGGGGCAGGGCCGGTGATGACACCCCAAGAAGTGCTGGGGTTGCAGGAGGCCTTGGAGGACCAGGGGTGCAGGCAGGGCTGTTTCGGGAAGGCGTTTCAGGCCAGGCGGTGGGGAAGACTCCACCCCACACTGTATCACAGCAGGCCTTTCTCCCCTTCCGGACCCCACCCTTTGGTGTCTCCCACCTACCGAGCTTAGGTGGCCAAGGGAATGGAGGCAGGATGCCTGGGGACCTGGGCTAAGGTTCCTCACCAGGATGCCCCTCTGTTGGCACCCAGGGTGCACCCCCAGAGCTGCCAGCTGCCCCTGGAACACTGCCATCTCTGTCACTGTGGGCTCACCCAGCCTTGCCTGGAGGAAGCCAGTTTGTTTCTGGGACAGGCAGGGGAGTCCCTGGGACAGGAATAACCTTCCCCTTCCAGACCTAGAGGGTTGAGTAGGGGAGAGGAGGTGGGCCTGGACCTCACGGGGCTGACTACTGGCTCTGTCCTGTGATGGTTCTGGCAGAGGAGCCCAGCAGAGGGGCATCCCACATGCGGCGGACACAGCACAGAAGCCAGTCCCCCCCGGCCCCCCAGTCCAGGTCCTGGTTCCCACTCCCCCTGCCCAGCTGTGAGCTCCTCTGTCTCAGGGTCTGCGGGGCGAGAGCCGTCAGCCCTTGCACGTGGCCTGGATCTGGTCTCCCCCTCTTGGCGGCCAGAGGGGCCTGGCTGGCGGCCTACGGGGGCCCCCTTGGTGGAGGCCAGGCCTGTGGCCTGGCGGTTGTAAAGGGCCATAAAGTGGGGCGGCGCCTGGCGGGGGCGAAGGTCACCCGAGAGGGGACTGCGCCAGGCAGCACCGGGCGGCTCAGCGGGTCCTGGACAGAAGACGGGCTCGGACCCTCCACGGCCACCCGCCGCCACCGCCCAGATGGGGACGTGGGTCCTGCTGCTCCCGCTGCTGTTTGCAGCTGCGGCCCAGGCCCAGGGTACAGGTGTGGAGGGGACGGGGGCTGGGCGGGGCGCGGGGGCCTGGGCGGGGCGCCAGGGGGCTGGCCAGTGGGCAGGGGGCTGGCCAGCGGGCAGGGGCCTGGGCGGGGTGCGGGGGGGCAGGCCAGCGGGCAGGGGGCTGGGTGGGGCGCGGGGGGCTGGCCAGCCGGCAGGGGCCTGGGCGGGGTGCGGGGGGGCGGGCCAGCGGGCAGGGGGCTGGGCGGGGCGCGGGGGGGCTGGTCAGTGGGCAGGGGGCTGGGCGGGGCGCGGGGGGGCGGGCCAGCGGGCAGGGGCCTGGGCGGGGTGCGGGGTGGGGGGGCTGGCCAGTGGGCAGGGGGCGGGCCAGCGGGCAGGGGCCTGGGCGGGGTGCGGGGGGGGGGGGGGCGGGCCAGGGGCAGGGGGCTGGGCGGGGCGCGGGGGGGGGGGCGGGCCAGCGGGCAGGGGGCTGGGCGGGGCGCCAGGGGGCTGGCCAGTGGGCAGGGGGCTGGCCAGCGGGCAGGGGGCTGGGCGGGGCGCGGGGGGCTGGCAGCACCGACCCTTCCTCCCCAACGTCCAGTCTGCTCCGTGAACAAGACATCCCTCACAGTCAAGGAGAACACGAACCCCGAGGAGCCCCTCCTGGACATCTACGTCCCCGAGGGCCAGCAGGTGACCCTTGCACCCTCGTCCACCCTTTTTGCGTTTCGGATCCAGGGGAATCAGCTGTTTCTCAACGTGACCCCGGACTATGAGGTGCGGACAGCGGACCCAGGTTGGCTGTGCCCGTGGGGGCGGCAGGGACGCCCTGTGGGACCCACCTGGGCACTGACACTCCTCCCGAGAGGGGCTGTCTGGGCATCTCTGGGTCTCAGTTTGCCCAGGGGCCCTCGGGCCCCCGGGCTTGGCTGAGGGCCTGGCCTCTGGGGCGGGCCCCTCAGGGAGTGAAGCTGCTGGGCCCTGATGCCCGCTGGACGCAGGGCAGGGGACGGGACCCCGAGCCCGCACCCGCCGCGCTCCGTCTCCTCAGCTGGGCGATGGGGACAGTTGCCGGGGCCAGCCGGTCAGGAGAGTCCCACGCCCACCCCCTCACAGGCGAACACAATGCTGCTGGCTCACCTGGAGTGCAAGAGCGGGGAGGCTGTGGTGAGTGCGCCCCCAGACTCCTCCCACCACCCCGAGCCCACCCGCCCCTGACGTCAGAGTGCCCTGGCCTGAACCTCTGTGCTCCGCCCTGCCTGGCCGCGGTCACTCCCTGCTGACCCCGCCCGGTGGCGTGTGTTCAGATGTCACCTCTGTGCCAGCAAGGTCACACTGCCTCCAGCAGACTGTGCCTCGAGCTCCCAACCCCAGCCCAGCGGGTCCCCCAAGCCCACCGGAGAGGCACCCCACCCGCCAGCTCCGTCCTCCCCTCCCCCGTCCCTCCCCAGCAAATCTGCTGCCTCTGCCTCAGGCCAGGTCCTGCGCGCCCCGGGCGTCCCCCTGGGGCCTGGTCAGCAGCATCTTCCAGCCGGTCCTTGACTGCCCCCGTGGCCCTGCCGAGCCCAGGGTGCGGCAGGAGAAAGAGTCTGCTGTAAAGGGTCCCGAGTGGGGTCCCCGCCTCCCGAATGAAGCGAATCAAGGCAGAGCGGTGCCCGTCCCCAGCCGGCTCCCTGGATAGACACGTCCTCGGAGAGGCGCCCACCCTCGCGCTCCCTCCCCCGCAGCAGCTGGCTCTTGGGTTTTCCCTGGGTCCCGTGGGTGCCCGCAGCCGACATCACAGCGCACCACGGAGACCTCAGGATGAGCCTCTAAAAGATAAGGCTGCTTCTTAACGGCTCCGCTCCCACGGTGATGCTGTCACCCCAGGGAAGGCAGGGGCCCCTCAGCAGTACGACACCCAGCGTCCCCACTCTCCTGGGGCCAGAGGCATCTGTGACGGTTTCTTGCCTGAATCGAGTCGCCAGCAAGACCCACCTAGAGCAGCTGCTGAGGTTGCTCTTGCGTCCCTTTCACTCTTCGGGTTTCCTGATTTTCCCTGTTTCTTGAAGAAATTTGATTGTTTTGCCATTTTCCTCATTTTGGGGCTTTGCTGGTCGCACCCCACAAGGCCTGTGTTATTTTTCTCCAGGTCATCCACACCTCTGTCTGTACTTTTTATTTATTTTTAATCTTTATTTTTATTTATTTACCTGCACCTGGTCTTAGTTGTGGCACACGGGGTCTTTAGCTGCCGCATGTGGGATCTATGAACAGTTCCCTGAAAGAAAAGAAAGTGAAAGTCGCATCTGACTCTCTGTGACCCCGTGGGCTATACAGTCCATGGAATTCTCCAGGCCAGAATATTGGAGTGGGCAGCCTTTCCCTTCTCCAGGGGATCTGCCCAACTCAGGGATCGAATGCAGGTCTCCCGCATTGCGGGTGGACTCTTTACCAGCTGAGCCACAAGGAACTGGGGATCAAACCCGGGCCCCCTGTGTTGGGAGCTCGGAGTTTCAGCCACTGGACTACTGGGGAAGTCCCACACTTCTGTGCTTTTAAAACCACTTTCTGTTCCCTGTCTGTAGCGCCTGGAGCAGGAGCCCCAGGTGGAGAGCTGTCTGGGGTGCACCCCAGCATCCGGAATGAGCTCACCCGGCCTGGCCGGGGACCTTCTCCCTCCCCCAGGTGACTCAGCTGAAGGTGTTTGTGTCCGTGCTGGATGTCAATGACAACCCGCCCAGGTTCCCCTATGAGACCAAGGTCTGGGAAGTGCCTGAGGTGAGCGGGAGGGGGCGGTGGCCGGTACCATCTGGGGCATCTGGAGGCCAGGGTCTGAGCCTGGGGGTCAGGATTGTGGGGCATGTGGAGGCCAGGGTCTCAGCCTGGGGGTCAGGGTGATGAGGCATCTGGAGGCCGGGGTGTGAGCCTGGGGGTCAGGGTCACGGCCAGACCAGCCCATCCGTCCCCCAGGACACTCGGGTGAACACCACCGTCATCTCAGAGACAGAATTGGAGGCCCAGGACCAGGACAAAGACGATGTCCTTTTCTACACCCTCCAAGAGGTCACCCTGGTCAGTGCTCCCAGCTCCCTGCTCTGGGCACCACCACCCCCCCCCCCCCGGTGTATCCTCCCCGGCTGAGTCCCCTACCTCCCTAGGGTGCCAGCAGCTTCTTCTCCCTGGTGGGTGTGAACCGACCAGCACTGCGGCTGGACCAGTCACTGGACTTGGAGAGGTGGCCGAACATGACCTTCCGGCTGCTGGCCCGGGTGAGCAGGCCACTCCCGCCCATGGCCCCGCGCGCGGCCTCAGCCCCCAGCGCCCGGGCCTGACCGCAGGGCGGGGCTGTTGCAGGACACACAGGAGGAGACCACGGAGCCCAGCCACACAGCCACAGCCACCTTGGTCCTGGAGGTGCAGCCCGTCGACCTGCGGCCCCCCTGGTTCCTGCCCTGCAGCTACTCGGATGCTTTTGTCTGCATCCATGCCCAGTACCGTGGGGCTGTGCCCACCGGCCACAGACTGGTACCGGGGGACCCCAAGGAGCAGGGTGGCAGGGGCGCGGGGCCTGGCTGCCAGGGGCTGGAGTGCTTGTCATTTTCAAGGAAGAGTGAACATTCTTTCGTAAACCAATCTTGCCCCAGGCCGTGGTGGCCAGGGCCTCTGAAATGCCAGTGAGGGAACTGGGTCCAGTTGTCCTCAGGGCACAGCCAGACAGCCCCCTGGGACCCAGCGAGTGGCAGTGAGCTGGGGGAGGATGCTGGGGAGGCTTGGGGGCCATTGAGGCACCGGAGGGCAGCAGGTGCACCCTCCCATCCGTGAGTGCTGCCTCTTGAGACAGACATGCATGTTCAGACTGATCCAGTGTCTCTGGGCAAACTGACTCATTAGCACCAGATCCAAGGAGCTGCGGTGGAGGGTCGTGCTGGACGACTGGGCTGTGTCCCTGGCTGCCCACGGGTAGCGACCCCCAGCCGCCTGGAGGGGCGCAGGGATGCCAAGCAGTGGCCACAGCACCAGCCCCAAGGGGTCCCCGCCCCTCCCTGTTCCCACAGCCAGGCCCCCTCATCCTGCATCCTGGGCCCGTCTATGCTGTGGACGGGGACTGGGGCATCGGCCAGCCCATCAAATACAGCATCATCAGTGGTGAGTGGGCAGCAGCCCCCACCTTCCCTCTCCAGGGAACACCTTGAGCCCACCCCTACGCGGGCAGACCTCAGGCCTCCAGAGGGGACCCAGGCCAAACACTCCCTCTGTCCTCTCAGGAAACGAGGACAGCACATTCTCCATCAGTGCCGACTCGGGCAACCTCACCATGACCAAGAGCATCCCAAATGCCAAGACCTTCCTTCTGGTAGTCAAGGTTCGTGCCCGCACGAGGCCCTGCTCGGGCCCACAGCTATAGGACACACTGTTCAAGGACTAGCTGGTCACTGTTGTCTCCCAAACCCCCAGGGCGAGCAGGCTGATAATGCCCGATACTCCGTGACCCAGGTCACGGTGGAGGCCCGGAACGCCAACGGGAGCATGCCCCACTTCACCCAGAGCCTGTATCGTGGCACTGTGGGGCTTGGCTCTGGGGTGGGTGTGGTCATCAAGGATGCAGCTGACCCCTCCCAGCCACTGAGGATCCGGGCCCAGGACCCTGAATTCCCAGTAGGCACCGCCTTTTCCTTTGGTCTGCCTGGCCTCCTGCTGGGGCGGGGGGGGGGGGGGGAATGGAGCAGTTTGCGGAGCAGCCTGGGCCCAGGACTAACTGGGGCCACATCTAGGACCTCAACTCAGCCATCATGTATCGAATCATCAACAACTCCGACTTCCGAATGGAAGGAGAAGTGGTCTTGACTGCTGCCTCACTGGAGCATGCTGGGGTCTTCTATGCCGAGGTGAGAGGTGGGCGGCGGTCTCCGAGGGCCAGGGGTTCAACTGGAGCCCAGGAGGGACAAACCCCCTTCCTGTCCAGGTCGAGGCCAATAACACAGTGACTTCAGGCACAGCGGCCACGGTCGTGGAGATTCAGGTCTCAGAACAGGAACCCTCTCCCACAGGTGAGCCTCCTAAGGACCCCAGGTTGGCAGGGGGAGGGCTCCTTTTTGGGGGCAGTGGCAAGTCCGAGCCCTGTCCCTGGCCCCAGGCGCCCCCACGTCCCCAGAGACGGCAGGAACTACCAGACCCTCGAGCAGCACCACTTCGGAAGCCCCCCGGCCCCCTGAGCCCTCTCAGGGGTCCTCCACGACCAGCTCTGGAGGAGACACGGGCCTGCAGCCCTCCCCAGGCACCACTCTGGGACCACCGGCCTCCTCCACGACTGGGGGGCCCCCCAGTGTGGGAGCCAGCCCCTCCCCCCCTGCAGCCTCACCCAGTGGGGGCTCAGCAACCAGACCCTCAAGTGGCTCCACTTCAGAAGCCCCCCAGCCCCCTGAGCCCTCTCAGGGGTCCTCCACAACCAGCTCTGGGGGGGACACTGGCCCCCACCCCTCCTCAGGGATTACTCTGTGGCCACCGGCCTCCTCCACGTCTGGGGGGCCCCCCAGTTCGGGAACCAGCTCCCCCCCCACCTCAGCCTCACCCAGCGGGGGCTCAGCACAGACCTCGAAACCAGGAACCTCTCCACCGACGTCCCCTGGGTCCAGCAGGAGCACCTGGACTCCAGGTAGCACCCCCATTAGCCTTGAGTCACCCTCATGCTCCCTGACTCATGACTGGGTCATCACCGTGGGGCACAGTTGACCCCAGGTCAGCCCAACATGACCACAAAACCACAAGGGAGGTCTGTTCCGGTCCGGGGGAGAGACAGGTCCTAAGGGTGCCAGGAGTTAAACTGGAGAAGGTGTGGGGTTGGGCCAGAGCCCAGATTCGGGGTTCAGTGACCCTCAGTTCCCAGGGTCATTCAGTCCACGGGGCTCGTGCCGCCCGCATCTCCTTGCTGGAATAGTGGCTCCTTTAGCCTCCCACTTGGAACTGGCCGGCACTGACGCCCCCTCCCCACCCTCTCCAGCAGCCGGGCCTATTGGGCTCCCTGTGGGGGATCAGTGTACCCATCCCTGGGAACCTCAGCCCTTGGTGCCAGGCTGGCCTGCCCTCAGGGTGTCCTGAGCTTCCCGCAGTTCAGCCTGGGAGTGCTTGGGGTGTGAGAGTAAGTGGGAAGCAGTCACATTGCCCGCAGGGACATCTGAAACAACCCGAACAGAAGGCAGGCCAGACGGAGGCCAGGCTGGGGACCGACACTTCTCGGAGGCGGAGATGGCGGTACTGGGCGGAGTGCTGGGCGCAGCGCTCCTCTTGGCTCTGATCACCCTCGCGGTCCTCGTCTACAAGCACTACGGCCACCGACTCATATGCAGCTCTGGCCGAGTGCTGGTGAGGCTCTGGGCGGAGGGGCAGGGGCTGGAGGGCCAGGAGAGGCGGGTGCAGAGTCGCGACTGGAGACGGCGGGGTGGTGGAGAGGGGCCGGATGGAGAGCCGGGCAGCGCGAGGCAGGGGTCAGCGTGGGAGACGGAGGGAGGCCGGTGGTCAGCGTGGGAGATGGGGCCAGAGGCGAGGAGAGCGGGGCGGGGACGCCACAGAGACTGGGGAGCAGGTGGAAGGGCAGAGCGCCCGTCCCCCGGTGTCGGGGGGCAGGGTGGCCAAGCCCAGCTGGCGGCTGGCTGACTGCCGGCTCCTGCCCACCCCTAGGAGCCGCAGCCCCAAGGCTTTGACAACCAGGCTTTCCTCAACGACTCCGACGACGCCAACTGGGCGCCGGCGCCTAGCCCTTCAGCCAGCCACGCCCAGCCGGCGCCCCCGGAGCCCGAGCCCCCGGAGCCCGCGCCGCCCAGCCCTGAGACCCCGCGTCGGGTCCCAGAGGCCCCTGCGACGGCCGCGGACGGGGGCAGCCCGGCGGCCGTGAGGTCCATCCTGACCAAGGAGCGGCGGCCTGAGGGCGGCTACAAGGCCGTGTGGTTCGGAGAGGACATCGGCGCGGAGGCTGACGTGGTGGTTCTCAACACGCCCGCCTCGGAAGCCGGCGGCGCTGGCGACTCTGGCAGCGAGGGCAGCGGCGACGAGGCTGCGGATGCCCAAGACGCGCCTGGCACCGACTCCATTCACTTCTAACGCCGCCTCCCGCCAGAGTCTGGACCCCGAGAGTCGGCTTGGTGGCTGTCCCCACACTCCACCGCGCAGAATAAAACATTATCGGCTCTGCGGGGACGCGTGGCGTCTGCTGGCCGCCAGGGGCGCTGTGGGAGCCGCGAGGGGCGGGCGGGTCCCGGCACCGCTCTGAGCACCAGGCGCCGGTTCCCGGAAACCACCTGCTGCGCGAGGGGCTTCCCAGGCTTGGTGCCAGCTGGTGGCCAGGAAGTTCCTCTCCTGGTCTGACCACGGCCGACTCGACATGGAGATTCTTCGTCTGGGGGAGGCTGAGGAGCCACCTGGCCAGAAGCCCCCTCAAGGACTCGTGTGGGAGGGCGTGGGCTCCGGGACCATCCCGAGGATGAGGACCATCCCGCAACTGTGGCCACAGTGAGGGCAGTAAACGCTCTGGGGCGCCCGCGGTGGCACCTGGTCCAGGTGGCTGGACTGATTGGCGGTGGGGGGTGTGGCCCAGAACGACGGCGGCCACGAGCCTAGGGTGGCACGTGGAGCTGGTGGGTGCACAGAACAGAGGCTATGGACGGACGGAACCCAGAGTCACGGAGTTGGGGCCCGAATCCCCTGACTGGTTTCCTCGGGGCGGCCCTCAGGCAAGACTCCGCCCCCCGACCACTACCGTTCCTTCCGGGTCGCCGGTGTTTTTCCATCCCTTTCCAAGTATTTTAATCTCGGCAGTATTTGAGTATTCTTTTTTTTTTTTTTTTTTTGAGTATTCTTGCCTGAGTAACTGTCACCGGGTAAGAATCCAAAGAGCGCGGCCGCAGTCCCTCCCACGCGCCCATCACCCGCTCTTCCGCTCTGCGATGCGCCAGGTTTTGTTTCTGGAACCCCCGCCTTATCCCACGGCCTCTCCCAGGACGCTGGTTGCTGGCCCCAGCCCCCGCTGCGCTGGGTGAGCGAGGGGAGCAGCTGGGCCGCACCGGGGCTGGGTCCAGGGTCGCCGGGGCCCCGAGTGCCGCCTCCCGCCGCAGCGCAAGAGCCCGTCCTGCGCACCTGCGCTCGGCCCCGCCCCCGGCGCACGTGACTTCCTCCACGGTCCCTGGAGCCCCGCCCCTTCCCGGCCCCGCCCCGGCCTCCGGCCCCGCCCCCGCCCCTATAAAGGTGCTAGCTCGCTAGCCCCAGGGGAGCAATCTCCCCACGGGTGACTCCTGAGCCAGGTGCTGGGGAGACTCAACTCGGGAAGAACCCGAGTGAAGGCCTCGTCGGACTCCGGGGTCGATTCTCGGAGCAGAGACCGGAGGTCGGCCGGAGGCACAGGTCCGGGACGCGCTTCGCGGAGCAATGACCAGAAGGGGGCGGGCTGCACGGATGACGGCGCGGGGCCCGGGTCCGGGACTCGGGGACCTGGACGGGGAGGTGGCGGTGACGCGCGGGGCGTGGCGGGTTAGGTTTCGTTTTTCCGCAACGCCGGGTTTCGTTTTCCTGCGGCCGTTCCCGTCGCGCCCCCGTAGGGTCCAGCTCGGACGCCGGCTCAAAACCTGTGACGCCTCGTGCGCGCGCCGGCCACATCCAGCGCGGTCTTGGCCAGGACTCACCTCCCCTACGCTGTGACGCGAAGCCCGCTTCTGCGACCTCTAACACCCGGGACTACCTGTGGAGACTCACAGACAACCCTCCTCTCTCCTGCACCAACCCCCAACCGCCCCGCGACCCCAGCCCTCTGCGCGGAGGGCGTGCCGCTCTCTCCAAGCCTAGCCTTTGCGGAGGGACAAATGGCCGAGGCTCCAGACCGGTGAGCCCGCCTGCCTGCCCCGTGCCGGCCCCACGCCCCCGGCGGCCCCCGGCGGCCCCCGCGCGCCCTGACACCTGGCTGCTCCGCCCGCAGGGGAACCCCGCGCGTGCTCTTTGGAGACTGGCTTCTGCGCGAGGTCAGCAGCGGCCGCTATGAGGGGCTACGGTGGCTGGACGCAGCCCGAACGCGCTTCCGCGTACCCTGGAAGCATTTCGCGCGGAAGGACCTGGGTGAGGCCGATTCGCGCATCTTTAAGGTGAGACCCCAGCTCGGCCCGGGAAGGGGAGGGCGGGCCCAGGCGCGCATGTCCAGGCCACGTGCTCCGCTCTCTGTCCTTCTCAGGCCTGGGCCGTGGCCCGCGGCAGGTGGCCGCCCCGCAGCGGTGGAAGTGCCCTTCCGATCCCCGAGAGTGCTCTGCGGGCCTCCTGGAAAACCAACTTCCGCTGCGCGCTGCGTAGCACGCAGCGCTTTGTGATGTTGGAAGACAACTCGGGGGACCCTACCGACCCTCATAAGGTGTACAAGATCAGCTCCGAGCCGGGGGACCGAGGTGAGGAAGGCCGGGGGCTGCTGCCGGTAGGGGGACTGTGCTGTGTCCTAGGAGTAGCTGCTAAGTCAGACTTTAGGTTTTAGAAACTGGCGCTGGAGAAGCTGGTGCTAGATTATTAGGAGGGTGGCAGGACTGAAGTGAAGGGGTCTGTGTGAGAGGAAGCGGATGGGCCCGCTGGGGCTTGTGAAGGGGAAGCGCAGCCCAACTGCCGGGAACAAGGTGGGATTGACATCCAGGCGCCTCACTTCAGTGTTTCCCCAACCCTAATTCTCCCTCAAAAGGCCTAGGCTTTGACCAAGGGGATGACGAGGCCCTAGAAGATGCCCCACCTGCAAGGGTAAGGCCCCTTTGCACTCCTGCATCTTGGGTTGGGGCTGCTCCCTCCCTGGGCCTGGGGGCAGCTCATTTATGCTGTCACTGTCCTCTTCTGCAGGGTGGGCTCCCGGTGCCATGCCTGGCAGCAGATACTGGTGAGAGCCTGGGACACCAGCTGAACCCTGAACCCTGCCCCCCAAGCCTAGCTGGAGATGCCGGGGACCTCTTGATCCAGGCGCTGCAGCAGAGCTGCTTGGAGGACCATCTGCTGGATCTGATCCCCTCAGAGGCTCCTGGTGAGGGCCTGTTGCAGGGGGTGGGGGGTGCTCTACCCTGCAGGGACAGGCAAGGCAGCAGAGTGCCTGGAGAGAGAGGGTGGGCCCAGGGGAGGGGGTGCCTGGCAGGGATGGTGCTGGTCACAGCTGGGCCAGTATAGCTGGGCCTCTGCAGGCCCAGAGCCCTCTGCTTGGGAGCTGTACCTGCCACAGAGAAGGTGGGGCCTCCAGCCTCAGGCCACAGCCCCAGGAGCCAGGGAACGTGTGGTAAAGGGAGGAGCTGGGGGCCCAGGTGTCAGCGCAGACTTCTCTTCCTTTCCAGATGCAGGCCCACCCCCAGAGCCCTGGCAGCCCCCAGAAGCGGAGCCCCACATGGAAGCCTCTGCCAGTGCCTGCACCCCAATGGCAGGGGAGCCGCCCCTGGCTGGCCCTGGCTGCTCACAGCTTGGTCTGCAGCCAGAACCGAGCCTAGGGGCCCTGGACTTGACCATCCTGTATAAAGGCCGCACGGTGCTGCAGGAGGTGGTGGGGCGTCCGAGCTGTGTGCTCCTGTACGGCCCCCCTGGTGCAGCTGGAGAGGCTTCAGGGCCCCAGTGGGTAACCTTCCCCAGCCCTGCCGAGCTGCCCGACCAGAAACAGCTTCACTACACAGAGACGCTGCTGCAGCATGTGGCTCCGGGCCTGCAGCTGGAGCTCCGGGGGCTGTGGCTTTGGGCCCGGCGCCTGGGCAAGTGCAAAGTCTACTGGGAGGTGGGGGGGCCCCTGGGCTCGGCCAGCGCTTCCACCCCCGCTCGCCTGCTGCCCAGGGACTGTGACACGCCCATCTTTGACTTTGGCACCTTCTTCCAAGGTTAGTGAAGCACCTGCCCCGGGGCTGCGGGCCCTCTGTGCCCCACCCTCTCACCAGAGCCCTGTTCCACAGAACTAGTGGCGTTCCGGGCCCGGCAGCGCCGCGCCTCCCCACACTACACCATCTACCTGGGCTTCGGGCAGGACCTATCGGTGGGGAGGCCCAAGGAGAAGAGCCTGGTCCTGGTGAAGGTGAGGGGCTGGGTCCCCGGGAGGGGGAGGCTGCACACAGCCCCCACCTGGCCTGACAGCACCCTCCCCGCAGCTGGAGCCGTGGCTGTGCCGGACGTACCTGGAGGCTGTGCAACGCGAAGGTGTGTCCTCCCTGGACAGTGGCAGCCTCAGCCTCTGCCTCTCCAGCTCCAACAGTCTCTACGAGGACCTGGAGCACTTCCTGGAGCATTTTATGATGGAAGTGGAGCAAGCTGCCTAGGCCAGACCCCCAACCCCTCCCAATCCAATAAAAAGATCGTAAGGGGACTTCGTTGGCAGTCCAGTTGGTTGACTCCACACTTCCAATGCAGGGGACACAGGTTCAGTCCCTGGTTGGGGAACTAAGATCCTACATGCCGCACAGCTCAGCCAAGGAAAAAAAAGCTTCTAAGAACCACACCAGTGTCCACCAGGGGCAGGCTTGAGGCTTGGGCTCTGGAGGGGCACCGTGGATTCACCGGACCACACTGTGGGCCCCGCCGTCCACAGGCCCCTGGGCACATCCCTTCCCTCTTCTACTTCAGTGAAAGCTCTGGCCACGCTTTAGAGCCAACAAACTGCTCAGCGTGCACAGACGCCCCCCGTGCCGCTGTGCCCGGGGCTCCACCTGCGAGTAGGGGAGCCAAGTATAAACTCGAGCAACTATCTGTGAAACACAAGGGAGCAAAGGCTGACGAGGGGAGCGCCCCGCCCGGGCCCCCATTCTCACCGCCGTTCAAGTACCGAGCCAATCAGACGTTTCTAAAGAGAATCCATTTTTGATAAATTAGAACACAACGGGAACAGAGTGTATCTATAATGTACATATAAAAAAAGTCCAGTTTTAAACTACGAGCAAGACAGGTGCACAGACCACGTGTGATCACAGGAACCCTGAAGGCGGGAGGGCGGGGCGTCCAGCTTTCTGCTCCTCAGCCCTCCGCGCCCTGGGCGGGCGGCTCCTCGCCAGCCTCGGCCCGCCGGTGTCTGCGCATGTGCCTGTACTTGTCCACGTAGGCCTTCACCAGGTTGCCCACCTTCACGGGGTTGATCTCCCCGCTCTTGCTGTGGCAAATCTGGAGGGGGGGGGGGGGGGGGGACAGTGACCCAGACATCCCTGCGCGCCCAAAACGGTCATGGATCCCGGGGACCAGGCCCTGGGGACCCTGTGAGGGGCGGCGGGCAGGTTGACGTGTGTCTGTCTGCTCTGTCTACTTCACAGGGTGGCTGACAGCCCTCCTGAGGCGATCTGGCATGTCCGCCTCTCGGGGTGGGGCGGGGGGGAGCTCATTTTCCTAGCCGTAAACGGGGTTAAACGTGATGTTGCTCAAACTAACAACCGCTCACAAACAGCCGCCTTTACACCCCAAGCGCCTACGCGGCCGGCTACAGCCAGGGGGTATGGGGTGTGGCCACGCAGCCCAGGGCTCACAGGCCCCTCCCACCTCCCCAGCCCAGGGCTCACAGGCCCCTCCCACCTTCTGTACCGCCTTGCGCAGGATGTCCTTATACTCGTCCTTGGTCACCTCCCTCTTCTGGTAGAAGGGCTTGATGGCCAGCTTCACCTCCTCCACGGCCCGCTCCTGCACATGCAGCTTCTTCATGTACTGGGGGCGAGGACACCGGTGAGGGCTCAGCGCTGGGCTACTGGCCCACGCCTGCCCCTGGAGGAGGAGCAGGTGGTCTCACCTCCTCATTCTTTGCCTTCTCTGGGGCTGGCCTTGGGGGAGCCGTCCTCTCCTCAGAGTTGTTGGCAACAGTGGTGGTGCAAGCATGGCCAGCTGGCTCTGAGGCTGCAGTCGGGATGGTGGACACTGGGGCCAGGCTCTGGGCCACCCCGCAGCCCGGGAGGGGCAGGCTCCCCTGGAGGAGGAACTGGACCGCGGGCTGGCTGATGGGTGCATATGGCGGGACGCCCGATGGCAGGGCTGGGCCGGGGGGCAGGCTGGGGCTCTGTACCTGGGCGAGAGTGCAGCCTGCTCAGCCTCGGCACACTCAGTACCCCATGCCCCCAACCCCCCACTTCTGAACCCAAATAGCCCAGGCAGCAAAGGGCTGGTGCGTGCGGCACTCAGCCCCAACCCAGCCCAGCCTGCGTGGCCTGGGTACAAGGCCACGTCCCTTCAGCCCAGGGGCCCACCTGAGAGGGGTCAGTTGGGGGGAAGCCAGGCTCTGGAAGCACATAAGCAGGGGCAGGCGGCTCAGAGAAAGGCGTCTGCTGGAGCCCAGTCACGGGGCCCACGTCGTCAGATTCCCAGACTCCTTCCGGGGGCTTCTGTGGCCTGTGAAGTGGTGTCCCTGGGGGCCAACATACGGGGGTGGGTGTTCTGGGGCCCTCCAGGCCACAAGGCTGCCTCCTGGCTGGAAAATTTTAGAAAAGCGTCCTGGAGCAAGGACCCCAAGGAACGTGCCGCCATCCCACCCCCATGACCAAGGCGGCCTGGGAGCCGCCCAAGGATCACTCTCCGCCCCCACCAAAGCGCCTACTCACACAGGCCTCTGTCGTTGGCCGGGGCCCCACAGTCCGCCTCCTGGAGGTTCCAGGTGACCCTCTTCACCAGCGCCTTGGCCCGCAGCAGAGGGTTCTGAGAGGGGCCTTCCTCCTTCCCCACAGGTGTCCCGCCTGGGGCCTCCGCACCCAGGGCGCAGGGCACTGTGGCAGCCTCGTCTGCGTCCTGCTGGAGCGAGTGCTTCTCCTGGGGGACCTCGGTCCCGGGTGAGGGCTGTGCCACATCTTCACCATGGATCCGAGACACCTCCCTCCGGATGATGGCCATGGCCAGGCTGGTGTCGTGCTGGGGGCCCGCTGGGGGCATGGTGGGCTTGGGCAGGAGGTCACGCTCCGGGGAAGAGTCCGTGCTCTCCGGGGAGGGCGGGGAACTCATTTCATCAAGCTGCATGAAGATGGTGTCATTGGAAAAGTCCTCAAAGAGGTGGCCCGCCTCCACAGAGTCGCCGTAGTCCACATCCTCCGCTGGATACTCGGCAAGCACCTCCGGGACTGGGGCGGTCTTGTTGACTTCTGGCCCTTCTGGTAAGCCGTCTGCTCCCACTGAGGGTGGGGGCCCAGCCGGGGACCCAGCCGGGGGCTCCCTGTCTGGCCTGGGCTCCTCCTGGGGAGGTGGTGCTGGAGAAGCCTCTCTTGGGGCCAACTTCCGCTCAGGGGAGTGGGGGTGGGGCCGCGGGCGCTTCTCCCTGGACCGAGGGCGCCGGTGTGCCCGGGGCCGGTGTTCTGGGCTAGGGGACCTGGTCCTTCGCCGCCGTCTCTCACGGGAGCTGTGCCGGTCCCGGGGCCGCCCCCTCCTCTCCCTGGGGTGCCTGGGGGGCGAGCACTCCCTCCCCCGAGACCTGGACCCTGACCGCCGCCTCCTCTTCCTGCGGCCCTCGCGGTGCTCGTGGGACGAGCTCCCAGGGCTCCCAGAGCGGGAGCGGGACCTCCGGCGGCCGCGGCCCCAGGAGCCTCTGCCCCGCTCCCTGCTCTTGTCCTTCGCCTTCTTGCGCTTGGTGCGCTCGTGGCTGCTGGAGCGCTCGCTGGAGGACCTGCGGCCCCGGGCCTTGGGCCGGTGTCTCTTGGGCTGGTCCTCGCCCACTGCCGGTGAGGCAGACCTGGAACTCCGGTCTCCTGAGCGGGACGAGCGGGAGCCCGAGCGGCCAGTGCAGTGCTCCCTGGTGGCTGCCCTTGGCTGTGGGCCTCTCTTCCGGCCACGGGAGCTGGAGCGGGAGCGGGAGCGGGTGGGGGAGCGCAGCTCCACGACCCTGTGGGTGGCCGCAGGCGGGGTGTCCGGGCTGGGTGGCGTGTCAGGCTCCACCACAGTCACGCAGGTCACCGTCCGGCCCTCAGAGCCGAAGAAGGAGCTGCGGGCTGGCAGGGCCTCCTCGCCCCAGGGCTCCGGGGGGGACAGCTGCTGTGTCTGTGCGCGGGGCTCCTCGTCCTGGAGCTCGGATAGACTGGAGGGCCCCTGGGGGGGCTCTGGTTCCTTTCCCGCACCTGTCTGCACTGTGTAGGAGGTGACGCAGCGCACGGGCGGCAGTGCTGGGGCCTTGGGACTGTCCACAGAGATGGTTCGAGTGATCTCCGAGGGCAGAAGGCCCAAACGCTCAGGGCTGCTGTTGGCGGAGCTAGAGTCGGAGCCCGTGGGGTTGAAGGGGTCATAGATCTCACTCTTGAGCTGCTTTGTCTTCCTGACAGAGAAGAGGGGTGAGGGGCTCGCTCTCCTCTGCACCTTGCTATCCACCGGCCGGAACGTGTTACAGAAGCCGGGGCTGAGCAGTCTGCTGGAATGGGCTGTGTTCCCAGGAATGTTGATCCTGAAACTCTCAAAGGTGGAGCCAACACCCTTTCCCCGGGTGGGCCCCAGCGGGCTGGGGGGCTGGGGGCCGCCCCCCGAGCGCGTGCTGGGCTCCTGCGCACCCCGGTTGCTGGGCTCACCCTCCACCCGGGCTCCGCAGCCAGGCTGTCCAGGGCCCTCCCTGCCTGTCAGTCGGCTGATGCAGGAGCTGGGGAGCTCGACGCCCTGCCTGTTGGTGGGAACCTCGTCCCCCCGGCTGCCATCTCTCCTGATCTTTGGTATTCTGGGGAGCTCGGAGATGTCTGCCCGCCTGGGAGCTGGTCCTGGGGCCTGGCCCGGCACTGTGCTCTTGAAGGGCGAGTCCGAGCTGCTGTGTGAGACCTTCAACGCCGCAGACCCGAGAGGCAGAGAGTGCTTGCTGTCGCCGTTAAACCGGTGATCCTCACTCTGTTTTACACCAGGTCTGCTCTCACTAGACAAGGTCTGAGATTGGCCCAACCTAGGTGTCACCGAGGAGTCAGGCTTTGCTGCTGCTCCTGACAGGAGTGCAGGGACATGGGTGGGGGCGGGGGCGGCCCTGCCCGGGCAGCTGGGCCCCGAGCTCTGCGGCCCGCTTCCTGACTGTCGCCCACTGGTGCCTTCTGGCACTCTGGATGGACCAGGTGAGTTCCGCTGAAAAGAAACTGGCACTGAAAGACAAAAGGCCGAGCACCGCCGGGCCCAGCGGCCCCTGTGAGGAGCGCACCGCCCCAGCATGCCCTCCCTACGCCGCGCAGCTTCCATCCCTGCTCGCTCAGCACTGCGCGTGGAGGGTGGGGCCGTGGGCTCTTTGCGCTGCAATCTGCGTCCCCTCCCACTCACTGCACTATCTTTATGCTATCTATGGATCAGAAAGGGCCTGGGCTCTGACGGACCCTTGAAAAGGGGGCAGCACCCCAGGTTACTACTGACTGCAGCTGTATGACCTAACCTGCCCTCCACGGCCAGACCCACGCCGGCCCTGAAACCCGCTGGGGCCCAGATCTCTGGAGAGTGCCCTGCGCTGGTTCCTGGGCTGCGAGAACAGAGAAGCAGCTGTACTGCGGCGAGGAGGGCCAGTGGGCTACCTGGAAACCCCACCACCAACTGCATCATCAGCAAGTGATGGAAAGGCACCTTCAGCGCCCTCACCCACTGCTCGGAAGTAAATCCTAGGGCCGCTGGGTCGGCCACACGCAGACCGCCTCCGGGACGCGTGGCCCCAAGCCCGGAGTGTGGAGAGCAGCAAGGGGCCGTGGGCACAGCTGCTCACCTGCCTTCTTGGCGCTGAGGGAGCCGTCACGGTGGATGACGATGTCGGCACCGTTCATCATCAGAAGGCTCTGGCCAGACAGGATGCTCCCCAGCAGGTCAGGGCTGGGCTCTGCGTCCACTTCCGGCTGGGGGGCCGTGGTGGGAGCACTCCTCCTGCAAGCAGACCGGGCAGGCCCTGCTGTCACAGCCCCTCCAGCCCTGGTGCCCCCCCCTCGTGCAGGCAGGGACCCCGAGGGCAGGAACGAGACCCGCCCCCCAGCAGCTCCCACTGAAGGACGGCTGGGGGAGGGATAGTCGCGTGCGAGGCCCTCGGCCCCAGCTCCACCGGCAGGCGAGCGCGCACGAGCAGCGCTGACTGGCTGGGCCGGCTGACTGTCAGCCGGGGGAGAAGGCTGGATCCGTGCCCAGCCCCCGCCCTGTGCCTGCACCCCCTCCTTGTCCCTGCGTCCCAGGTCCCTGGCTTGGGACTGGCCGCAGCTCTTCCTCATCCACGAGCTGGGGAGAGGCCACAAGAAGTCTCAGGGTGCTGGGTGGCAGAGTACCCACCTGCCACGGAGTCTACTGTCCTCGGAGGCCTGCGCCCCACCTGCACCCCATCCTGTCCTGCCCCCCGGGACATACCTGGAGAGCCCCATGGAGACGGGTCTGGCTACAGGCTGGTGGGAGCGCAGGGCTGACCGGGACAGAACCCTCCTCTTGGCGCTCAGAGGGGAAGCAGGGCTTGCAGATGCCTCTTCACCGCTGGAGAAGCACACAGGCCAAAGGACAGGTGACCTTGCACGTCCAGGCCCAGGGAGCCTCCCACTCACCCTCCAGAGCGAGCGGCCCCTCAGCAGGCCCTGTGACTCAACACCGAACCGGGCCCTGCACAGTGACCTTGTGTCAGCAGCTGCCCCAGCCTCCGAGTCGGGAGGGACGGGGGCAGACACGCCGAGGGAGCCCAGAGCTCTTTTCATTCACCACCTAACGGAGTCTGAGAGCCACGCAGAGCAAGGAACTTCACAAACGCAGACCCCGAGAGTGAGCCAGGCCCCACCGGAGGTGGCATGTCCACCGGCCTGAGGGAGAGAGCCCAGCCCCTCTGCACCTACCTGTCGAAGGGGTCCAGCTCATAGGGGTCTCCAAATAGGGAGAGAGAGGCTGCCCCGATGTCGGCACGCATCAGTCCCAGAGACGGGTCTGCAGGCTTGTACACGGAGGGGGTGCAGGCTCCGCGGGCCGGGCCGCAGAGGCCCAGCGTCCGTGCGATGCGCGAACGAGCCGTGGCTTCATTCTAAACCCAGGTCAGAGGGAGAAACGACAGGGTTGAGATCCACGGCCTCAGGAAATGCCAGTTCAACTAGGAACCCACGGTACCAAACCAGAGGCAGAGGGGCACATGTACTCATCACACAAGGACCCCGGCCAGGCCTCACTCCACCCGCCTCACACCAGGAGCCTGCTACCCTGGGCACAAGCGCCCGACAGGTGGCGGCCTGGCCCCACAGGCCCCTGTGGTTCCAGGAGTCACTCTGCAGTGCTCTGAACACACCTCGCTTCAACCCCGTCTTCAGTCCACGCTGCAGAACTGTGCGTCTTTATCGGTGAATCTCCAAGTAATTACAGAGACGCTCCTTCTGTGCCTTCCACTGCCCGCCCGCCCGCCCCGCACACAGGCCTGAGAGCTTGCCTAGTGAGACCCGGTCCAAGGCTACCTTTATTTTCTGTGCTTTCCTCTTCTTCACACGACCCGGGCGTTTCTTCAACCTTGGCCCTGAGCTCCTGCTCTTTGCAGACGATCTGGATGGGGCTTTCTTTCTTCCTGACGCTTTCTTCCGTCTTCCTGCCAAGAGCACATTGACAGCACTCACTTTGCTGTGTGCCCCAGCCCGCTGTCCCTGCAAGACTCGGCTGACTGTCCACCCCACCCGGGGGCACTGCTACCTCACTTCTTGTTACGAGGTTTCTACAAGCATCCCCACGGGGGTGGGGGGCAGCACACAGCAAGGACAGGGAAGTCTGAGCCTACTCTGACCTCCAGACCTGACCACTAGAACCAGCAGGGAGACGGTCTACACCACTATGGAACAACACCAAGTCAGAAGCCACAAGTCCCACAATCAAGAGTAAAGGAACCCAGGCCTCCAGCTCTGGATCCGCTCCGTGGTCTCACCCTGAGGAGTGCTCCCAGGGGCTGGGAAACGGGACTTCACGGTTCGTTTCCAGCAAGCACACCGAGGATGCCCCTGCACAGCCAGCAGCCACCTGGTGCTCTGGGCGGCGGCAGGAGCCCAGGCAGCCACAGGGGGCCCTGAGGCCGCACTGCTCCCGCAGCCCTGGAGCAATCAGGAATCTCAGCCCAGAAATCGGTTCCAAGGAAGACACAGACCCACCCTCGCGACTGTGCGGTGGGAGCATGCTCACCGAGTCTGGGTCCCTGAGCCCATGACGAAGCGGAGAGCCCTACCTACGCATTCTCCACTGGAGGAGAGCCCTACCTACGCATTCTCCACTGGAGGACGCGCCCAGCTCAGGGATAAGAACTAGCCAACACAGGAGCAGGCCCGGCGCCAGTGAGCCCGCGCCGGCCGCGGAAACCACGCTCTGCGACAAGGCCCGTCAGGAGGGAGCCGCTCCGCCGTCTCCTCAGTAACTCGCAGACAAGAGACCAACGGACTCCACCCACACCTGAACCAGCCTCAGGCCTCCAGCCACTCAGGAGGCGAGATCTGCCCACCAGGAGACCCGCGCGCTCCACCCGTCAAGAGGTCAGAGGCACGCAACACGCAGCCTCAGCACAGCACAACGCTTTGGCTCCAGCTCCCGTAAGCTACTCTAAAATCCCATCACATCTGTGACACGACTAGAACCTCCGATGCTGACAGGCTGTGTCACGAGGCTGTGGGATCACTACTCATCTCCTCAGGTGTGACTACGGCCTCGGGGTTAAGTCAGAGGAAACACACCCTCTCTTCCGGAAACATGCTGCAAAACACTTACAGGTAAAATGAGGATGTGCTTCAAAGTAATGCAAGGGGAGAGGGGGACACGGCCGGGCCCCGGGGAAAGGGTGACGGGGCCTGTGCCCGTGTCCGTCAGCCTCCACAGCTGTGAGCACACCTGCAGAGACGTGACAGCCAAAGTACAGGGGGCTCGGGACACGGCAGAGGCGAGCCCGCCTCTCCAGGAGCTACAGACGAAGGGTCAGCTGCTGGGGCTGAGATGTGAGGTCACGGGGGTGACGGGGAGAGTCAGGGGAAGACAGGGGGAGCGGAACCTCTAACCTGAGCCTGCAATTCAGGGATCAGCGTGACCTCTGGGTACAGAGAGCCATGACCGCCCACCGGTAGCCCTCAGGTCTCATCTCTACACCCAGCCTGTCCTCTGAGGCGGCCTGTGAGCGCAGGAAGATGGGCCTACGAGCTCCAGGACATGCCCAAGATGCAGGATGTGAGGACCAGCCGGGCAAGAACGCGGCGCTGCTGCAGGCGCAAACTGCAGCTGGGAGTGGGGTGGCCGCCTCTGACACGGCCCCTCCCACGCCAGCCGGTCTCCTCCTCTCTACCGAGCCAGAGCGGCAGACACACCCACCCACGGGAAGGGATCCGCACAGCAGCTTCACCGCAGAACAAGCCAGACACACAGCACAGGCAGAGGGACAAGCCACAGCACGCCCCTCACCAGGAAACAGAAGTGAGCCTACACACCCGCCACGTGGAACCCCAAGTCACTGCTGGTGACAGACCAGAACGCATACTCAGCACCTCCCGAGCGAGAGCCGAGGACACAGAGACAGCACTGACGGCAGGGCCCGGTTGGAAGGCTCGCTGACCTCACTGTGGACCACGTGCCCAGAGTGGATGCACTTGTCACGGCAAATATGTCTCAATAACACTGGTTTTCACAAGGCCACAGATTGTAACCCACTCAATGAAACAGGAATCCATGTCTTCTGATTCACACAAGTAGTAAAGCAGGAGGGCCAGCTCCTCTACGGAGCAGGATTCTGACCAGCAAATACAGACAGAGCACGGAGCAGGAACCGCCAAGGATGCTGACCTTCCGTGAAAGCTTCTGCCTGAGAGAGAGAAACTGAACTTCCTGGGACAGAGTTACCAAGACTAACACAGAAAAGGCCCAGAAAATGTGAACAGCACTGCAGCTGCACAGATGCTGAATTACTTCAACGGTCCCCACCCAGGGAAGCCAGGCACAGGGCTGCCCGGCCCAAAGGAAACAGCACGAACCTTCACATGGACCCTGCGGGCTCTTCCTGACCCACTCGGGGAGGCTGTGTCATCTGATGCACACTCGGGGTGCTGCCACACCAACAGCCCCCCAACAGGGTGTTCAGAGGGACTAACCAAACCCAAACGCCAGGCCTGCAGGGTCTCGGGCGCAACAGCAGGGACCTCGGGCAGCCGGAGCTGGGAACGCCTACCTCCCTTCCTCCTGCGGCGGGCAGGGGTGCGCGGCCCGGGGCGCTGGTACACGGCTGTGCTGAGCCCGGCAGCCACGGCTTCAATGGTCTCGTCCAGCAGAGAGGACACGAGGTACCTGGGGACGCGCTGCACGGCACAGGATGGCGGTCGGGGGCAGAACCACCTCAGACCTCTCGGGGTAGCCTGGGGACCCTGAGCCCCCGGAGCTGCAGCAACAGACATCAGGCTGCGGGGTCTCCCGAGTGCCCACAGGGGGCGGGGTCTGGGGAGGCCTCCTGACAGGCAGGTCGGGCACGAAGGCAGGAGGAGCGCTCCTGGGCCTTGAGGAGAGTGGACCATGGGCCTTGGCGGTGGGGTCCTGGGCCCAAGTCTGCCACGAAGTCCCTCAGCCCTCCAGGTTCAGCACTACAGCCCCTGCGGGTGACGGCGCTGCCCAGCACCCCCGGGGCCAGCTCTTGGCTACTGCTGCCGCCTCAGGCCTCCTCAACATTGCTCCCTGCTCACAGCCAGCGTGGAAGACCACGGGCACCCACCTGGAACCTCCTGGCCGTGGAGATCCGGTTCCGGTTCACCGTCGCTCGCACCCTCTCACTCTGCCGCGTCCTGGCGATAGCCCGGGTCCTCCCCGTGCGGGGCCGAAGCCGGCTGGTGGTGGGCACCACGTCAGCCAAGAGCAGGGAGACCTCCTCCTCACTCACGGGACCCGTGTCTTGGAAGAAAACACCCTGGGCTGACGCGCACTCTGCCGTGCCCTGGCCCTGGCAGGGGGAGTCGGGAACGGAAGGCAGGGGGCACCGGCCTGGCGCCTGGGCCCTCAGAAGCCCCCCCGCCCCCGCACCGGAGTCCAACTGGAAGCCACTCCTGCCAGACAGCCCGACGCCATCTCCCTGGGCCAAGGTGCCCGCCCCCATGGGAAGGGTCTGGGCTGCCTGAGAGCAGGCAGCATGTTACCAGCAGCAGAAGCGGCCCCGGGGGCAGCACATTCCAGACAGAACCACTCATCCACCGGCACCTCCTGGAGAGGGGGGTCCAAGCACTCCATGTGGTACCTGGGGGATGAGAGGGTGTCTGAGCCTGACGGCGGCGCCCCACACGTGGTGCTGTGCCCTTGTACCCCCCGTCCAACCCTAACCCTACAATGCGACTGCATCTGGAGATGGACCTGGGGGTGGTGAAGTTAAGTGAGGTCACCAGGGCGCAGTCCAGGCCCCGGGACGGGCGTCCGAGAGCAGAGCGGGGACACAGAGCCCCCCTCGCCCCGACAGCAGCACTGGGGCTCCGCCCGGGCTGACTGGGATGCCCCTCACGAGGACACGGGGCAGGCGACTGTGCCTGGAGCTGGGGACCAGTCCACACCCTTCCCTCTCAGGCATTCTGGACGGCCGGACCTCCACCACAGGCCTAGGGGCATCTCTGCCCTATGGAAGGACCCCGACAGCTGCTCAACTCTTCATGGGTCATGTACTATCTGAAGCCACCAAACTGGCAGCTGGATGGGTGGAGCCCACCATTTCTGGGAGGTGGTCTCCAAGGACGCGGTCATTAGGAGGTCCTTTCCCGCCCACCACCATGGAGGTGGCCCCGCGCCCCCCAGCGCTGAGAATGAGCTACACCGGCACCAGTTCTGCACAGTGACATCTGCCCCGCAGTGGTTCCTGACTTGTCCTGAGGCGAGGAGCCGGGGAGGAGCCGCCAGCGCCGGCACCCTGAGGACTCCAGACAGGTGCACACCCGAGCCCGGGCTGGACGCGGCTGCAGAGCCTCCTGCTGCTCCCAGCTCTGCCCTGTGTGAGGCCGCAGGGAGGCAGAGCCTGCCCCGACCCCCCAGGCTGGGCCTCACCCGAGCACCCAGTGGGCGGACGCACAGGCCGACCCCCAGCACCAATGAGCACCCAGAACCCAAACTAGATTGAGAAATCCCTCTGACGCAGCCAGGCTCAAGAACACCACCCAACACTGAGCGGCAGTTTCTCACGGAAACGTCTCCAAAACTGAGCACAGTTCAACTGTGTTCTTACCACCGCACCCCAGGATCTTGGCGCAGAGGCTGGCGGGGGTGATGGGGACTCCACCTAGCCAGTCTGCACCCACAAATTCCTCCAGGGAGAAGACAGCTGCAGGCTCAAGCCCAGGAGACCCCCATGGCCACTCCTCAAGGAGGCCTGCAGCGCTCACACATCTACAAGAACGACCCCCTCCCATGGTGACGGCATAGCCCTGGCGTGGAGAGGTCCCCACCCACAAATAAATCCCATTACGTCAAACACAAACGGGGGGAATCCCTGGAGGTTTGGTGGCCATTTCACTGCCAGGGCCTGGGTTCAATCCCTGGTTAGGTAACTAAGATTCCACGTGCCCCGTGGTGCAGTTCCTATACCCCCAGAGAGGTAAAAAGCTTAAAGAAAAACCAAGGCTTGGCAAACGAACAGCCCCTCCCCAGTGCCCCAACATCTGTGAGACCGCCAAAAGACACACAGGCTGGTTTCAGGCTCAGGGAAGCCAGAGGCAAGGCTGGTAACCATGCCTACGCCAGGACCAGCCTCTCCATCCCCTGCGTGTGGCCTCCCAGACAGCGTCCCGCAGTCCCAGCCCCTTCCTGCTCAGCCACCTGCACTTGGGAAGAGAATGCGGTCTGCCCCATGTCCCACAGTCACGGTACGTGATGGCAAAATTCGTGGGCTGGACACCAGGGCCCCAGTTCTGCCCTCCAGATCCAGAGTGACAACAAGCTCAACGTGACGCCCCCAGACACGGCCGAGCTCTGGGGCTGCCGTGGCAGGTACGCTGCGGTCAGACCTCTGGGGCTGTCACAGGACAGGATGCAGCCGACAGCCGTGAGGAAGGAGGGAGGTCCGTGTTCTTAGTGGTGTAAGCCCTGAGGAGGGCCCTGCTACCTCGGGGCAGGGAGATGACAGGAAGCGGCCCCGGCGGGCGGCCCAGGCAGCGTCTGCTCTGCCCCACAGACACCAGCCCTCCAGGACCCACGCTGCTCCAGAGCGAGGAGCGCGCCTGATGGGAAGCGGGAGCCCCCACCGCGTGGAGGGACGACAACCACAGGCTACCGCGGACATAGGGCACAGCTCAGCTGGAAGCCCATTCTGCCTACCCGCCCGGCTGGGGGGGCTCCCCACGGCCTAGCCTTGCACGCTGGGCGGATCCCGCCCGGCCCGGCCCACACCCCATGTTTCCCGCATCTGCCCTCCATCCGGAGGTGTAAGGTGCACCTCTGCAAGCAGTCTCAGATGATGGCTGGGAACGGGGAGGGTGTAAACGGCAATGAGAAGCAGCCGCAGGGAGGGGTAGAGGGGATGGAGCACGTGAGCTGAGGCCAGGCCAGTGGGTGCAGCGGCAGACGCTGGGGTTCAGATGACCTGTGGGTGCTCCCGGCGCCGAGCCCAGCCAGGCAGGCCTGTGGGTGTGATGCGCGGAGCAGCGGCCCACAGATTCCCCTCTAGCACATCAGGGAGTTCCACCTCGGAGCCAGGCCCGAAAGACGGGGAGGGGCTCACCCAGCATCGCAGCCGTCACAGAGCAACAGGCGGTCCTCCCGGTCGCTCCGGCCACACACCTCACAGAAGGTCGGGTCTTCATCCTCGTCCTCCCCGCGCTGGGCACTCTCCACTGGAATCTGGGGACAAGAGCGCGCTGAGCACACAACAAGCAGGATCCAAGCCCCAGAGCCATTCGTATCATTGTAAATCGACCCAAAGCAGATTCACTTGCACGGCTTCTGTGGGCCCAGGGGCTCTGAAGTAACACGCACGTGGTGGTTTTAGCATTTTCTAACCATTTCAGCACAACGAGCCCTGAGAAAGAAACTACTCAATGGAGAACAAGGTGTGCGCTGCCAAAGGACCCCAGGGCAGAGTGACAACGAGCCAGCCAGGCCCATGGGCGGCGCTGCAGAGCAGGGAGGCGGCGGGCAGACACGGACCTGGGCCTCTAGTGGGTGCTGCCCCTCGACAGTCACTGCTGCTCCCCACAGTGCCACCAGCACGCAACATCTGTGGGGGGCGGGCCGCCTCGGTCTCCTGCCCCGAGGCCCCCCCCCCCTCTAGGAGCAGCGTCTGCTCCTCCCTCCCCGCCGTGCTCCGCATCTTTGTTCCCGCGCCAGGCAGGCACTCAGGGCCTCCCTGCGCCTCCCCGCTCTCTGCCGGATCCAGACCTGCTGGTGTGAGGGGCCCTGCACCACCTCTCCTTTCCCGCAGAGGACGGCTCAGGGCCCGCCCTCACTCACAGGTACTCAAGCAGAGCCGGCCTGCAGGGAAAGTGCCAGCACTCCCGCGGCCTCTGGGCAGGGAAGCAGAGTGCGGGCGGGCATAGGAGGCCGTCCCTGGAAGGATGGGGGCCGCGGTCACCCACACAGACTTGGGAAATGTGCATGTCCAGAGCGGAGTCCCCACTGCCTCTGACTCCACAGTAAAAACAAAAAACACATCTCCAGCTGCAACCAACCCACTGAGAAGATGTGCAGCAAGTCTGTATCAGTGATCGTCTCTGACAGCACCCTGAGGCTTGCAGGGACCTCCCCGACCAGGGACGGAGCCAGGGCCACGACAGTGAGAGAAGGGAGTCTTAACCACCAGGCCACCAGGGAACTCCTTCTCTGAGACTTTCTAACTCTGCTCCTCAACAAAAGGAGACTGTGGAGGCCCCAGACAGCAAGGAAGACACCTGTGCTCAGCTCTCCTAGTCCTGCCCTGTGCCTTCAGAAGTCTGGTCCCGAGAGTTGGCCGCCTCTCCCAAGTCGGGGTCCACCCTGACCTCCCCCCACTGTGGCTGCCATGGCTCAGGAAGGAAGAAACTCAGAGATACACAAGAGGCGCATGGAGGGGAGGGGAGGGAGCCCGCACTGGCCAGGCACTCGGCACCACCACCAGCCCAGGCTTCAGGTCCACAGCTGCAAGTGGCATTTCAGCAGATTTCTCACATGTACGCAACCAATACTTCAGGAGAGCAAAGCGCCTTTTGAAGGCAGGTTTTCCCATGAGAGGCGGACCAATGTAACACACATGAGGGGCACCTACACTTACCTTCTTCAAGATTTTACCGCCAAATTGAGCTCGAATACAAATACATTTAAATATAATTCGATCAACTGGACAGGAATGGGCATTCTGTAAGAAAAATAAAAACTGTATCATAATCTTGAATCACTGTCACTGTTAACACCACCTCAACACAATTTCTCTTAGAATTCAAGAGTTACTTTCACAAAAAAGAGCTGCGGCCACTCGTCCTTGGACTCGCCCTTCTTTGAGTTCTTTCACAAAATTCAGAAGAGGGGTGGGCAGTGCTTCCAGAGCTCATCCTGCAGCACCCATGACCCCCGTGTGCGCTACTGCTGCGCTCACAAGTCAGGCCCCGTGTTTGTGAGCTGACCCCTCAGCACACACCTACCAGCCAGCTCAGCCATGCAGGCGGCCCTGGTTCTCCCAGGATTTCTGGCCATAAACCCCCTCTTCTCGTTCTGTGCTCCCCAGAGTGAGCTTCACCAGTCACCCAAGGGCCCAAAGCACGAACAAAGCAGAGATGAGGCTCGGACGCCACCTGGGGCCCCACAGCCCCGCCATCGAGCAGAGACCCAGACCACCGAGAGGCCGGCCAGGGGCTGGTCACCCACACAGAGCCTAGCCCGAAGAAACACCGTGCACCTTGGACCACTCCACGATGCAATCGAGGCAGAAGTAGTGGGTGCAGTTCTCGGGTGTCCCCACAGCCTGCTCCCTGAAAGCATTGAGACAGATCGGGCAGCTCTCAGAGTCGTCATCAGAATTAAATGCACCACTGGCTTCCAGAGTTCCCTGAGTATCCGCCGCTGCTGCTAACGTGTCCATGTCGTCACCATCTTCCTCAGAGTCCTCGGAACCTTAAGAGGCAAGGTTACAAGTCTGTGAACTGGAGCCCAGGAGGCACGAGGCCCCAGCTGCACCTGGAGCTGAATCAGAACCCCCGCAGGAGACAGGTAGCCCCCAGGGATCAGCGGGCCTCTGGGCGCAGCTTGGCGGCCTCTGGAGGACACCTCACTCCACCAGCACCTTCTTAAAGCTGTCAGGGAGCTGCCACCTACAGGGAAGGCCTCTCCTCCAGGGCTCTCATTTTTCGTTCCTCCGGGACCAGAGACCACAAATTCCTAACCAGGCAAGCTGCACACCACAGCCCTTATCAACCTCCAAAAGGTTCCGAGGCCATTCAGCTTCAACACAGCAGTCAGTGTGTGCTTCCGTTTTCTCTCCTCACTAAACTCCAGTAAATAAAGATCCAAGTCACAGTGACACGGGACAAGGACTAGAGGCGTGGTGGGTGGGGTCCTTACACGCCCGAGACCCTGCTGTTATGTGAGGTGACCACACACGCTGGAATAGCAGTTTTCTCTGGCTGCTTGTACTACCCAAGAGAACAAGGGGCTGATGCTCCCTGTCCACCGAGGCGTGGCCTCCAGGACCTGAGCGAGGAGGAGAGGGGGTCCACCCAGGCAGAGAGGACGAGAGTCCCACACTGTGGGGCCTGAAACCCAGCAACAAGCCGGACTTGGGGGAGGACCCTGAGCCTAGATGGGAACGGTGCCTCTGCGACCCCTTTATGTCAACTGGGCAAGACCTGAGCAGAGGACTAGCCACTGGTATTTGGACTACTAACTACACTGAGACACCAAGTGTGCTATTCTCAGCCGCTGTGTTTGTGACAATCTGTTACAAAGTAAGACAACTAAGCTGGGGTCCACAAAATTCTGGAGAGTGGTTTGGCTCAAATCCGTGACTGGCTAAGGCTGAGGGGGCAGCAGCAGGTGGAGCACGAGAACCAGGTGCTCTGGTTCTTCCTCCAGAATTCCAGAAGATCAAGAGCTGAGGGGAAGGCAGAGAACTGGCGTCTGAGGCGCCCCCACCCCCAGAGGACGCCCTGGATGCCCCTTAGGGCAGCGGCCACCAGCAGTGAGGCGCTGAGGCCCTGAACCAGTTGCCCGCCCACCTTGTCCCGGAGCTGCGGGATCAGGTCCCAGACAGACAAGGGCCCAGGAGGAGGAAGGTTGCAGACACGGGTACCAGTCCAGAGTGGCAGCTGGTGACATGTCTGCAAACCCAGGTAAGGTGAGGGCAAGGGTCCCGTGAGCAGGGCAGGGCCACCGGGGAAGAGCTGAGAGCGACCTGTGGTGAAGGGCCGCTTGGCGAGGGGCATGCTGAACAGACCAGGAGGGCGCGTGCGCACCACCTGGACAGCTGGTGAGGCGGCAGGTCAGAGTCCTAAGTTCTCCTCTTTCATCATAAGACTTGAACCGACAGTATGTTTCTACAGCTGAAAACTGAGCAAACAGTGACACAAGCAAGTGACTTTCAGGAATCAACACTATGGCAAGAAAAACAACAAGATGGGTAGAAAGAGCCGCATGCAAGGGGGCTCGGCTGATATGAGACTGTGAGGATGCAGGTCGCGTCTCTGAGGGCAGGCCCTGCGAGCCATCTAGGTTCTCACCAGCGGGAGGGCCCCTCCTGGCCCGCCTGTTTCACAGACTGGCGCTGGAGAATGCGGGGTGTCGTGGCGGGTCGGTGCCCCTCAGCTGCAGCCGTGGCCTCCAGGTGCCCGCCCTCCACTGGCACCTCCTCAACCGCGGGACTCTGGGGACTCGGCTCTGTGCCAGCTGTCCCCCAGCGCTCTCCTCGCCCCACGTCCACCACCGCCCCGCTGACCCTCCTGCCCTCCAGATCACAGCTGAGACCTGTCCTTCTGGAAGCTTCTCACCAACCCAGGACCAAAAAGCCCGAGCCCATTCCCTTCTCATGATGTCCCCTAAACACACCCTTGGCATCTATCACCCTGACCTAACTGCTTCTTAACACACTGTCTCTGCCCCAGACGGTGAGCTCCTGCCCGTGTTCCAGCCCCCTGCACCTAGCCCGTCCACTGGCATCCAACAGGCCCTCTGACCTCTGCTCCAGGGCTGAACTGACAAGGACCTCATGTCCTCGGCGCCAAGCCCCAACTCCATCTGCAAAAACAAGTGGAACAGCCCCACGGTGACCTGCAGATTTAACCCAGAACCGCCTGTTTCTGCAGAGAAGTAAAAGATCTAACCCTGGGATAACGTGTCACCAAGGCACACAGGGTTGCAGACTCACGCTGCTCCTTCATAAGCACTGCCCCAAACACGAGGGGTTACCTCTCTGCAACGTTTTAATGCTCAAATCCACAGAGCTCCAAGGACTGTGATAGACCAGGTGGATGCCTCCACATCCACGCAGGTCCCAGCGGCAGTGTGGAAGGGAAGCAGTGGTGAGCCAAGCTCCCGAAGCCCAGCGCCACATGGGGAGGGGCTGGGCGGGACAGTCTGGGGAGCCCACAGGCCACGCGCCAGCCAGGGCGGCCAGGAAGGCAGTGCAGTGGGTGCATGGCACTCGGGGCAGGACATGCGTACAGCAAAGCTCCCTGCACCGAAGTTCGGAGGTGCAGACTGAGAGTCTCATAACAGTCACCCCATGCCTCTGTCGGCTCTCTCAGGAGTCTGTCAAAGAGCACGGGACCCAGGGCTTGGCCTACCCTTGCTCTGTGACGGGCTCCGGGCCCACTCTGCGCAGGCCTGTCCAGCTGCGCGCTCCCTGCCAACGCCCTTCACGCTACTCCCTATTCTCAGGCACTTTACCCTCCTGCTGTCACCAGACAAGAAAGAGACCTATCCACTGTGTCGTCAGCCCACATCAACACGAGCCAGCTGCCCAGCTGAAGACAAAACCCACCGCAGGGGACTGCCAGAGAAGGTCACTGTGTTAGGCAATGTCACCCTGACAGCTCACAGCCTCAGCTGGCCGGTGTGGTGAAGTCAGCAAGCTCACCAAGGCTGTTTTGTCAACAGCAACCCCTGTCACGGCACGAGGAGACTCGGGGGCCCCAAGGAGGTCCGTGCTCTCACCAGATCCATCCTCCAGGTCCCCGTCTGCGTCCTCCTCATCACTGTGCTCGCTGCCCGAGTCGTCCTCAGAGGCGCCACTGTGGGCATCACTGCTTCCTTCTAGAGCAACAGGGAGAAACACAGGCCCGAGGGGCAGTGTCACAGCTGAAGCAGCAAAAAGCAGGGCTGGGGAGAGGACGTACAGGGTGTTCAGAGGACATCTGTCAATTGGGCTCCTGGCAGCACCCTGCCCCCGGGTCAGGGCAGTGAGGGTGAGGTGGGCAGGGTGGAAGGTTTTGCTGGATTTAAGAACATATTTGTATTGACTAGGTCAAAAATAAAGACCAAACAATGTGCTACTTGTGCACTTAAAGGGCAAAGCATGAATGCTCACTCCCCACTATGGGCGAAGGGGCGGGGGGTGGCTCACCAGCATCACTAGCCAGGGCGGCAGGACGGAGTCTTGGCTGGCCATCAGGCCCTGGGCTTCGGTCTACAAGCTCGTCCAGGCTGTCGTCATCCATCGCTGGACATGGGCGTTCAGCTCTGGAAGAAACCAGGGTCAAGTAAGTCCCCTCTGTCCCAGGCTTTGCATTAAGCTCCCCCCCAAGAGCGAGCGACAATCACTACACATCACCCTCCTGATGACACGTGTCCCCCCCGCACCATAGGAGACAGAATCGGCTCAGAACTGTGCAGGCACACACAAGAGACTGGCTCCTATCTACAGAGACACATTCACAGTCAGATGCCAACTTATAACAAACCCAATGTAGCCTCAGACAGGCCGTGTTCTTGTTCAGGCACGTGCCACACCTCAACACTCCCCAGATACCTGAGGCCAGGCCTGAGGGAAATGGCTTATCACAAGCTGAGGCAAAGCAGGGCTTTCAGCAGAGGATGGGCGCCAGAAGGTCCAGGTGCCAAGCTGGCCCTCTGCCCACATTCCCGTGGGATGCCCCCCTCAGCCACGGCTGGCCAGCCCAGCTCCGTACACCTGTCTCTCACGAGAGGCCACGGGCACCAGCTGGGGCTCCTCTGACCTGGCCCCAGCCCCTCCACGGAACACGGCCAAGTCACTTGCCTACCCAGGAGCAGCACAAGGCTGTGGGGAGCAGGGGTCAGGCTGCCATGTCCACCTGCTCCTGGGCTCCTGATCACCAACTGGGGGTGCAGAGCCTGACTGCTCTGCAAGGCCACTGCCAGGGTAACGGCGAAGCCCGAGCCCAGTGACCTCACAGACGTAAAGGGACACAAGCACCCTCCTGCACCAGGGCCTCTGACTCTGGTCTCCAAACAAGGGCTCCATGCCCATCAGGGCCACTCACTTCCCCAGCGCCCCCGAGAGGAGACCTCTCCCTGTGGCACAGTGTGTTTCTGAGTCCAGTCTGCACACCTAAGGAGCAAGACTGGAGGCATGGAAGCAAAGCAAGAACCGGGGCAGGAGGGGAGGCGGACAGCAGTGAGCCCAGAAGCCAGGAAAGCCTCTCCTCCCGGATTCCGTGCAGGCTTCTCTCCCGTGGGTCACACACCACACACTTCACGTGCATCAACTAGCACCCAGGGCAGGAGCTATCGCCACCACCGCTGTACAGATGCTCCCAAAGAATGGTCCCTGATGGGGCTGAGGCCAGGGCCACAGCCAGGGTGCCTCACATCCCAGACAAAGCATCAGGCTCTGGAATGATGTCTTTTAAAACAGTGAGGGCATGTTAATTTCACTAAATCACCACCTGCCAAATGATGCATCTATCTGGAAGTAGTCAACTGAAATTATGAACCCCCCTAAAGTCACCACCTTTTTTCTACCTAGTACCATAATGGTAAGAAAATCAGTCAGTCCTGCTAAACTAAGGGTCTGCACTCCCCTGCTTGGTGAGTCAGCAACACGGCAAGGACCTTCGCTATCTTCCACCTGAGCCCCGACCACAACCCCTTCTGGAGACGCACCGGCCACAGGATCGGACGGTGCCACTGTCCACCCAGGAGCACGGCACCCTCCTGTGTGCAAGGCGGTGGCAGGGCCACTGCAGGTAGAGGACCTACAAGCCTCAGGCTGGACCTGTGACCAGACTCCACAGTGCCACCCTAGGACACCTGCTCCTGTACCTACCCTGCCCGACCGCGTGCGGCGTGGGTCCTGCGCCGGGGATGCTCAGCCTATGAGGGGGGTCAGTGTTCACACCCAGGAAAGTACCAGGGCAAACTTCAGAAAATGTAACCCTCCAAGGAGACCACAGAGCATGCTCAGGGACGGTTCACTTGCACAAGGTCAAAAGCAAAAGGAACCTCTGGCTTCTCCCTCAGTAACTGAGACTGAGGCCTGCCTCAGAGCACTGTCAGAAGAGATCAGTGTGGCCACGATGGGGTCTGGTCCACAGGGACTTGCCAGGAACACTAGCTCTGGAGTGAGGCTGACTCCCCATGACCCTGCACATGTGGGGTTAGTCCCTCAAGCCCTGTGCTTGGCCATCACAGCCGGGGAGGACACTTTCCAAAGGCCGCCCAACACCCCTCTCCCTTCCCTGCGTGGTCACACATAGTACCTTCTGGCAGCACCCAGAAGAGCCCGGGAGTCTCTGAAGGTACTTCCCAGACCAAGCAGCTGTACAAACAGAGATCAACATTAGGGACCCCTGGGAGCCTGTTTCTCCATGAGGAGAAACACTCAAAACACTGTGGGAATGTGACCCTGGCTCAGGAACTACTGGCCCCAGTGGCAGTCCCAGCTCAGATGTGCCTGCCCAGATCCACTATCCCCACCTCCGCTCGCACGTTCCAGACCAACGTCCAGGAAGCCTTTTCTGCAGGAGACACCACGGCCCCTCCCAGCTGCTGGCCACCTCGGGCAGTGTCAGCAGTGCTCTATGGCTTTCCTGCTCAGTCTCCAGACTTGGGGGAACCAGGGGAAAATTTAAACAAAAAGTGGTATTTCCCTCTATTTTCAAATCCAGGGACTGAAAGCACATTTTATCCCAACTAAGGACCCCAAAGGCTTTCTGGTGTGGTCATTGGCAGCTGTGCCATAACAAGAACCTGGGTGCCTGTCCCCAGGCCTTGAGCAAGGGTGTTAGGTCCAATGGCTCAGGTCCAATGGGCTCGAATCTTATTTTTCATTCATCATCTGCCAGAGAGGCTACAAGACCTTGAAACTGTAAGCTGCAATACAAGTCAAAAAGCGAGAGCCCACCACCACCCCCTCCCCACCACCCCAAAAAATTAAGAGTCCAGTAAGATCTTGGCAGGGTTGGGAGAGACACCCAAGAGTTCATTACAGTGGGCTGCTGGGAGAACCAAAGTCAGGCTGGCTCTGTCAGGACCCTGCCACCAGCCTGGTGCAAAAGGAGAACCAGCTATTGTCATTCTGACTCAACATTCTTTCCCTAAGGAAAAACACCAGTGGTTCAGGGAGAGGGAAGGCGTGCTAAAGCCCCAGTCAAACCTCACTTCAGCCTCAGGTTCTGTCCAAGTGACCAACGGCCAAACCGTGGTTCACCAGGTGACTACTATTCTGTTGTTGCAGAAGCAAGAAGAGCATATAAAGGCCACAAAGTTGACAACGATGTAACACAATCCTTGTTACAAAGAAAAAAGAGAAAAAAAACCATGGGCCGGAATCAGGGCTTAGGTTAACAACCGGCCCTGGCTCGGCATACAGCAGCTGTGTGACGTTGGCAAGTTACTTAACATCTCCAAACTCTAATCTACTTATCTGTAAAAACAGGAAGGCCAATACCCACTCCTGACAGACTGCTATGAAAACTACGTGAGTTAAGGAGCGGGAGACCATCCCAACAACCACACGGGCCTGTCGACACACAGACGGAAACAATAAAAGCAAAGAGGACGAGGAGCTGGAGACGAGTTAGCAAAGGATCACACTCCGCTCTCAGAGCGGGGAGAGCGACAGCACAGGGGGCGGGTGCCACAGGACGAGGTGGAGGTCTCCTCGCCGCCCGGGAACCCGCCTGCAGGCCCCGGGCCGCCCGGCCTCTGCGCGAGGCCTCCAGCGCCTGCAGGAGACCGCCGCCACCCGTCAGCCCGGGGCCTGAGCAGCGCAGGCCTCGCACCGCCGGGCAGGCCTCAGACAAAGCGAGCGGCGCCCGGAGCGGCCCTCCGGCTGGGACGCTCTGAAACCCGGGATACCACGGCCCGCACGTACCCGGAACCGTGCGCCTCCCCGACACTCGCCGCCGCCGCCGCAGCCGCCGCCACAGCAAGAGGCACAACTAGGCCCGGCCGCCACCGCCGCTGCCGCCGCCGCGCGCGCTCCTTGACCCGGAAGTACATGGAGCCGGCTTCCGGGGCTCTCCCTCCCAGCCTGTTGGTGAGTACCATTGGGACGAGGGATGGGAGGAAACATCTTAGATAGAGGAGGGTGCCGCTACCTGAGCTCAGGTATCTCGAGACCTTGGGAACACTGTTTAATGCGTTGTTGTAGTCCAGACAGACCAGTCTATTGGAAGAACTTGAAGAGTCTAAACCCCCGCCTGTGGGCTATCCGAGAGGTACTCCCCCGTCTGGAATGTGGTACAGTCCAATCCTTGCTCACCTCCCAGGGCGAAAGGGAGCGGACGCCCGGCACACCTAGGGCCCCGCCCCCAGTCCGGGCCCCGCCCCGCGCGGTGGCTCCGCCCACACAACTCCCCCCGCCCCCCCCGCCCCCCCTCCCCCCCATCTCTGAGACCCCGAGAGCGCGAGCCGAGGAGAACTTTCTAGGGTCTGCCTGGCGGCGACCCCGGCCGAGCAGCTTTGGGCCGCCCGTTCACGCCACCTAACACTTGCGGACCCTGTGCGCGGGCTCCGCCAGGTGCTGGGCAAGGACGAGTACCCAGCCCAGAGTCCCGCCGGGGCCGCACGCAGTAAACAGTGAAGCATGTGGATGGTGCGCCGCTCGGTGTGTGAGAAACGGATTCGTGCTCCGACAGAAGAGCCGAGTCCCGGACTCGGGAGCCAGGAGGACTCGCCGGTGGTAGTTAGTGGGTGAGGAGGGACCTGGCCGAGAGGTGCTGGCGAAAGGGGCAGCTGCCGGGACCCCAGAAGGGCGGAGCCCCACGGGCTGGGTTAGGGACAGACCGGCGGCGGCGGCGGCGGCGGCTGAACTGGGTGGGGCGGGCCGCGGACCAGTAAGAAGGCAACTTCAGTAACCCTGCAGCCCTCAGGGCCCACAGAGATGTAGGCTCCGTTGGGGGAAGCGAAGGTGCAGGAAGCGATCCCCTTCTGGTAGGTTATGAAGACAGAGCCTAAGGGATAAAAGATGCTCAACATCACTCCTTGTTAGAAAAATACACGTCACAACTACAAAGGGGGAAAAAAAACTACAAAGGAGTATCACCTCACACTGGTCAGAATGGCTATCATCAGAAAATCTACAAACAATAAATGCTGGAAAGGGTGTGGAAAAAAGGGAACCCTCTTGCACTGCTGGTGGGAAGGTAAATTGACAC
This sequence comes from Muntiacus reevesi, assembly GCF_963930625.1. Taxonomy (NCBI): domain Eukaryota; kingdom Metazoa; phylum Chordata; class Mammalia; order Artiodactyla; family Cervidae; genus Muntiacus; species Muntiacus reevesi. The sequence goes on from NC_089253.1 coordinate 48,247,617, forward strand.
TGCCACTATGGAGAATAGTGTGGCGATTCCTTTAAAAACTAGGAATAAAACTACCATATGACACAACAACCCCACTACTGGGCATATACCCTGAAGAAACCACAACTGAAAAAGACACATGTACCCCAATGTTCATTCCAATGCTATTTAGGAAGCTAGGACATGGAAGCAACCTAGATAACCATTGACAGATGAATGGATAAAAAAAGTGGTCCATACGTATACAGTGGCATATTACTCAGCCTTAATGCATTTGAGTCAGTGCTAATGAGGTGGATGAACCTAGAGCCTATTATGCAGAATTGAAGTAAGTCAGAAAGAGAAAGATAAATATCATCTATTATTGCATATACACGGACTATATAGCAGGACGGTACTGATGAACCTATTTGCAGGGCAGCAAAGGAGACGCAGACGTGACAGACACGGGCAGGGGGAGGACAGGGCGGGAATAACTGAGAGTAGCTTGGAAACATATTCATTATCATAGGTGAAACAGCCTGTGGGTTATTTGCTGTGTGTACACAGATCTCAGATCCAATGCTCTGTGGCAACCTAGAGAGGTCGGGTGGGGTGGGATGGGGTGGGAGGAGAGAGGTTCAAGAGAGAAGGGGCATATGTATACATACAGCTCATTCATCTTGATGTATGGCAGAAACCAACACAATATTGTAAAGTAATTACTTTCCAGCTAAAAATTAATTTTATTTAATTAAAAAAAAACCAGGTTGGGTTAGCTGAGGGGTTGGATGTGAGATGCCAGGTAAAAAGGGAAACCAAGGAGGGTTCCTGGAAGCGTGGGGGGTGGGGGAGCAGCACATCGAGTAGGATGCCTGGGTGGAGCGAGGTGGAAGTCACCAGTGACCCAGAGGATACCAGTGCTGGGGGGCAGCTGGAGGGGTTCAAGGAGAAGCCAAGCCAACCAACCGATCATCGCCAGGGAGCACCAAGCAGGGAAACGAAAGTGGAGCAGTGGAGAAGGAGCCCACTGAGAGGGTTGTTTTGTTTTTCTGTTTATGGGAAAAATAACCCATGTGTTTACAGGCTCTGGAAAGGACTTTGCAGAGAGGAAGAATGAATGGTGCCAGAAAGGTGAGGGCCCCTGGAGCGAATCTTCTCTGTGGAGTGTGTGTGTGTGAGTGTGTGTGAGTGTGTCTGTGTGTGGGGGTGTGCATGTGTGTGTGGGAGTCTGTGTGTGTGAGTGCGTATGTGTCTGTGTATGAGTGTGTGTGTGTATGTATGTGTGTGGGGGGGTGTGTGTGTGGGAGTGTGTGTGTGTGTATATGTGTGTGTGTATGTGGGGGGGGAGTGTGTGTGTGTATGTGGGGGGGAGTGTGTATGTGTGTGTGTGGGAGTGTGTGTGTGTGGGAGTGTGTGTGTGGGAGTGTGTGTCTGGGAGTGTGTGAGTGTGTGTGTGGAAGTGTGTGTGTGTATGTATGTGTGTGTGTATGTGGGGAGTGTGTGTGTGTATGTGTGTGTGTATATGTGTGTGTGTGGGAGTGTGTGTGGGGGAATATGTGTGTGTGTATCTGTGTATATGTGTATGTGGGAGTGTGTATGTGTGTGTGTGTATGTGGGGGGAGTGTGTGTGTGTGTGTGTATGGGGGGGAGTGTGTATGTGTGTGTGTGTATGTGGGGGGGAGTGTGTGTGTATGTGGGGGGGTGTGTATGTGTGTGTGTATGTGTGTGGGGGGGAGTGTGTGTGGGGGGGAATGTGTGTGTGTGTGGGAGTGTGTTTGTGTGTCTGTGTGTGTGTGTGTGCCTGGCATAGCATAGTATGTCTTGGGTGTCACCCCAGCTGTGTACCCAAACACAGGACACTTTTTAAAAGTTAGTTCTTTATTTATGGTCGTGCGGGGTCTTTGTTGCTGCACGTGGGCATTCTCTAGCTGTGGCGAGTGGGGCTGCTCTTGGTTGTGGTAGGCAAGCTTTTCATTAGAGTGGCTTCTCTTGGAGAGCACAGACTCTAGAGCACTCCGGCTTCAGTAGTTGTGGCTCCTGGACTCTAGAGAACAGACTTAGTACTGTGGTGCATGAACTTAGTTGGTCCTCAGCACATGGGATCTTCCCAGACTAGGAATTGAACCCATGACCCCTGCACTGGCTGGTGGATTCTTTACCACTGAGCCACCAGCGAAGCCCCAGGATACTTTGGCTCTCTGCTTAAGTATGATGGCATGACTTTGGGAGAGTTTCTCAACCTCTCTGTGCCTCTTTACCTATACAATAGAGATGTTGAGGGCCGGATGGGTGAGTACAGGAACAGAACTTTGGACGGGGGCCAGCAAAGTAAATGCCCTGCATCAGACACCTCCCCCTCCTCCTTAGCTTACTCTTGGCAAGTGTGGGCCCTTCTACACACACCTGCCAAAGACCACCACCCACCAGAAGGTCCCAAATGGGGGTGGGAGCATGCCACTAAAGCTCCAGCGAAGGAGTTGGACAAGCAGCTGTGGCCAACTTAGAGCCCCCTTGGAGTGGGACCAGCCCCTCCCACCTTCATCCGCAGCTGTTGTTGGAAGCTGCTGGAAAATTGTCATCCATAATAAACATGCACCAGTGATGAGATGTGACAGGTCCTCAGCAGGCATCTTTGGGTGGCGTACAACCCACCCAGCCGTGCCAGGCTTTGCTCACACTTGAGCTGTGTCCCCATGAAACTGCCCAGAACCACCAGTCTGGTCCCAAACTGGGCCAAGCTGAGAACATAGGCACATGTTTGCCCTTCCAACTACTGATGTACCTCCTTCCATGCTGATACGCGTACCTCACACTCCTACCTGCAGGCGGACCCCTTCCCACCATCAGCACTGTCCCTGTGTCCTTCGAGAAAACCGTACCCTGCAGCCCTCACTGGTTCCTTGGTGTTCACTGGCACACCTTGCTCCTGCTCCTCAAGGCCCAGGCAGGCCCAGACACGGGATACACGCTGCTCTCCTCATGCATTCAGGAGGGCGGAGCTGGACGAGGAGTTGCCTTGGTTCTGTCCAGCCTGGGCCAGCCCTTTCGCCTGCCATCAAACCTGCATGAACACATAGGGCCAGAGCTGGGGGAAGAGACAGGCAGGGCTACAATCCCTGACATAGGAAGTCTAGGGTATCAGTGTCCCAGAGCACAAACTTTTTCTCTCTCAGTCCCGAGCGCCAGAAGTCCAAAATCTAGGTTGACACCTGTGCTTTCTCTGAAATCTGTTGAGAGAATCCTTTCTTGCCACTTCTGGGTTTTGGTGCTTCAGGCCTCCTCGGCTAATGGCAACCTCTGCCTCGGTCTATGTGTTGCTTTCCTCCCTGTGTGTGTGCACCTTTCTGTCTCTTCAAAGCACACTTGGCATTGGATTTAGGGCCCACTCAGATAACCTGGGATGACCTCATCAAGCCTCGAAGTCCATTTTTCCAAGCAGGGTAACAATCCCCAGGTCTACGCATTTGTATATAACATTTTTGTTTTTTTTTTTGAGGGAGCACCATTCAACCTACTGTAGAGGGTAGTAAGGGAGCCAGCAGGACTGGAGGGGACACGGCTGGGGGTCAGACCAGCAGGGTGAGGCAGGAACTCGGAGTCACCCTGACTTCCGGCCTGTCCCTGTCCCAGAACCCCAGGCTTCTCCCCTCCAAGCCTCTGCCCGTCTGCCTGTCCCCAGTCACGCCCTGTCCCAAAGCCGTGGGCCTCCTCAGGGATCCCACAGGTTCCTAAGGGTTCCTTCCAGAACCACACAGTCCAGGCCTTGCTGACCCGCAAGAGAACCAATAAGGCTCCTTGCTCCTTCCCCACCCACAGCGGGCCACCTCCCCTACACCCTGCACTTGAATTCCAGTACTCAGGCTTCATACTCCTGAGGTCCCAGGCAGGGTCAGACACCTCGCTGGAGCCCTGCACTTATCCACCTGGGCAAAGATTTGAAGGAAGAAGTGAAATGGCCCGGATGGTGGGAAGGGGGAGGAGGGACCCATGACGGTTTGTGGCTGCTGGTGGGTCCAGTCCAGGCCTCTGTGATTCCGAGAAGGCGAGGGGTGGGGCGGTGAGCTGGGGGCAGGAGGGCTGCAGGAGAAAGGCAGGTGGCTGAGGCTGCGGAGGTACCGGGGAGCTCTTGCTTTGGAGGGGAACCCCAGCCCTAACTCTCTAGACTGGACAGTGGAGAACAAAAGGGGACCGGGCACCTTTCTGCCTGACTAGGGATCCCAATGACCCATGATTCTGCCTCCGAGTGGCTGAGAAGGGAGTGTGAAGAGCCCGGCCCAGGACCACGCTTCCCCCGGTGGCCTCCTTGGGGCTCCACCAGGAAGGATTGACTCCAGGGCTGAGACGATCCGTTCCCTTGGTTTCTACCTTTCCAATGCCCAGACAGAACGGGGCAGAGGACGGGGCCAAGCCGCCCAGGGCCCTGCGTCCCGTACAGTGGGCCCTCACGACAAGAGAGTGACCGGGAGTTCACAAACCAGGCAGAGCCGGAGCCCTCTCCCCACCAGGCAGAGCGCCCCGGAGTGGGTGCAGGAGGCGCGTGCACTAGGTGGTCGCCAGCGCACCGCCCGTGCTACGTGTGCTGGAGCCCGGCGATCCAAGGAGGTGCCCAGCTCGCTGGGGACTCGGGGCGGGGGGTGCCTAGGCGCCCGGGCCGTTCCACCCTGGGCCCGCGGGGGAACGCCTCGGGTCGTACCACCCGCCGGCGGGGAAGCAGTCCCGCGCCTGGCAGCCTCCCGGCGTCGCAAGCCCCGCCCGGCAGGTGGCGGCCCCGCCCGGAGGCCGACGTGCGGAAAGGAACGCGCCGGCCTCGCCCGCGAGGGGCCGCTCGGCGGTGGGCGCGGCGTCCCGTTCCCGGCTCGCGTCCACTGGCTGCGGCGCGGCAGGGCGGGCCCGGCTCGGGCGACCATTGGCCGCGAGACCTGGGTATTTGCATACGAGCCGGGCGCGGGGTTCCGGACTGGCGGGGGCGCGAGGGGGCCGCTGCTGCCGCCGAAGTTGGGCAGAGAGCCGGCGACGGCCCCGCGCAGGGTCGCAGGTGACGCTCGAAGGGTCCTAGGCTCGCGGGCGGGAACTTGGGCCGGGCAGGGGCTGCGGGCTCGGACCGCCAAGTTGGACGGGAGGGGAGGCGGGGGTCGTGGGTGGGGGACGACTCTTCCGCCTGCACGGCGGTCCCTCCAGGCGCAGGGCAGCCACTGCCCACCGCACACTGCGCTGCTCCGGACCCACTGTGCGTGTGACAGCGGCTGATCTGTCCCTGGGCAGCGCGACCGCCCCGCCCCCTCTGTGACCCTGTCAGGCAGGGGACGGCCACGTCGGGTCAGAGGGAGTGTGCCAAGGCGGGTGGTAGGCGAGGGCGCTGCACGGACTAGGTGCGCCAGTCTGCGCCCAGCAGTGGGCCGGGTGGGGAAAACGGGGGACATTCAGAGGCCTTTGCTGCCCTTGGCATGCGGGGGCCACAGGCCGGACCAGATGCCCTCTTGGAGGGAACTCTCTTCTCCTTGTGTGTCTCAGGGTGCCAAGGTGTGCAGTCTCCTGCGACCGTCTTCCTGATGTTGCCAAGCCGAAGGCAGCCCCGGGCAGACACCAGTGTCTTTGTTCGACCCTTGGATTTCAGGACAGGACCTCCTGAACTAGCCTCTTGAGGGCCACCTCCGGGAACTTTCTTGAGGAAGATAGTGGCAGATTTGGCTTTCCTGTGCCCTCTGCCATGTCAGCAAGGCCACTAAGGGAGTCACGACTGTGAAGACGCATTCGAGGTGCCCAGAGACACGCCCTCCCAAGTTGTGTGGGTTCCTGGAGGCCTGTCTTCCCTGTTGGGTGTTCCTAAGTTCACCCTGAAAGTCTTGTGGCTGTGGAGCAGGCCCAGAGCAGCCTCTGGGCCTGCAGATGCCACAGCAGCAGGCTTGTCCCCTCTCCCAGGCAGTCTGGAGGGGAGGCCCGCTTAGTTGGGCTCTCGTGTGGACGTGGACGCCCCTCAGGAGGGACCCTACCCTAGTTAGCGGTTGATATGGTGTGCTGAGTGTCACACCCAGCAGGCTTGGCAGGCCAGGCTCTGCAGGTGGCAGGGAGGCTGTCAGCAGCTTTGGGGTTGAGAACCAACGATGTGGATTTGCTGCCACTGGCCCGCGACCCTCTGTGAACCAGCCCCTGGAGGGTCAGGCAGGAATCTGAGGCCAGGCAGGGCACCGGTGCCTTCCCCCACAACACAGTTGCCCTCAGCAACCCCGAGGAGGGCGGCCCTATACTCACACCATGCTGGACCTGCCCTGCCTTCCCCCCGCTGAGGGGAGCGAAAGGAGAGGGTGACAGAGGATGAGATGGTTGGATGGCATCAGCGACTCAATGGACATGAATTTGAGCAAGCTCCAGGAGACGGTGAAGGACAGGGAAGCCTGGCGTGCTGTGGTTCATGGGGGTCACAGAGATTTGGACATGAATGAGCAACTGAACGACCACTGGCCTTTCCTCCCCTCAGCACACCTCACATTGTAGTTTTCAAAGTACAGTTTAAAACTCAAAAGTAAACCTTTCAGCAACTCAAAAATTTGCTTAGTGATCTGAAGCACTTCAGGCAACTTGGGGGGATGTGGGGTTTTGTTCACTTGGAGAAGGTTCTGCCCCTTTCCCACCCAGGAATGTGTGGGTTGCCTAAGGGCCCCCTTTAAGCTGGAGAAGACAGCTCTCAGCATCGCCAGAGGCAACCTTGTACCAGGGACAAGTCTCTGGCAGTGACTTCAGAAGGAATGGGTGTTCCCTGAAAACAGACAGGAGACAGGGGCACAAGCTCACCCAGGTCTGTGCCTGCTGTCCTCTGAGTGGGGATGCGCAGGACACGGGGCAGGGCATAGGCTGGTCCTCCCCTGGCCCCTGGGTGTGTAGGGGAGTCCCTGGATGGCATCTGGCCTTGCGCCCTGCTGGCCTGTGTGCTCAGCTTGGGAGGTGAAAGGGCACTAAGGCTCAGGGCTTGTGCCCGGAGGTCCACCCAACCCTGTGGACACAGGTCGGGGATCCAGGTGAAGGGAGCAGGCCCCTCGACAGACCCCAGCCCTCCCACCTAGCATGAGGCCTGACCAGCCCATGTGGTCAGGGCTGCACCTCGTATGGCCTGTGCTTGACCCTAAGGAGAGTCACAGGTCAGGCAGGAGTGTGGACAGGCATGGGAATGGGCTGGGGGCTCCAAAGAGGAAATGGGCCAGATCCTTTTCACCACCAGGCCTATACAGCCACTCCCGGCCCTGCTCCAGCTTAGGTAGGAAGGGCCTGCTCCTGGTTCCTCCCACAAGCCAGGCGCTTGGTGGTTTCCTTGCACTCAGGACATCACGTCCCCTACAGTCTGCCCCCAAGGAGGCAGGGAACACCCGACCCAGCTCAGGGGCCACCCCAGGAGAAGGGTGAGTCTTCCCCAAAGTTGCCCACCCCCACACTAAGCAGGAAGACCCCTGTGATCTAGGCTGTCCTGTCCTGTTCCTCAACATGCGTGGTTGCACCCAGGTCTTGGAGCCCCCCAGGTTCTGGCTGGCACAGAGCTCGCCTCTCCTGACTGCAACTCAAGAGCTGGGAGCCTGTGGCCCACCCCAGACCAGGGCTGTGGTTCAGACCTCACCCTGCCCCAATTTCAAGGCTGCAGGCATGTGGCTGAAGCTTCATGCCCAGCTGGGGTGAAGAGGTGGGGTGTTGGAAGGCAGCGTGGCACACCCTCCAGGGGTCAGCAAAGCTCCTGGGGCCTGGCAGACCCAGGAGTCCTGCCCTCGCAAGCTCTCAGGCTCAGGAAACCTGATGGACGGGTCTGGTGTGTCCTTGAATCCTCATATCCAGGAGCCACCCCAGAGGGCGCAGTGCTGGTGGGGAGCAGACCAGACAGGGAAGTCAGGCGAGGGAGGGATCTAGACAGAAACCCAGGTCAGTGCCGAGGCTACTTCAGGTCCCCAGACCATCCAACCCTAGGCTGCCAAGGACAGAAGTTACCCTGCCCCCAACAAGGAGAGGCCACTCCCCAGGGATGGGTGGATACAGTTCCAACTTTGGATTAAATAACCACAGGTCCCTGGGAAAGCTCCATTTCAGGACCCTTAACTATGGCTAGCCCCAGGCAGCTCAGGGGCCTACTCAGAGACCCTGCAGACCTTGCCCAGTGCAGCCTCAAGACACAGTCAAGCCATGGGAGGCAGTTTATTGAGGTTTTAATGGTGGGGTAGGGAGCCAGTGTACACATGGATGTGGGCAAGGATACCTCCCGCATGCAAGCACATACCCATAGGTTGAACACAGGGTCTGTGCACCTCCTGTCCCCAACAAAGAGCTGTGGCCTTTGGGGGCTATGATCTCAGGGCTGGCCATGCCCCTAGCTTCTCCAGGGTCTTGGCAGATTTAACAAAGACTAGGGCAAGAGTCTTCAGCCTTTCTGTGCACCCTGCAGCAAGAATCCTAGGGCTCCAAGGTGTCCCATCTCAGGCTCCAGGTTCCAGGGCTTCCCACTGCATGGTGGAAGGAGTCCTCTGTGACCACGGGCTCGCCTCTGTCATCCAGGCTGGGCAGGCCTTGGCTGTGGACGTCCACTCGGGTGAGAGCTGCTACCTCAAGGAGTTCTGCCTCATAGGGGCAACTGTGGGGAGGACACAGACTTGAGAGGCCTGAGGGGGTCACTGGAGGACCTTATCCCATCCAGACGGGGGAGACAGACATACTCTCTGGGCTCAGGCTGGACACAAGGGCCGGACTCCGGGGACCTCCCATGAGGGGCTCTTCTCTGGCTGGAGGCAGAAGATCCTGTGGGAAAAGCAGGTCAGCTTGGGGCTGGGCGGGCCCCCCACTGACCTGGCCTCCCTCCAGAACTGCTCTGACCTGAGTGCCAGCGGGGTCCCCGTCCGGCCGTGGGGGCGGGGGCAGTGCTGCGCCCGTCTGCTGGATGAACTGTTGCAGGTTGCACTGACGCAGCTCCCGGTTCAGCTCCTCCAGCTCCTGGGCCTGGGCCTAGGGCACACAGAACCCTCAGGCTCTGATTCTGATTCTGAGACCAACACCCACGCCCCCCTTCCCCACCCCCCGCAACGGGGTGCAGGTCCTGCGGGCTCACCTGCAGGGCATGCTCAGCAGCCTCCAGAGCCCGGCCCACCAGGGCGAGACTGCCCTGCACCTCCATGCTTTGCCGCTCCTGGGCAGCCAGGTCCTGGCGCAGGCGTTCAGCCACAGACGCTGTGGGCGAGGGGGACCTAGGGGCCTCTGTAGCCAGGTGTAACTCGGCCTCCAGGGCGCGGGCCTGGGCGTCCAGGGCCTGCAGTCTCGCCGCGTGCTCAGCCGTAGCTGCGCTCAGCGCGTGCAGGCGGGCCTGTGCCTCACGCTCACGGGCCTGCTCCCGCCGCAGCTCCTGCTCCCAGAAGGCCTCCTGGCCCAGCTCTGCTGCGTTCCTGCGCACCCTTCGCTCCAGGCCCTGCAGGTCTGCACAGCAGCCTGGCACCGGCGCTACAGGAGCCAGAGGCTCAGGTGGCACAGGGCCGGGGGCCTGCCCAGGGCACCCCAGGCTGAAGGTCAGTGCTTTGCAGGGCTCACGGTCCAGTGCTGGTCGAGGCTTTGGGGGAAGGCTGGCTCGGATGGGGCAGCGCTCAGGGGGAGGGCAGCTGTCCGAGGAGGGCCTCCCAGCAAGGCTGGGTCCTGTCCGCCTCAGGACAAACTGGACATCATTGGCAAACTGTCCGCAGGTCGCTTGGGCGCCCACAGGGCATTCCTGGGGTAGCAGCTGCCGTTCCTTCTCTCTGAGGCGCTGTACAAGCACAAAGCGGCCTGTCTGGCCTGGAGTCGGGGAGAGGGGTCAGTCAGCCCACGTCCCTTACCTTCAGTCCACCTGGCTTGAGCAGCTGGGGAAAGGCAAGAGGGACCAGCAACAGCCCCACCCTCCTGGGGGCCAGATGGGGCCCAGAGGCCAGGCCCCGCTACAGGTACACCTGCTGGGCCCATCCGTGCTTCAGGGAACTCACCTATGGCTTGGGCTAGTGCAATGACCACTTCTTGACAGGTGGTCTGCTCTGAAACCCCACAAACCACGCGCTGGATGCCGTCCACCCACACCTTCAGCTCCATGGCCGCCAGTCCTGAGAGCATGCCTGTCCTGCAGCGAGGGCAAGGGCCACGGGGTCAGGCCCCGCCTGGCCCCAACACACAGCTTGGCCAGCTTTTCCTCCTCAGGCCTGCCCCGCACCCCGGAACTGGCTCGGGACCGCTGCCCCTCGGCATCTGGTGCGCAGCCCCACACGGAGGCCGCACATTCCTGGGGGTGGGGAAGCAAAGGCCAGTGCCCCCCTAGAGAGGGAACCAGAGGGCCCTCCCTCAACGCTCGGAGGCTGCCCCACTTCCCTGCCTGCTCTCGGCCGGCCCCACTCCCGGAACCAAGCAAATCATTAACCAGACGCGGCCACCCGGCTGGAAGGGCACAGCCCCTCGCGCGGGGCGTCCGCGCGCAGCCCTCGGCACCGCACACCCGCCGCACCCGGTGCGGGCGGCCCCTCCCTGCTACCGCGCGGCTCCGCGCTCGCGGCGAGGCCGCGGTCCCCGCTCGCAGCGGGTGCAGGTGCGGCGTGGCCCCCTCGCCGGCCCGGCTCGCGCCCCTCCGTCTGAGTCGCAACCCAGGGCCGCGCCCTGCGCCGCGAAGGCCCCGGAACTCGGCGCGGCTCACCTGGACGCTCACCGGCCTCCGGAATGCGGACGCGGACTGGCTGCTGCCAAGCTCCGGACGCCGCCGCAACCTGCCGCCTCCAGCGCAGCGGGAGCGCCCCGGCCCGCCGCCCCATTGGCTCGCCGCCCGCGCGCCCCGCCCCACGCGCTCCCATTGGCTGCGCAGCGCGCCCCGCCCATCCCGCGCCTACGCCCATTAGCCACCTACGCAGAGCCTCGCCCCTGGACCTCCCCATTGGCTCCTCGCCCGCCCCGCCCACGGCGGCGCCCAGGTGTGGGCGGGGCTCGGCCGTGCCGGGGGCCGAGAGCGCCCCGGTCCACGCGCGCCCCGAACCCGCTCACCGCGCGGAAGACCGCTGCCTTCCGCGGCGCAGGCGGCGCGTGGGCCAGGTGCCTGGCCGCGCTTCCTGGCTGACTTTCGCAGAAGCCGCCGCGTCTGATGAGTCTCCCGCCTAAGGGAGGGGGCGCCTGCTCGGGACCCCGCGAGCCCGGCCTGCACCCAGGAGGGCAGCGGAGCTGACACCGCCCCTCCCCTCGCCTGGGACGCGATGGGACTCACGGGGTCGGGGGGCTCAAGGCGGGAGGGAGTGGAGCTGGTTGGCCACTGGTCCTCTCCGGCTGCTGCCAGGCTGACAATCCTGATGGGGGAGGGGGCCGCCAAGAGGTTGCCTGGGACAAAGGCCCTGGGCTCTTTGTCTGAGGCTCAGTGGGGCCCAAGGCTGGCCCGAGCTGTAAACACACTCCTCCGCCAGGCGAGTCCTGCTATTCTGCCCGGAGACCCCAGGCCGGCGCGGCAGCCGGAGTCCCTCAAAGTCTCAGCGCTGTCTGTGTGGATCAGCAGCAAGGACGTCTAGAACCTGCACTGCCCAAGTCAGACTGACCCAGAGCGGGGTTTCTTCCTCCTGCCCACCACAAGCCCTGCAGGAGCAAAAGCCGAAAGTCTGAATGAATGCATGGTGAGGGAATGAAGGTGGGTGGGGGTGGGGCAAAAAGTAGAGGGCGTGGTCTTATGGGTCAAGGTCTGGGGCTCACTTTTGTCCAGGTCCAGGGTCAAGGGAACTATTTGTTATTGTTCAGCCCCTAAGTCGTATCTGACTCTGTGATCCCCATAGACTGTAGTATGTCGGGCTCCTCTGTCCTCCACTATTCCCCCAATTTTGTTCAAATTCATGTCCATAGAGTCAGCGATGCCATCCAACCACCTCATCCTCTGTCACCCCCTTCTCCTTTTGCTTAAATTTGTCCCAGAACCAGGGCCTTTTCCAATGAGTTGGCTCTTCACATCAGGTGGCCAAAGTATTGGAACTTCAGCTTGAGCATCAGTCTTTCCAGGGAATAGTCAGGATTAATATACTTTCTAAGCATCTACCAGCAATGTGGGAGACCTAGGTTCAATCCCTGGGTTGGGAAGATCCCCTGGGGAAGGACATGGCAACCCACTCCAGTACTCTTGACTGGAAAATTCCATGGAGAGAGGAACCTGATGGGCTACAGTCTATGGGTCGCAAAGAGTCAGAAACGACTGAGTGATTTCACTTTCACTTTCTTCTCTAGCACAAACATTTGAAAGCATCAATTCTGCTCAGCTGAAGGCTCTCAGCATTCTTCTTGGTCCAACTCTCATATCCACACATAACTACTGGAAAAACCATCAATTCAGTTCAGTTCAGTTGCTCCGTCGTGTCCGACTCTTTGCGACCCCGTGGACTGCAGCATACCAGGCTTCCCTGTCCCTCACCAACTCCCAGAGCTTGCTCAAACTCATGTCCATTGAGTTGGTGATGCCATCCTACCATCTCCTCCTCTGCCGTCCCCTTCTCCTGGCTTCAATCTTTCCCAGCATCAGGTTCTTTCCAATGAGTCAGTTCTTCACATCAGGTGGCCAAAGTATTGGGGCTTCAGCTTCAGCATCAGTCCTTCCAATGAACATTCAGGACTGATTTCCTTTAGGATTGACTGGTTGGATCTCCTTGCAGTCCAAGGAACTCTCAAGAGTCTTCTCCAACACTACAGTTCAAAAGCATCAATTCTCTGGCGCTCAGCTTTCTTTATAGTCCAACTCTAACATCCATACATGACTACTGGAAAAAACATAACTTTGACTAGATGGACGTTTGTTGGCAAAGTAATGTCTCTGCTTTTTAATATACTATCTAGGTTGGTCATAGCTTTTCTTCCAAGGAGCAGGTGTCTTTTACTTTCATGGTTGCAGTCACCATCTGCAGTGATTTTGGACCCTAAGAAAATAAAGTCTCTCATTGTTTCCATTGTTTTCCCATCTATTTGCCATGAAGTGATGGGACTGGATGCCATGGTCTTAGTTTTTTAATGTTGAGTTTTAAGCCAGCTTTTTCACTCTCCTCTTATATTTTCATCAAGAAGCTCTTTAGTTCTTCTTCGATTTCTGCCATAAGAGTAGTGTTATCTGCATATCTGAGGTTTTTGATATTTCTCCCGGCAATCTTGATTCCGGCTTGTGCTTCAGCCAGCCTGGCATTTCAAACAATGTTCTCTGCATATAAGTTAAATAAGCAGGGTGACAATATACAGCCTCGAAGTACTCCCTTGCCAATTTGGAACCAATGTGTTGTTCCATGTCTGGTTCTTACTGTTGCTTCTTGACCTGCACACAGATTTCTCAGGAGGAAGTAAGGTGGCCTGGTATTCCCATCTCTTGAAGAATTTTCCACAGTTTGTTGTGATCCACACAACCATATGGTTGTATATGGAAAACCATATGAAAAAAACATAGCTCCAACTATATGGACTTTTGTGAGCAATGTGATGTCTCTGTTTGTTTAATATGCTAAGTTTGTCATAGCTTTTCTTCCAAGGAGCAAGTGTCTTTTAATTGCATGGCTACTGTCACCATCCACAGTGATTTTGGAGCTCAAGAAAATAAAATCTGTCACTGCTTCCACATTTTCCCCCTTCTATTTGCCATGAAGTGATGGGACTGGATGCCATGATCTTAATTTTTTTGAATGTTGAGTTTCAAAGCAGCATTTTCACTCTCCTCTTTCACCCTATCAAGAGGCTCTTTAGTTTGTCTTTGCTTTCTGGCATTAGAGCAGTATCATCTCTATATCTGCTGCTGCTGCTGCCAAGTCACTTCGGTCGTGTCCAACTCTGTGCGACCCCATAGACGGCAACGTACCAGGCTCCTCCGTCACTGGGATTCTCCAGACAAGAACACTGGAGTGGGTTGCCATTTCCTTCTCCAACACATGAAAGTGAAAAGTGAAAGTGAAGTCACTCAGTTGTATCCAACTCTTCGAGACCGTATGGACTGCGGCCTACCAGGCTCCTCCGTCCATGGGATTTACCAGGCAAGAGTACTAGAGTGGGTCGCCATTGCCTTCTCCTTCTGTATATCTGAGGTTGTTGAAATTTCTCCCAGCAATTTTGATTTCAGCTTATGATTCCTCCAGCCCAGCATTTCACATGATGTACTCTGCATAGAAGTTAAACAAACAGGATGCCAAAATACAGCCTTGACGTACTCCTTTCCCAGTTTGGAACCAGCCCATTATTCCATGTCTGGTTCTAATTGTTGCTTCTTGACCTGCATACTGATTTCTCAGGAGACAGGTGAGGTGGTCTGGTATTCCCATCTGTTGAAGAATTTTCCACAGTTTTTTGTGAACCACATAGTCAAATGCTTTAGCATAGTCAATGAAAAAGTAAATGTTTTTCTGGAATTCTCTTGCTTTTTCTATGATCCAATGAGTATTGGTAATTTGATCTCTGGTTCCTCTGCCTTTTTTAAATCCAGCTTGAACATCAGTTCTCCATTCACATACTATTGAAGCCTAGCTTGAAGAATTTTGAATATAACCTTGCTAGCATGTGAAATGAATGCAATTGTGTGGTAGTTTGAACATTTTTTGGCATTGCCCTTCTTTGGGATTGGAATGAAAACTGACCTTTTCTAGTCCTGTGGCCACTACTGAGTTTTCCAAATTTGCTGGCATGTTGAATACACCACTTTAAGAGCATCATCTTTTAAGATTTTTAAATAGCTCAGCTGGAATTCCATCAACTCCACTAGCTTTGTTCATAGTGATGCTTCCTAAGGCCCACTTGATTTCACACTCCAGGATGTCTGGCTCTAGGTGAGTGATCACACCATCGTGGGTATCCAGGTCATTAAGATCTCTTTTTGTATAGTACTTCTGTGTTTTCTTGCCACCTGTTGTTAATCTCTTCAGCTTCTGTTAGGTCCTTACTGTTTCTGTCATTTAGCATGACCATGTTCACGTGAAATATTCCCCTGGTATCTCCAGTTTTCTTGAAGAGATATGTAGTCTTCCCCATTCTATTATTTTCCACTATTTCTTTGCAGTATTTCTTTAAGAAAGCCTTCTTACCTCTCCGTGCTATTCTCTGGAACTCTGTGTTCAGTGAGAACTATTGTTGTCATTATTCATGCCCCAAGGCTCCTTATGTGGCTCTGGCTCTCGAGCTGTGGGTGGATGCCGGGAGGGAGGCTTCTGTACTGGGGGTTAGGTGAAGGGGCAGCAGTCAGTTCAGCAAAGGGGCTGAAGGCACGGAAGGGGGCCCGCTGCTGGTCAGAGCTGAGAAAGCTGCTCTCCCGGGTTCTCAGGGCTGTCCCGTCCCTCTCTTCCCTTTCCCCAGATAGCCGGGCCGCAGTGAGGTCACCTGCTTAGCACAGCCATCCTTCTGGCCTGTGGATACACTCACAGCGCAGCAGTGCCCCCAACACCCAGCGACCGCCATGGCCAGCCAGGGAGCGCCCACAGGAGCCTCCCCAGGGTTGGTCGGGGCTGTTGAGCTGAGCGGGTGATGGTGGCAGGCCCTGTGGGTCACTCTGTGTCCCCTGGGTCTGCTGAGGTTAGCTGGGCCACAGGTCAGCCCCTCACAGCTTCTCCTTCAGGCTGGACAAGGACGGGGCCAGGGTTCACCTGGGCCCTGGTCTAGGTCACCCTGGAAGCTCCTGGTAACAAACAGCCCCTCCCCTCTGGCTGCTAGTATCCATGGCAACCCTGTAGAGCCTTTCTCTCCATAGGCCTGCCTGTACTTCAGGCCTCAGGTGAGTGCTGGGAAGGACCCTGGCTCTGAGGGGACAGAGACCGCACCAGTGAAGGACCAGCACCTTTGGGGACCTATTCTCTAGGCTGGGGGACAGGTGTTCAGGTCCTGGAGGCAAGGGTGACAGGGAGGAGATGAGAGGGATGGCTGAGCATCCAAAGATGTTGTGCCAGGGGTGGGGGTGCCCTGCTGCCCCGGCCTGCTCAGAAACGCGTGGGTGTAGACACTCGGGCGACTGGTAGTGTGCTATTCAGTGGGGCAGACACACACACACACACACACACACACACACACACACACACACACACACACACACACACACACCCCTTCTTGGAGAGTGACACCCCATGAACCAGCAGTACCATCTGGGGCTGTCATACACAAGGTTGGCCGTGTAAGGAGAGCCCTGCAGACTGCACACACACCAGACCCAGTGCCGCCCCACCACCCCTCTTCCCAGCACCCCCAGCAACATCAAGAATGGCCCCCAAGTCTTGTCAGGAGGCTGAAGACGCTGAGGAAGAGGCTCTCGCGTCCCTGGTGGACCGAGAACCAGTGAGTGGCCATGTGGGGCCTCCAGCGCATGCCACTGCAGACCTGGTGGCTCCCACACGCCCTCAGAACGCCAAGTTGAGCTCCACCAGGATGGTCTCCTCCATCAACCCGCAGTAAGGAGGAGAGGGGTGAGGTCAGCTGCTCGGGCCAGGCCAGCCAGACAGCAGGGCCTGACCAAGCAGCGTGGGGGGCTGGTGTTTCAGGTCGGCCTTGGAGTCCCTGGACCCCCGCACCCTACAGCTGCTCTGGGGGCAGAGGGAGTTGGAGATCCAGGCCCTGCGGTGGGCCGTCCAGAATCAGCGTGAAGCCCGGCACTGCCGTATCTTGCAGGAGGTGGCTGGGCTTCCGGCCGAGAGGTCAGTGGTATGCACTGGTCCCCACCACTCAGTCCCCGACTGGCCCTAACCTTAAAGAAGTTAATACACTGTAAACCACCCAGACCCTAGCTCCGGAGCATATTGATGGGTGTTGAACCCAGCCTAGACCCCACCTCCGACCCAGACCTCTTCAGGGCCTGACCTGCCTGCCTGACCCTGGCACCTTAATGAGTGAAGAGGCTGTGGACCCAGAGTTGGGGCTGCTGAGATTACCCCTCCCCCAGGAGCTCGAGAAGTCAGGATAAGTTCCTGCAAAACCAGGTCCAAAAGCTGACTTTGGAGTTGAAAGCGCAGAAGGAAAAGGCCCAACTGGTGAGGGGCAAGAGGGATCAGGGCCGGGGATGGGGTGGAGGTGAGTGGGGAGTGAGGCCCAAGCCAGGGTGGGGCGGGCCGGGGGCGGGGTCTGTGGAATGCCCCACCCACTGCCGACCCGCCGGAGCAGGAGAAGGAGCGCCTGGAGGAGCGGCTGCAGCAGACAGGGGACGCGCTGCAGCAGCTGGAGGCCGAGCTGCAAGCCTTCCAGAAGTCCTGCCTCCTGCAGCTGGCCCGCTCCTCCTGGGTGGGCCGCATGCTGCGGTCTTCCACGGGCAGCGTGGAGGTGAGCCTGGCTACGGGTGGCCCCCCAGCCCACCCTCCTTGGTCAGCAGGCTGTCCCCTTCAGACTGGTGCTTCCACTCAGGGGCCTTGGCCTCCCTGGAGGCCTGCCTCCTGGACCAGGGATGAGCAACCAAGCCTGTGGTCCCTCCCACCTGGCTCTTAGCAAGTGTGTGCCTCAGGTGCTGGGGAGGCTGGAGGGCAGCGTGGCCTTGGGCAGAGGGGTGTGCTCCCCCCGCAGCCCCTGCCTGCTGGCCTCCTGTCCCCTTTGCAGGTGGTGACGGCAGAGACCCTGATGGACCTCAGTGACTTCTCTGAGAACGATCAGGCCCCCACTGCTGGGGAGGTAAATGAGGCCCTCCAGGTATGCTCTTGGATCTGCAGTCCTGCAGGAGGGTCAGGTCACCTGCCTGTTGCTCCCTGGCCAGGGTTTCCGGCTGGAGGATGTGGACTGGAACAGCATTGCCCACCGGTACCCTAACCTCTTCACCAACCTCGAGTCCAACTCAGATCAAAAGTAACTGCACTGGACGGGGACTCTGCAGGGGAGAGGGAGAGGAGGGGAGGGCCTCCCTTGGCTGGGGTGAACCAAAGTCCAGGTTCCACTCTTTAGTGTCCGTGGACAGGTCATTTAAACCTTCCAAGCATCAGTTCTCTGACCTGCAGCTTGTAGTCAGGGATGAAGGGAAATCGTTCTGGGGCCATCTCTGTCTACCCATGAGCCCTTTGCCCAGGTGGGGTCCTAGGGACTGGGGCCACAACTCGGTGTGCCCTGCTCCCATCTGATGGAGGTCAGATGGGGGCAGGGCCGGGGTCCAGGAGCCAGAGCCCTGGGCAGCAAGTTGGTCATGACCTGCAGGCACCCCCGGATCCCGCAGCTGCCAACAGCCTCGCCGCCGGACCAGTGGAGCTCAGAGCTGTGCTGTAGGCACCAGGAGCACAATCTCAAGAGTGTCGAGTGGAGCTCCCTGCCCTTGGTGGGCACCAGCAGCTCCGGGGGTGCTGACTCCGAGTCCAGCAACAGCCAGCTGGTGGCGCATAATCGTGTGCATAAAGTGACAGGGGCCCGTCCCCCAGTGTCTGGCAGCACTGCCAAGCAGGTGGAGGCACGGGCACAGAGCCTCTGCAGGGACAGTCAGGCAACATTCGAAGGTGTAGCGGGGCGGGTCTCCCCTGGTTTCTTCCCCCTCCCACACCTGCAGGACTGTGACCTCTGCCCCAAGCCCCGAAGGACATCCCCCTAACCTCCCCACTTTCACAGTTGCCCAGCTTGAGGCAGCAGGGGCCTCTCCAACCCTGTCCCTAGGGGTTAGGGTGGGCTTGGAGGACTCCTGCTGCTGCCTTTGTGCTCTGGCTTGAATTCGCTTGCCGCCCCATCCCCCCACCAAGTACTGTGCAGCACTCCTCTGCTTCCCCAGGTGCTGGGGCCCACTGTCCCTCCTGCTCGGATCTGACCCTTGCTGCTGCTCCTCCCCCACATGGACCTCCAGGGTACTGCAGGCCGGGTCCGGCCTCACAGGAGATGTCCTCGGTGGACCCTGGACCCTCCAAATTGGGGTCCCCCTCCCAGGCAGTCTGCCTCTCCCTGCATCTCCAGAAAACCCGCTCAGACAAGCAGGGCAAGAATGGCCAGGAGCCCGAGTCTGGGGTGGATTCCCATCTCTGGCCTTCCGGGCGCTGTCCAAGGTGAGGCGGGGACCCAGCTGGGGCAGCAGGGTCAGGTCTCCTAGTGGGACCGTGGCGGGAGGGACCCCACTGACTTGGCACAGCGTCCCTGCCTGCGCTCCAGCCCCAGCCCCGCGGGCTCCTGCCTGAAAATCGTGGCGGTTAGCCGCCGCCAGAGGTTCGTGCGCATCCTCAACCAGTCGCTGGAGGAGACGGTGGACCTGGGCGGCTTCGTGCTGCAGCAGCTGGTGCTCGACTTCCCTGTGTGCCTGTACCGCTTCCCACCCAGCACCCTGCTGGCTCCGCGGCACCACATCACGGTGCGCCCCGCTCCCCGCGCCCCTCGAGGCCCAGCCCTCCGGCGGCGCCCCCTTCACCCGGCGCCCCGCCCCCCTCTCTTCCCAGGTGTGGGGCGAGGGGCCCTGCAGCACCAGGCGGCAGCAGCCCTCTTCCTCGGGCCAGGAGCCCGTCCACTTCCACTCCAGCCGAGGCTGTGCGACCCTCCTCCTGAACCCCCAAGGCGAGGTCAGAGCGGGTCCCAGCGAGGGTGGGGGGACGAGCCGGCTTTGTGGAGTAGGGGTGACTTCCGTGTTTCCCACGGCCTCTTAGGTCCTCAGCGAGCACCAGTCCCCACACTGCGTGACCCCAGTGTCCAGGATCTTCGCAGACAACACCGACTTGTCCATCGACAGTTTCCCGCTCTCAGAGGCCAGGCCCGGAGCTGACCTTGCGGGGCATCAGCCCCAGCCTCGACCCCCGCGCAAGGGTCGGGTGCGGGAGGCCCGGGCTGGGCGCCGGAGGCCGGGGTGGGGACCGCGAGTCCCTCAGTGCCTGCTTTCTCCCCAGGCCCGGACTTGGCAAAGACCCCAGACTCCCTGCTGGGACTCCCCCCCCCCCCCCAGGTCCCACCCTTTCGCCTGTCCTGGACTCCTCTCAGGTCTTCCACCTCCCCAGGCCGCGTCTGCCCCGGGACCACCCCTTCCCGCTGGCGGGCTGTCTCTCACGATCCCTCCCCACCTCCCCAGGCCGCGGGTCCGGTTGCCCCGCCTGAGTACCATCAAGCCCCTCCGCCAGCGGGAGGCGCCAGTATGGCCCGAGGACGCGGCCCAGACCCACCCAGAGCTCTTGCCCGCCATCCCCAACCCCGGTGAGTGCGCAGCTGGGAGGAACGTGGAGGAGGGGCGGCCGGCAAGGAGGCGGCGCCCGGCTGACCCCACCCATTCTCTTCCCGAGCAGAGGTCGGGGTGGGCCTCCAGGACTGCCAGGGTAGGAAGGAGCACAAAGTCCGGGTGAGTGCCGTGCCCCGCCCCGCCCCGCCCCGCCATCAGACCACGCCCATAGGCCTGCCCCTCCACCGGGCCCCGCCCTTCAACAGGCCCCGCCCCCACCCTCAGGCCCCGCCCCTCCACCAGACCCCCGCCCCACCCTCAGGACCCGACCCGCCCTCAGGCACTGCCCTGCCCTCAGGCCCCGCCCTCAGACCCCGCCCCACCCTCAGACCCCGCCTCTCTGTCAGGCCCCGCCTCGCACTCAGGCCCCTCCACCAGGCCCCCCTCCCTCAGGCCCCGCCCTCCGTCAGGCCCTGCCCCTTCCCGTCCAGCGGCCTCTCGGACTCCGCCCCCCCCAGGTGTGCCGGAAGAGGGTAGACCGCGGCTGTCCCATGGTGACGCTGTCAGTGCAGAGCACGGCTGAGAGCAGGTTCGGCTTCCGCTTCCTCAGCTGCCCGCCCATCACCGCGGACACTCGCTGGCCGCTGTAGGGCCGGGCCGGGCGGCGGTACCGAAGGCTTCGCCCCCGCGTATCCACCCACGACTGTGGCGGTGGGGCAGGGAGAAGGCACGGGAGGTAGACGGTGCTGGCTGCATAATTTAATGAACTAACGCCGCCTACCAAGTAAACCGCATTTCTATACACCTGAGAGTCGAAAATGATTCGTTTGGTTTCTGGGTATCCAGCCCCAAGAGGAGGGAGCTGGTCCTCCCATCCCCACGCGGGGAACCCCACCGGTCCACCAGGGTTGGCCGACGGCAAGTGCTTCTACTTGGGACCGCAGCAGCCCAAGGGTGGCTCAGAGTCCTGGGTGGCTGGAGGGCTGACCAAGGGCTGGCCAGGGCCCAGTTCCAGTCACCTTGGCCAGGGCCCAACCTGCTCTCTCCCAGGCCTGCTCCTCAGGGAAGGCCAGGCCTCACGCAAGAGGTGGGTGGCTGGGCCAGTGGCGGGGACTTGTGCATTCTATCCTGGGCTCTACCTCTCCACCGTTGGTGGTCCCAGCTCCTGACTTCCCTCCACCAAGAGGGTCCTCTCCTGTGGCAGGCCGACTTCTCCCTCACTAGCACGCTGGCCCAGGTGCTCTGGATTCTATGAGGCCAGAGTGCACGCTGCGCCTCCAACAATTGCCCTGCCTTGGCCACCCGCCAGGCCGGCCTGGCAGTGGGTAGGGGTGTATATGAGGGTGGGGTCGGGCTGGGGTGGTGTCAGGTGCGGCATGCACCAGAGGCTGGGGGTCTGGCTGCTGAGTCTGGGGCTGGCTTTGGGCGTGGACATCCCTCTCCTCGAGGGCTGGGGCCTGAGGTCACTTCTCGGGCTCTCAGAGCAGTCACTGGAGCCAGCCCCTGACCCAGGCCAGGCCCCAAGCTACCCAGGGTTCTGAGCCTACGCCCCCGGAACTGCAGATCTGCGGACCCCCAGGAGCTGCGGCCCCGGTCTGGCATGAAGGACTTGGGGGGACAGGGAGTCAGGTTGTACCCCGAGGTCCTGGAAGACTCTGGGAAAGGAGGAAAGACAGCAGATCAGAGCGGGCCACCGGCGTCACCAGGGCCGGGCCTCCTGGCAGGGCCACAGTGTCCGCTCACAGGCAGGTGGCCCCGGGGTCGTTCCCAAATCTCCCCCATGCAGCGAAGCCCTGGCACCCCCCCGAGGGCAGGCTGGGTGGGTGTGTTCATGGTCACCCAGGGCCCACCTGGACCCTGACTGAAGCAGGAGGTCCTAGCACCTCTCTGTCCCTCACTGGCTGTCGCTCCTCCAGTCACTCCTGCTGGCTGCCTGCCTGAGCTCCCTCCTCTCCGCCGCCCTCAGCTTGGTGGCCTCAGCCAGGCGGTGAGGTCCCTGGGTGTGTCAGGCCCGCCTTCCCCAGCCCCTCCCTCAGGCACAGCAGCAGCACAGCGAATGCAGAGCTTCGGCCCTGTCCCTGCTCCATCCTGGCCTCTTTGGTGCTCCCACCACCAACCCGCAGGGTCCTTGCAGCCCCTGCTTACAAATCCCCGCTCCCCAGGTTTGCCCGCCCAGCTGTTCCGCAAGTCGGTTCAAACCTTTCCTCCAGGAAGCCCCCCTCGCCCCTTCTCTCTGCCTCACAGCCCCTGCGTTGGCTCTGCTCAGCCATGGTCACTCTCAAGCCAGTGTCCCTGAGGGAGGGTCTTGCCTGGCTTAGTTCTGTCCCAGCCCAGGACAGGCCTTGTCTGCAGGGGAAAGGCAGTAGCCGCCACCCGCTACTCCCCACCGTGGTCTCCTGCCCACCACCTTGGGGGGGGTCCTTGCTCCCTTCGCTGGTCTTGTGCCATGTACCGCCCTTGTCGGGAGGGCCTCCTGTCTCCCTCTCCCAGCTGACCCGGCTGCCTGGCCCCGGGGCTCAGGGGAGGGGAACTGGAGCCTCCAGCCCCAGGAGAGGCCCTCCCTGCCCCTCCCGCCTCAGCCCGGTGCTGCTCTGCGGCGCTGGTTCTGTCGGCAGGCTACCTGGGGCCAGGCTTGGGGGGCTGCGGTGAGGCTTGGGCCCAGCCTTGTCCTCTTGCTCTTCAGGGCCCCTCTGTGGGCCCCAGGGGGCTGCGGCCCTCTCTTCCCAGGACTCTGGGCACCTACTGGGAAGGGGGCTGGGATGTGGGTGGGGGAGGCTGCAGCCAGCTCCTCCTTTGGAGCAGATCCCAGAGGAGTGTAACTTGGGGCTGGTCCCCCAGCCTTGGGGTCCTGTGACCCGACCCTCCAGCCACCCGGGGACCAGCTACCACTCAGCCAAGGCAGGTCCCAGCCACAAGCCCCCCCGATCAGAGCACACAGGGTGGCGGGACTGGGGTGGGGGGTAGAGGGCACCCACCGCAGGTGCAGCTCCCTCAAAGCCTGAAGCCCGGTCCAGGCCAGGAGGTCGCGATCATTGGCAGGGTCAGGCCCTGGGGCGGAGGCCCTGGGGGCCAGCTCTTCCAGCCTGGGAGGCGGCAGCTTCTCTGGGTGCACCCCAGCCTAGGAAGGGAGAGGGCTGGTTCGGGGCACGGCCTGCCGGGGCTGGGGGGACGGGTGCCGCCTGGCCAGGGTGCCGCCCGCCGTGGGGGCAGGCTGTACCTGGCACTGGTGCCGACGCTCCTGCAGGCCTT
The DNA here is from genome assembly GCF_963930625.1 of Muntiacus reevesi. Classification (NCBI taxonomy): domain Eukaryota; kingdom Metazoa; phylum Chordata; class Mammalia; order Artiodactyla; family Cervidae; genus Muntiacus; species Muntiacus reevesi. The sequence continues at coordinate 48,270,844 of NC_089253.1, forward strand.
TGGTGGGGTTCCCACAGAGGACCCGGCCGGCGCCTGGAGAAGAGGGTGCTGCTGGGCCTGGTTTGGGGCTGAGGGGCTTCAGGGCCAACTTCACACTGAGGCGGGTCACCTACCATGGGTGAGGTTGCTGGCGTCATCCTCTGGGGCCAGGCCCTTGGGAAGGAGGCCTTCAGGCAGGGGGACCCCGGGAACCAGCAGGGAGAGAGGCCAGCGCCTGGGGGCCCGCGGCTGGGTCTCAGGCAGGCACAGCTCAGGGCTCAGGCTCCACATGGGGGATCCGTGGGTTCGATCTGCCCAAGAGTCAAAATCAGAGGTCACCAAGGCCCACGCCAGTTGGTCAGCCAGGAGTCCCCCCAGCTGAACCCCGTCCACGGAGCCCACTGCCCAGCGTCAGTGTGCCTGAGGCCCCGAGTCACGGGGTGGCAGGTTTCTCTCTTCCCTCTGCAGATGGTGGGGGAGGCCCGCACCAAGGCTGCTCCCAGGGAGGGTGTCCTGGCCTGCGGGTGTGTGTGCAGGACTCTGGGGACAAGGGGTCAGGTCTGAAAAGGGACACAGGAGGCGGCCTGCGAGCGGGACTGGGGTGCAGCCCCTCCTGGGGCTTGCAGGTGAGGTCCGCAGGCTGGGCGGGGTGGCCCCAGCCCGAGGCCCTTGGACGTGGCTGCATGTACCCGGCCTGGGAAGCAGGCTGTCTAGGATGCAGCCCTCCTTGATGGCCTCCTTCACCAGGAGCCAGTCCTGGTCCAGCTTCCGAGAGGCCGGCAGGCCTGTGTGCGCAGCGGGCAGTTCGTCCAGGACCTGCAGCTGGGGGATGAGCTTCCTGACCTCTGCCCTGTAGTTGTAGCCTTGGGGCACCTGCGGGTGGGGGGCGGGCCTGAGTCCAGCGGACCCGTCAGGCCAGCCTGGGCCTGAGCTGCTCCCCTAGCCCCACTGGGAAGCTGGGGGTTGCTGGGGCCAGGCCCACCTGGGTCACTCTGGAACCTTGGGGACTGCTGGGACCCTGGGCTGTTGCCCACATATGATCGCGCTCTGTGGGCTCACTGCCAGGGTCCAGGGCTACCCTCTGGCCTGAGTTCAGAGCTTGGCCCTGTGGGTGGTGGAAGCAGCCGCGCAGGCGGAGGGAGCTCTGGCTGAGGGGGTGCGGCCCCCAGCCCAGGGGCACCTCTGAACGGAGCCTGCGGGGCATGCGTACATGACTCTACGTGGAGACTGTGCTCTGCATGGCGTGTGCACAGACCTCTCCTGGGAGCACACGTGAGCTAGGGCCTGGCCTGGGTATGTGTGACCCTTCGGAGGCCAGTCGTGCGTGGCCCAGGGCAGTGTGGGGGCAGCCGCCGGGCCCCCAGCAATATGAGGAGGAGCTCCCGGTGAGGAGGCCCCGATGTGCCCTGGGCGGGCCCGCCGGGTCTGCTGCGACCTGGCCCATTCAGGCGGGCAGGCGGCCCCCGGCTAGCTGAGGGGCTGGCACCACAGACCGCCGCCCTCCTGGTGGTGCCCACCTGGTGGGTTGGGCCGGGGCCTGGCCGCAGGCAGAGTGGGTTGCCCTCCAGGGTGAGCGTGGCCAGCCGTGGGCACAGCTGCAAGTAACGCAGCTGCCCCAGATCCTCCACACAGTTGCCTTCTAGGTCCAGCACCTCCAGCTGCTCTAGCAGGCACAGCGGGCTCAGGTCCCAGATGTCGTTGTAGGAGAGGTAGAGTTCCTGGGGGGCACGGCGGGGGAGGGGGTGCTCAGCCAGGGCCGCCCCCACCTCCTGCCCCCTGTTCGCCCTGCCCCTCTCCTCCCCACCCAGGGCAGGGCAGACCCACCTTCAGGGCAGGAAAGGAGCTGATGCCGTCCAGGTCAGCCAGGCCGCAGCGAGCCAGCCAGAGCACCTGCAGGTGGCCCAGGGAGGTGCCCAGGTCCCTGCAGAGGGCAGGGGGGCTGGTCAGTGCTGTCCTGAGGTGGAAGGCTGTGTCGGTGACCGCTCAGGCCCTGTGCCATGCCGCGTGCCTGCCACCACCCACATCTGCTGTCTCCAGATGCAGGGGCCATTGGGACTGGCTTGTGCGGCCTCCAGGCCAAGGAGGAGCTCCAGAGCGCCCGGCTGCCTGCCTTCGCTCCTGGCTGCAGCCGCTGGAGGGCCCAGGCCTGGCTGCGGGTCGCCCTTGTGCTTGACGGCTGCTGCCCACTGCGGTGGACCTGGCCTCCCCAGCGGGGCCAGCAGGGGCCCTCGCTCCCGCTCTCCCCAGGCCTTTCTTGCAGGTGATTCCCCCCCTGCAGCCCCTCCCCAGCCCAGCTGTGCCTGCAGGAAAACCCCTCCCCGCCGGGACTGGTCTGTGCCGCCTCCGCGTGGTGGCCGCTCCCCCGAGGGTGGGTGGACTGGGGCTCTCTGTCCGCTCCTGGGATGCATCTATCTGTGCTTTCTCTCCTAATGTCCTCTGCTCTCACGTCTGGAGCGCGGCCTCGCCCATGTGGTCTCGTCGTCGGCCCTTCTTGCTCCCGTTTCCAAACCTGCACCTTTCCTCTGCTTTCCGGGAGGCCCCCTTGTCTCCCACGTTGCTGTCAACATCGCACATTTAATTGCTCAGCGCCCGTAGCTGTTCTCTCCTCTTTTCCCGTAGATGCTCTTTTTGTTTTGAGGGTGCAAAGAGGCCATGCGTCCTTCTATGCCTCTCAGAACGTTCCGTGAAGATGCCTGAACATCTTACTCTCCCTTGGCACTGTCCGCAACCGCTGAGCCTGCGGCCTGCGTGCTGCACCTCCTGAAGCCCACGAACCCAGGAGCCCGTGCTGGGCATCAAGATGCCACTGCGGCGAGAAGGCCCGCGCACCTAGAGAGTAGCTCCTGCTTGTGCCAACTAGAGAAAGTCTGCACACAGCTAGGAAGACCCAGGGCAGTCATAAATAAGTTAATCAATTAAAAAAAATTGTTAAAGCTATCAGAATAAAACTAGTAATAACTAGAAAAATCAGAGAAGATGAACAGAGCCCAATGCTGACTCTTTAAAAACTTACAGAAAATCGTTTGGCAAGACTGGTCAAGGATAAACAGAGGGACCATGCAAATTAATGTAGGGGACTTAAAAAGAGGAATAATTATGGTCTGGCAGCAATTTAAAATAGCAAAAGACCATTAAGAATCACCTGTACACCAATATTCTTGAAAACCCAGAAAGCTGGCATTGAAAGACAGAAAACTAGGGCATTCCCTGGCAGTCCAGTGGTTAAGAATCCGCCTTGCGATGCAGGAGACATGGGTTCAACCCCTGCTCGGGAAACTCAGGTCCCACCTGCTTCACAGCAACTAAGGCCACGCAGCACAAGTACTGAATCCATACGCCCCGCCTCGAGAACTGACGTATGGCAACGAAGACTCCACGTGCCGCCCGAGGCAGCCAAATAGACAAATATTTTTTTAAAAAGGAAAGAAAAGTATATTAATAGCTACTAAAGACACTAAATGGCACTAACACCCCTCCCTCCCCTCTGCCCCTGCCAAGTCCCCAGGTTTGTATCAGTTTTAAAGTACCTTCTATTATGGAATAGTCAATATCTTCTACAATAATTTCTTATACAGAAGATTTTTTAAAGAAAAATTAGGCAATTGAAAAGAACAGTAAAAGCATGGGTCTGAGTCAGTCTTCGATTCCGGGACCAGAGAAGTACAAATTGGACCATCAATGGGCTATTACTGACAGATGTGAAAGACAGATGTGAAAATTGTGAAGTAAACATTTTAATGTTACAGTGACTTAAAAATAGCTCATCAAGCAGTGTTACTGAGGGAATGTAAGGATGAATTACAAAATCTGTCAATGGAATCTAGTACACAAGCAGACTAAAGGAGAAATATCACTTTATGATCATGTCAACAGATGCAGAAGAACCCAGACACATATCCGTTAAGATGAGGAACAAACCCAGGACCCCTGCTACTACTATTGCCACTGTTTGACATCATGTTGGCTGGTAGGTCCTGGCCAAAGCAATAGACAAGAAAGAGAAGGAGATTAGAGTGAAAGACAGTGCTGATAACTTACTGATAATGTGACCATCCATATGGAAGCCCAACCGAATTAACACATTATTTGAACTAACAGGAGAGATTGGCAATAATGTTTAAATACAAAACAAAGGTACAGTATTGCCAGAGGTAATAGACCCATTTATGAAAATCGATTGTTTTATAGATTAAAAAAATCTATCCCAAATCAGCATAAGCATAGTGTTTTTCTAAATTTTCAATGACCAAACAGAATACAACAGAAACAGGACCTCATCCACGAATTATCAAAACACCATAAATATGAGGGGAGCAATTCAGTTCTGGTTTCAGGGAGCCCAGTCTTCAGAGGAGGCTGGTGTCCTGCCCTGTACCAAGTGGCAGTGGGGTGCACAGGTGGGGGTCCTGGTTAGCCCACTGCAGTCACAGTTCCATCCCCTGGAGAGTGGTTAGTGTAAGAGAGTGTACACATCGCACAATTCTGGCCAAAGAAATGCAGGAAGAACGCTGGGAACCTTGTTCTTACCAACTGACGGACACAGAAGGGCACATTTCCTGTTGTGGATGAACTGCATCCCTGCAAATTCATATGTTGAATCCTGACCCTCAGGACCTCAGACTGTGCCTTGATGTTGAAACTGGGTCTCTGCAGATATCACTAGTAGAGATATGAGCGTATGTGCTAAGTTGCTTCAGTGGTCTCCAACTCTTTGCAACCCTATGGACGGTAGCCAGGGGGCTCCTCTGTCCATGGGATTCTCCAGGCAAGAATACTGGATTGGGGTGCCATACCCTCCTCCAGGGGACTTCCCTGACCACGGGATCAAACCTGCATCTTTAATGTCTCCTGCCTTGGCAGGTGGGTTCTTTACTACTAGCGCCACCTGGAAGCCCTAGTGGAGATGAGGTGGGCCCTAATCCAATATGACTGGTGTCCTTTTGAAAAGGGGAAATTTGGATCCTGACACCAGGAGAATTAGGCTATACAAGGTGAAGGCAGGGACTGGGGTGAGGAACGCCAAAGATGGCCAGCAAGCCCCCAGGAGCAAGGAGCATGCCAGGTTCTCCTTCTGCCTCAGGAGACACACCTTGACCTTGACTCATGACACCCACACCTGAGTCAGTTTCTGCTGTTCAAGTTGCCTATTTTGTGATGGTCTGACAAGGCAGAAATAACCTTTAAACATCTTCTTTAAAGTTTACCAGTTAGAATGCTTTCAGCTGCAAGTTACAGAAACCTTTGTCCAATTGGCCTAAGCAGTGAGAAACCATTTATCCCTTCAATGGGTAACGCTAGAGGGAGAAGGTATGTGTATACAGGGGCTACCCTGGGGCTCAGTGGTAAAGAATCTGCCTGCAATGCAGGAGCAGCGTGCAGGAGACACAGGTTCGATTCCTCGGTCAGGAAGTTTCCCCTGGAGGAAGGCATGGCAACCCGCTCCAGTGTTCTTGCCTGGAGAATCTCATGGACAGAGGAGCCTGGTGGGCTATGGTCCACGGGAACACAAAGAGCTGGACATGGCTGAGGCGACTTAGCATGCACACGCGTGTGTGGCTGTACAGCAGAAACTACGTAACACTGTAAAGCAATTATACGCCAATTAAAAAAATAAAGTCTATTAAAAACATAAAAGCACACATGAATGGAGAGCTATGCCACATTCACGGATGTATGTAACTTAAAAATTAAATGAACATGTGACTTTAAAAAATTCCCCCCTCCCCCCCCAAAATCCAGAAGGATTAGGATGTGTGAAACTCAACAAACTGATTGTAAAACTCAAAGGCAAGAATAAGTGTCCAGGAACAGCTAGGTCATCTTGGAAGAAGGAAAACTCAGATGAGGGTCACGTGTCGCACAGAAGCACAGAGCCACACCATGAGGACAGAGCTCTCAGCTCCCGGCGTGCCCACGTGGCCTGGGGAGCTGACGCACCGCGCGCGTGCTAAAGGATAGAACTGCATCCCCATCTCACACCAGGAGTGGGGGCAAACTGGCAGATAAGAACGATTAAAGACCCAAAAGTAAAAAGTGAGACCACAAGTGAATAGAAGAGAATTGAAGACTATCTCCAAGACCTTGGAGGGGAAGAGGTGGACGAATCTCCTAAAACTCCCCTAACACCAGCTAGCACTAATGGGCCAGAACAAGTCAGAATGAGGGGTTTCTGCTTGAGTTAGTAGGCGAGGCAGGGTGGAGAGTCACGAAGTCTCCAGTGCACCCAGACTACACAAACAGCCCACAGAAATAGACAAGGAGGGCAGAACTCCCCTGAAAAGTCAGCACAAGGGGTAGTGAAGACTGTCCCTTTGGTCATTGTAAGAGTCCCCAAGTTAGTTGTGTTACTGGGATTTCCCCACCCAGCAGTCCTGGCAAAGGATGCACGTGTCAGATGCTGACTGGCCCAGAAGTCAGCCCCACCAGTCCTCACGTCAGGACACTTTCAGGGGCTGAATTCTCCCTTAGCTTTGGATGAAGTGACAGTCATCACACAAAAGTCATTTCTCAGCCTTGTAACACCACTGAGGTTCTAAAGTCTTGACCATCCCTGTATCAGCTAAGCTGTAATACCACTCTGTTTGACTGTCGTGTTGAATTAGTTCCCTCTCACAAATATTAGTTCACTGTCACACCATGGAGATTTGCAAACATCGTTTGGCCAAGTTTTGGGATTTGATAACAACTTAAAGATTTCTTCCATTTTGCACTATTGTTATTAAGGAACAGAACACATTTTTGCATAAAATTTATGATGCAATTTTTCCTGGAATTGATTTTTCTTGTTTTTTTGCTCAAAATCAAATATTTTGTTACAAATGGTACATCATACTTAATTTTATATCTTCCACTTCTCTTTATAGTTTCCATTCTTCATATATTTTCTATATATTTTTATTGTTCTTTGAGCTAATGTGTAAGCCTTAATGATGGAGAAAGTACGATTTTTTTGTTTCTGTTAAGTTACAGGATTGATGTCTTTGTCACAATATGGCTGAAGATGAAGTGAAAGTCGCTCAGTTGTGTCCAGCTATTTGCATGGACTCAATACAGTCCATGGAACTCTCCAGGCCAGAATACTGGAGTGGGTAGCCGTTCCCTTCTCCAGGGGATCTTCCCAACCCGGGAATTGAACCGGGGTCTCCTGCATTGCAGGCAGATTCTTTACGAGCTGAGCTACCAGGGAAGTCCTGCAACATGGCTGAACCATGCACTAAAGGTGTTTCTGAGAGCCTGGTTTCCAGACCCTTCCTTGCAGGCGCAGGGGCCACGCAGGAACCCTGGGAGCCGGGCTCCCTGCTCGCCCCTGCCCACAGTGGGCACGCGGCCCCTGGCCTTCTTTACTTTCACTTTCAGACTTTCAATTATTTTATCAAACTCTTTTTGATGTTTATACAAATGAAGTAACGTGAAGTGAAAGTCGCTCAGCTGTGTCCCCATGAGACCCCATGGACTATATATAGTCCATGGAATTCTCCAGGCCAGAATCCTGGAGTGGGTAACCTTTCCCTTCTCCAGGGGATCATCCCAACCCAGGGATGGAACCCAGGTCTCCCACATTGCAGGTGGATTACCAGCTGAGCCACGGGGGAGCCTTACATGAATAACCAGCAGTATAGATAGGCGGTTGCTCATCAGTTACTTCATCTTCTCCCCTGAAAATAACTGGACACTCACAGCCCATTTAAAACATTGGGAGAACTTTCTAGATTTGTGGCTGGCCTCCTGCTGCCTTAGGACAGCTGTCTAGCTGCATAAAACACTCCATTTGCTCAAAC